>NC_061510.1:211259829-211500081 GCF_022539505.1 Lolium rigidum
TGGTAAAATAATTGGTGTTGGCAATGTTTCCACTTCTAATGCAAAGCCCGCAAAACTGCCAAAAGCTGCTAAACTGCTCGAAACCACCTGTGATAAAACTCGTTGAAATTTTTTCCAACATTGGGGATGATGATCCCATTGCTTTAGATTGTAATGGTTTGGATTTTGATGATTGCCACATCTCTAAAGTTATAAAGTTCTTACAAAAACTTGCTAAGAGTCCCAATGCTAGTGCTATAAACTTGGCTTTCACAAAACATATTACAAATGCTCTCATAAAAGCTAGAGAAGAGAAACTAAAACTTGAAACTTCTATTCCTAGAAAGCTAGAGGATGGTTGGGAGCCCATCATTAAGATGAAGGTCAATAACTTTGATTGTAATGCTTTATGTGATCTTGGTGCAAGTATTTCCGTTATGCCTAAGAAAATCTATGATATCTTGACTTGCCACCATTGAAAAATTGTTATTTGGATGTTAATCTTGTTGATAATACTATAAAGAAACCTTTGGGGAGAGTTGATAATGTTCGCATTACCGTTAACAATAACCTTGTCCCCGTTGATTTTGTTATCTTGGATATTGAATGCAATGCATCTTGTCCCATTATATTGGGAAGACCTTTTCTTCGAAACTGTTGGTGCCACCATTGATATGAAGGAAGGTAATATTAAATATCATTTTCCTCTCAAGAAAGGTATGGAACACTTCCCTAGAAAGAGAATAAAGTTACCTTATGATTCTATTATTAGAACAACTTATGATGTTGATGCTTCATCTCTCGATAATACTTGATATACACTTTCTGCGCCTATCTTAAAGGCGTTAAAGAAAAGCGCTTATGGGAGACAACCCATGTTTTTACTACAGTATTTTTATTTTATATTTGAGTCTTGGAAGTTGTTTACTACTGTAGCAACCTCTCCTTATCTTAGTTTTGTGCATTTTTGTGCCAAGTAAAGTCTTTGATAGTAAGGTTCATACTAGATTTGGATTGCTGCGCAGTAACAGATTTCTTCTGTCATCACGAATTTCGACCTGCCTCTCTCGTAGGTAGCTCAGAAAAATATGCCAATTTACGTGCGTGATCCTCAGATATGTACGCAATTTTCATTAAATTTGGGCATTTTCATTTGAGCAAGTCTGGTGCCTCAATAAAATCCATCTTTACGGACTGTTCTGTTTTGACAGATTCTGCCTTTTATTTCGCATTGCCTCTTTTGCTATGATGGATGAATTTCTTTGTTCCATTAATGTCCAGTAGCTTTATGCAATGTCCAGAAGTGTTAAGAATGATTGTGTCACCTCTGAACATGTTAATTTTTATTGTACACTAACCCTCTAATGAGTTGTTTCGAGTTTGGTGTGGAGGAAGTTTTCAAGGATCAAGAGAGGAAGATGATACAATATGATCAAGGAGAGTGAAAGCTCTAAGCTTGGGGATGCCCCGGTGGTTCACCCCTGCATATTTTAAGAAGACTCAAGCGTCTAAGCTTGGGGATGCCCAAGGCATCCCCTTCTTCATCGACAACATTATCAGGTTCCTCCCTTAAAACTATATTTTTATTCCGTCACATCTTATGTGCTTTGCTTGGAGCGTCGGTTTGTTTTTGTTTTGTTTTGTTTGAATAAAATGGATCCTAGCATTCATTGTGTGGGAGAGAGACACGCTCCGCTGTTGCATATGGACAAATATGTCCTTAGGCTTTACTCATAGTATTCATGGCGAAGGTTGAATCTTCTTCATTAAATTGTTATATGGTTGGAATCGGGAAATGCTACATGTAGTAATTCTAAAATGTCTTGAATAATTTGATACTTGGCAATTGTTGTGCTCATGTTTAAGCTTTTGCATCATATACTTTGCACCCATTAATGAAGAAACACCTAGAGCTTGCTAAATTTGGTTTGCATATTTGGTCTCTCTAAAGTCTAGATAATTTCTAGTATTGAGTTTTGAACAACAAGGAAGACGGTGTAGAGTCGTATAATGTTTACAATATGTCTTTTATGTGAGTTTTGCTGCACCGGTTCATCCTTGTGTTAGTTTCAAATAACCTTGCTAGCCTAAACCTTGTATCGAGAGGGAATACTTCTCATGCATCCAAAATCCTTGAGCCAACCACTATGCCATTTGTGTCCACCATACCTACCTACTACATGGTATTTTTCGCCATTCCAAAGTAAATTGCTTGAGTGCTACCTTTAAAATTTCCATTCTTTACCTTTGCAATATATAGCTCATGGGACAAATTGCTTAAAAACTATTGTGGTATTGAATATGTACTTATGCACTTTATCTCTTATTAAGTTGCTTGTTGTGCGATAACCATGTTTCCTGGGGACGCCATCAACTACTCTTTGTTGAATATCATGTGAGTTGCTATGCATGTCCGTCTTGTCTGAAGTAAGGGAGATCTACCACTTTAATGGTTAGAGCATGCATATTGTTAGAGAAGAACATTGTGCCGCTAACTAAAGTCATGAATCATGGTGGAAGTTTCAGTTTTGGATATATATCCTCAATCTCATATGAGAACATTAATTGTTGCTACATGCTTATGCATTAAAGAGGAGTCCATTATCTCGTTGTCTATGTTGTCCCGGTATGGATGTCTAAGTTGAGAATAATCAAAAGCGAGAAATCCAAAATGCGAGCTTTCTCCTTAGACCTTTGTACAGGCGGCATAGAGGTACCCCTTTGTGACACTTGGTTAAAACATGTGTATTGCGATGATCTCGGTAGTCCAAGCTAATTAGGACAAGGTGCGGGCACTATTAGTATACTATGCATGAGGCTTGCAACTTGTAAGATATAATTTACATGATACATATGCTTTATTACTACCGTTGACAAAATTGTTTCTTGTTTTCAAAATAAAAGCTCTAGCACAAATATAGCAATCGATGCTTTCCTCTTTGAAGGACCTTTCTTTTACTTTTAATGTTGAGTCAGTTCACCTATCTCTCTCCACCTCAAGAAGCAAACACTTGTGTGAACTGTGCATTGATTCCTACATACTTGCATATTGCACTTGTTATATTACTCTATGTTGACAATATCCATGAGATATACATGTTATAAGTTGAAAGCAACCGCTGAAACTTAATCTTCCTTTGTGTTGCTTCAATACCTTTACTTTGATTGATTGCTTTATGAGTTAACTCTTATGCAAGACTTATTGATGCTTGTCTTGAAAGTACTATTCATGAAAAGTCTTTGCTTTATGATTCAGTTGTTTACTCATGTCATTACCATTGTTTTGATCGCTGCATTCATTACATATGTTTACAATAGTATGATCAAGGTTATGATGGCATGTCACTCCGAAATTATCTTTGTTATCGTTTACTGCTCGGGACGAGCAGAGAACTAAGCTTGGGAATGCTGATACGTCTCCGACGTATCGATAATTTCTTATGTTCCATGCCACATTATTGATGATATCTACATGTTTTATACACATTATATGTCGTATTTATGCATTTTCCAGCACTAACCTATTAACGAGATGCCGAAGAGCCGATTGTTGTTTTCTGCTGTTTTTGGTTTCAGAAATCCTACAAAGGAAATATTCTCGGAATTGGACGAAATCAACGCCCATGGTCCTATTTTTGCACGAAGCTTCCAGAAGACCGAGGGGGAAAGGAAGTGGGGCCACGAGGCGCCGACACAACAGGGTTGCGCGGCCCAGCCCCTGGCCGCGCGGCCCTGGCGTGTGGGGCCCTCGTGTGGCCCCCCGCGTTGCCCTTCCGCCTACTTAAAGCCTTCGTCGCGAAACCCCCGATGCCGAGAGCCACGATACGGAAAACCTTACCGAGACGCCGCCGCCGCCAATCCCATCTCGGGGGATTCCGGAGATCACCTCCGGCACCCTGCCGGAGAGGGGAATCATCTCCCGGAGGACTCTTCACCGCCATGGTCGCCTCCGGAGTGATGAGTGAGTAGTTCACCCCTGGACCATGGGTCCATAGCGGTAGCTAGATGGTTGTCTTCTCCTCATGTGCTTCATTGTCGGATCTTGTGAGCTGCCTAACATGATCAAGATCATCTATCCGTAATTCTATATGTTGTGTTTGTCGGGATCCGATGGATAGAGAATACTATGTTATGTTGATTATCAATCTATTACCTATGTGTTGTTTATGATCTTGCATGCTCTCCGTTATTAGTAGAGTCTCTGGCCAAGTTTTTATGGTCGATAGTGGGTTCATGCCTCCATTAAATGGTCGATAGTGGGTTCATGCCTCCATTAAATCTGGGACAGTGACAGAAAGTTCTAAGGTTGTGGATGTGCTATTGCCACTAGGGATAAAACATTGATGCTATGTCCGAGGATGTAGTTATTGATTACATTACGCACCATACTTAATGCAATTGTCTGTTGTTTGCAACTTAATACTGGAAGGGGTTCGGATGATAACCTGTAGGTGGACTTTTTAGGCATAGATGCATGCTGGATAGCGGTCTATGTACTTTATCGTAATGCCCAATTAAATCTCACAATATTCATCATATCATGTATGTGCATTGTCATGCCCTCTCTATTTGTCAATTGCCCGACTGTAATTTGTTCAGCCAACATGTTATTTATCTTATGGGAGAGACACCTCTAGTGAACTGTGGACCCCGGTCCATTCTTTACATCTGAAATACAATCTCATCGCAATACTTGTTCTTTACTTGTTCTCTCGCAAACAATCATCATCCACACTATACATCTAATCCTTTGTTACAGCAAGCCGGTGAGATTGACAACCTCACTCTGTTTCGTTGGGGCAAAGTACTTTGGTTGTGTTGTGCAGGTTCCACGTTGGCGCCGGAATCTCTGGTGTTGCGCCGCACTACATCCCGCCGCCATCAACCTTCAACGTGCTTCTTGGCTCCTCCTGGTTCGATAAACCTTGGTTTCTTTTTGAGGGAAAACTTGCCGTTGTGCGCATCACACCTTCCTCTTGGGGTTCCCAACGGACGCTTGCTGTACGCGTATCACCTGTACAAAGGTCTAAGGAGAAAGCTCGCATTGGATTTCTCGCTTTTGATTATTCTCAACTTAGACATCCATACCGGGACAACATAGACAACAGATAATGGACTCCTCTTTAATGCATAAGCATTTCAACAACAATTAATATTCTCATAAGAGATTGAGGATTAGCTGTCCACACTGAAACTTCCACCATGAATCATGGCTTTAGTTAGCGGCCCAATGTTCTTCTCTAACAGTATGCATACTCAAAGCATTTGATTGTGAGAACCTCCCTTACTTCAGACATGACGAACATGCATAGCAACTCACATGATATTCAACAAAGGTAAAAGAGTTGATGGCGTCCCCAGAAAACATGGTTGCCGCTCAACAAGCAACTTACTAAGAAATAAGACACATAAGTACATATTCTTCACCACGCTAGTTTTTAAGGATATTTGTCCCATGAGCTATATATTGCAAAGGTAAAGAATGGAAATTTTAAAGGTAGCACTGAAGTAATTTACTTTGGAATGGCGGAGAAATACCATGTGGTAGGTAGGTATGGTGGACACAAATGGCATGGTTATTGGCTCAAGGATTTGGATGCACGAGAAGAATTCCTCTCAATACAAGGCTAGGCTAGCAAGGTTGTTTGAAGCAAACTCAAGTATAAAAGGTGCAGCAAAGCTCACATATGAACATATTGTAGCTATTATAAGACTTTACATTGTCTCCTTGTTGTTCAAACACCTCAACCAGAAAATATCTAGACTCTAGAGATCAATCATGCAAACCAAATTTTAACAAGCTCTATGTAGTTATTTATTAATGAGTACAAGGTACATGATGCAAGAGCTTAAACAAGATCTATATGAGCACAACAATTGCCAAGTATCACATTATTCAAGACATTAAACCATTTACCACATGCGGCATTTTCCGTTTCCAACCATATAACAATGAATGAAGTAGTTCAAATTTTGCAATGAACATTAAAGATGAAGCTAAGAACACATGTGTTCATACGAAACAGCGGAGCGTGTCTCTCTCCCAAACAAAGAATGCTAGGATCCGATTTATTCAAACAAAAACAAAAATAAAAACAAACAGACGCTCCAAGTAAAGCACATAAGATGTGACGGAATAAAAATATAGTTTCACTAGAGGAACCTGATAAGTTGTCGATGAAGAAGGGATGCCTTGAGCATTCCCAAGCTTAGACGCTTGAGTCTTCTTAAAATATGCAGGGATGAACCACGGGGGCATCCCCAAGCTTTGACTTTTCACTCTTCTTGATCATATTGTATCATCCTCCTCTCTTGACCCTTGAAAACTTCCTCCACACCAAACTCGAAACAAACTCATTAGAGGGTCAGTGCATAATTCATATATTCAGAGGTGACATAATCATTCTTAGAACTTCTGAACATTGCACAAAGCTACTGAAAGTTAATGGAACAAAGAAATCCATCTAACATAGCAAAACAGGCAATGCGAAATAAAAGGCAGAATCTGTCAAAACAGAACAGTTCGTAAAGACGAATTTTAAAGTGGCACCAGACTTGCTCAGATGAAAATGCCCAAATTGAATGAAAGTTGCGTACATATCTGGTGATCACGCACGTAAATTGGCAGATTTTTTTGATTTTTCTACAGGGACTACTGCCCAAATTCGTGACAGCAAGAAATCTGTTCCTGCGCAGCAATCCAAATCTACTATTGGCTTTACTATCAAAGACTTTACTTGGCACAACAATGCAATAAAATAAAGATAAGGAGCGGTTGCTACAGTAGTAAACAACTTCCAAGACTCAAATATAAAATAAAGTGCAGAAGTAAAATAATGGATTGTCTCCCATAAGCGTTTTTCTTTAACGCCTTTCAGCTAGGCGCAGAAAGTGTGTATCAAGTAACATCAAGAGACGAAGCATCAACATCATAAGTTGTTCTAATAATATAATCATAAGGTAACTTCATTCTATTTCTAGGGAAGTGTTCCATACCTTTCTTGAGAGGAAATTGATATTTAATATTACCTTCCTTCATATCAATGGTGGCACCAACAGTTCGAAGAAAAGGTCTTCCCAATATAATGGGACAAGATGCATTGCATTCAATATCCAAGACAACAAAATCAACGGGGACAAGGTTATTGTTAACCATAATACGAACATTATCAATCCTCCCCAAAGGTTTCTTTATAGCATTATCAACAAGATTAACATCCAAATAACAATTCTTCAATGGTGGCAAGTCAAGCATATCATAAATTTTCTTAGGCATAACGAAATACTTGCACCAAGATCACATAAAGCATTACAATCAAAATCATTGACCCTCATCTTAATGATGGGCTCCCAACCATCTTCTAACTTTCTAGGAATAGAAGTTTCAAGTTTTAGTTTCTCTTCTCTAGCTTTTATGAGAGCATTTGTAATATGTTTTGTAAAGGCCAAATTTATAGCACTAGCGTTGGGACTTTTAGCAAGCTTTTGTAAGAACTTTATAACTTCAGAGATGTGACAATCATCAAAGTCTAAACCATTATGATCTACAGCAATGGGATCATTATTCCCAATATTTTGTAAAATTTCAGCAGTTTTATCAATTTCAGCAGTTTTAGCAGTTTCAGGCAATTTTGCACGCTTTGCACTAGGAGTAGTAACATTGCCAACACCAATTATTTTACCATTGATAGTAGGAGGTGTAGCAACATGTGAATCATTAACATTACTAGTGGTGGTAATAGTCCAAACTTTAGATACATTATTCTCTTTAGCAAGTTTTTCATTTTCTTCTCTTTCCCACTTAGCATGCAATTCGGTCATCAATCTAATATTCTCATTAATTCGAACTTGGATGAAATTTGCTGTAGTAACAATCTTATTATCAATATCCCTATTAGGCATAACTTTCAATTTTAAAAGATCAACATCAGAGGCAAGACTATCAACCTTAGAAGCGAGAATATCAATTTTATCGAGCTTTTCCTCAACAGATTTGTTAAAAGCAGTTTGTGCACTAATAATTTCTTTAAGCATAGCTTCAAGACCAGGGGTACACTCCTATTATTGTTGTAAGAATTCCCATAAGAATTACCATAACTTTTACCATTAGCAGAAGGATATGGCCTATAGTTGTTACCAGAATTATTTCTATAAGCATTGTTGCTGAAATTATTATTTTTAATGAAGTTCACATCAACATGTTCTTCTTGGGCAACCAATGAAGCTAAAGGAACATTATTAGGATCAACATTAGATCTACCATTCACAAGCATAGACATAATAGCATCAATCTTATCACTCAAGGAGGAGGTTTCTTCAACAGAATTTACCTTTTTACCTTGTGGAGCTCTTTCCGTGTGCCATTCAGAGTAATTTGTCATCATATCATCAAGAAGCTTTGTTGCCGCCCCCAAAGTTATGGACATAAAGGTACCTCCAGCAGCTGAATCCAATAGGTTCCGCGAAGAAAAATTCAATCCTGCATAAAAGGTTTGGATGATCATCCAAGTAGTCAGTCCATGGGTTGGGCAATTCTTTACCAAAGATTTTATTCTCTCCCATGCTTGAGCAACATGTTCATTATCTAATTGCTTGAAATTCATTATGCTACTTCTCAAAGATATAATTTTATCGGGAGGATAATATCTACCAATAAAAGCATCCTTACATTTAGTCCATGAATCAATACTATTTCTAGGCGAGAGATAGCAACCAATCTTTAGCTCTTCCTCTTAAGGAGAAAGGAAACAATTTTAATTTTATAATGTCACCATCTACATCCTTATACTTTTGCATTTCACATAGTTCAACAAAATTATTAAGATGGGAAGCAGACATCATCAGAACTAACACCAGAAAATTGCTCTCTCATAACAAGATTTAGAAAAGCGGGTTTAATTTCAAAGAATTCTGATGTAGTAGCAGGTGGAGCAATAGGTGTGCATAGGAAATCATTATTATTTGTGCTAGTGAAGTCACACAACTTAGTATTCTCAACAGTACCCATTTTAGCAGTAGTAAATAAAGCACACTAGATAAAGTAAATGCAAGTAACTAATTTTTGTGTGTTTTTAATATGGAAAACAAGACAGTAAATAAAGTAAAACTAGCAACTAATTTTTTTTGTGTTTTTGATATAAGAGCAAACAAAGCAGTAAATAAAATAAAGCAAGACAAAAACAAAGTAAAGAGATTGGAAGTGGAGACTCCCCTTGCAGCGTGTCTTGATCTCCCCGGCAACGGCGCCAGAAATTTAGCTTGATGACGCGTAAAGCACACGCCCGTTGGGAACCCCAAGTGGAAGGTGTGATGCGTACAGCGAGCAAGTTTCCCTCGATAAGAAACCAAGGTTTATCGAACTAGTAGGAGTCAAGAAGCACGTTGAAGGTTGATGGCGGAGGAGTGTAGTGCGGCGCAACACCGGGGATTCCGGCGCCAACGTGGAACCTGCACAACACAATCACAGAACTTTGCCCCAACATAACAGCGAGGTTGTCAATCTCACCGGCTTGCTGTAAACAAAGGATTAGATGTATAGTGTGGATGATGATGGTTGTTTGCGAAGAACAGTAAAGAACAATTGCAACAGTTTGTATTTCATATGTTAAGAATAGGACCGGGGTCCACAGATCACTAGCGGTGTCTCTCCCATAAGATAGCAGATGTTGGGTGAACAAATTACAGTTGGGCAATTGACAAATAAAGAAGGCATAACAATGCACATACATATATCATGATGAGTACTATGAGATTTAATCGGGGCATTACGACAAAGTACATAGACCGCTATCCGACATGCATCTATGCCTAAAAAGTCCACCTTCGAGGTTATCATCCGAACCCCCTCCGGTATTAAGTTGTAAACAACGGACAATTGCATTAAGTATGGTGCGTAATGTAATCAACACAAATATCCTTAGACAAAGCATCGATGTTTTATCCCTAGTGGCAACAACACATCCACAACCTTAGAACTTTCCATCCTTTGTCCCAGATTTAATGGAGGCATGAACCCACTATCGAGCATAAATACTCCCTCTTGGAGTCACAAGTATCAACTTGGCCAAAGCCTCTACTAGCAACGGAGAGCATGCAAGAACATAAATAACATATATGATAGATTGATAATCAACTTGACATAGTATTCAATATTCATCGGATCCCAACAAACACAACATGAAGGATTACAAATAGATGATCTTGATCATGATAGGCAGCTCACAAGATCTAACATGATAGCACAATGGGGAGAAGACGACCATCTAGCTACTGCTATGGACCCATAGTCCAGGGGTGGACTACTCACACATCGATCCGGAGGCGATCATGGCGATGAAGAGACCTCCGGGAGATGATTCCCCTCTCCCGGCAGGGTGCCGGAGGCGATCTCCTGAATCCCCGAGATGGGATTGGCGGTGGCGGCGTCTGCGGAAGTTTTTCCGTATCGTGGCTCTCGGTGCTGGGGGTTTCACGACTGAGGCTTTAAGTAGGCGGAAGGGCAGGTCAGGAGGCGCCACGGGGTCCCCACACAATAGGGCCACGCGGGCCCCTTGCTGACCGCGCCGCCCTGTTGTGGCGGTGCCTCGTGGCCCCACTTCGTGACTCCTTCGGTCTTCTGGAAGCTTCGTGCAAAAATAGGACCCTGGGCGTTGATTTCGTCCAATTCCGAGAATATTTCCTTACTAGGATTTCGAAACCAAAAACAACGAGAAAACAACAACCGGCTCTTCGGCATCTCGTCAATAGGTTAGTGCCGGAAAATGCATAAATATGACATATAATGTGTATAAAACATGTGAGTATCATCATAAAAGTAGCATGGAACATAAGAAATTATAGATACGTTTGGGACGTATCAGCGGGAACACTCGAAGGCTTTGGCTGTCGCACAGTTTCAGGATCGGGTCCAACAAGTCCACCATTTCTTCGACAAGTGCTACAAAGCCCTGAGGGTAATTTGGAGGACTACGTTCCCTTTGAACGCGGTCCCTCCTACGCTGTTGACTCTGATGTCTGAGTTTGGGAATACCAAGAAGATTCGAGACTTGGCGCGAGCTCAGGTTTTTGCAGGGGCCAGGTTTACACTTGCCCTTGTCCTTGCACGTTATCCCTCAACAAATCTTCTCGCTATCGCCAACGCGGTTGGTGACTTGGAGACTCTGTATCCGAAGGTATTGATGCCCGCCAATATAATTGTCGACAAGCTTGAGAAGGATTCAAAGTTACCTGAGGAAAGAGAAACTCCGCAAGGGTGATTTCAGGGATTAAGGTTGTTTTGTAAATAGGTTATTTTGGCTACTTCATCCAAGTGTTAGGATTGTTTAGCCGAGACTTTTTATTCGGTAGATACATGTATATGTACTTTTACCGTGTTAATGCCGTTGGCAAATTTTGAAGGAGCAAATCTTAATTGCCTGTTTAGATGTATGTGTACTCGTTGGTCAGCAAATCATTGAGTGATCAGCTCGTGTTGCAGGTTTTGATAAACCTGTTGTATGCGCAACTTTGCTTTCAACCGATGTATGTTTCGACAGCCACTCCCGAATATTTCGGGTGCAATGATTATGCCGATGAGCCCGTTGTTCTTTGATATTTCCATAAGTAAAATATTGAATGTGGGTTGTGTTTATATGTATTTCCAAACTCTTGCTATTTACGGCATTCGTAGAGGCATCTATAGAAGAGGGAAGAATTAATGTCCTTGTTTATTTTGCATCCTGTAGCGCTCGTAGAGGCTTTTCTCGGAGCAGATCTTTTGCCGCGCGCTATGCTGCACCGTTGTTTGCCAGGGTGGCGTAAACAGTGTGTTCGGTGATGCGGTGTAGGTGCTCCGATTTACTGCAATGCTTTTCAAGGAATCGAAACTTAAGTTCTCATTAATAATAAAAAACACGGGACTAAAGGGCGAAAAAAGGGAGAGCCCTGTTTAAAAAGAGAGGGAAAATTAAACACTAGTAGATTGCTTAGTCATGGAAAGGGTTCTTCTCATCTTCTGGCTTGTTCACCGTGTTGGTGTTTTTCGAAGCGTCATTGATTTCACCAGAGGTCTGGGCAGTGATTGCCAGTGTTTTGTTGTCTCCCATGTCTTCTGCACCATCAGCTGCCGAAACTTTTGCTGCCGAAGCTTGGGCTGCAGAAGTTTGTGCTGCCGAAGCTTCAAGGGCGAGGTCGGCTGGCTTCTTCTTTGCTCCTCTGACGCGTTCTTCTTCCTTATTATCACGTGACGATGACTTCGAAGGAAGGTCAGTAATTTCCTGCCGCAGTACAAACTTTGCAGCAATCCTCTGAAAGTCTCGATCACAATTGTCCGAGCGTGAGAAACTTCCATAGACTGTAATGTTTGTCCCGTTGCTCCCAGGCATTTTCAGCTTGAGGTATGCGTAGTGCGGTACAGCCATGAACTTGGCATAAGCTGGCCTTCCGAGTATATCGTGATACTGCGACTCCCAGTTCACGACTTCGAACTCGATCTTTTCCTTCCTGAAGTTATCGGGTTTGCCAAAGATGACGTTCAGGTAAACTTTGCCAAGAGAGTACGCCGGTGAAGTGGGGAGAATCCCATGAAAGCGGGTGTCCGATTCTTCTAGCATTCTCATGGTGATCCCCATACTCTTGATCGTGTCGAGAAATATCAGGTTTAGTCCACTTCCACCATCCATGAAGACTTTGCTCATCTTGAATCCCCCGACCTGTGCCTCGACTACTAGGGCAGCGTGTCCTGGTTTCGGTATGGTCATCGGGTGATCTCGCTCGGCTGAATGTAATATTCCGAGATGACCACTCGACATATTCGGGGATGTTCGCCATGATGCTTTACGCCGAGGTTGATTTCTCGAGTGAGCTTCTTCATTTCTCTTCTTGAAACACCTGTCCCGTGGATCATACTCATCTGCCCACGTGACGGTGGAAATGCCTCGTTGGGTTGGTGAGGTTGAGCCTGTCTGGACCCGATGCTTGTGGTGGAGGTGGTGGTGGTGGTGGTAGCGGTTGCTGACCTGCTTGCTGGATGAGTTTGTGCATGTCAATGAACTGCCGACAGTCCCTGAGCAAGTGGCTTGACTTCGTTTTGCCGTCCTTAGAATCGGTATACGAGTGCAAGTAACAGGGAGCGTTGATCTGCTCAGCGTAGGGCAGTTCGGGAGTCCTCTGCTGCCGTGGTTTATAATTGCCACGATTCCCAGAGTTGTTCCGATTTCCGTCTTGTCGATCTTCTCGTCTATCGTCATATCGATAGTCCTGCCGATCAGAGTACCCTGCAGCTACCAAGTTGTTGTCGTCATAGCTGCGGTTCTTCCTTCTCTTGTGACGATCCCTTCGTCCACCCGAGTCGTGCTTTGGCTGGTCGTCGTCTTCGTCGTCACTGCGCTGTCGCGGCTTTCGTACGTTGTCTTCGCCATCAGCCCAACTGTTAGCGATTTCCATTAATTTGGTTATGGTTTTTGGCTTTTTGCGTCCAAGTTCTTCTATGTAGCTTTCACGTCGGATGCCATCGCTGAAGGCGTCGATTGCTCTGTCGACAGATACATCTTCGGCAGCGTTTAGGAGCTTGGTGAATCTCCCGATGTATGAGCGCATCGATTCCTTCTGCTTTTGCTGGCAATGTCGTAACTCTTCAATCCCGACGGGCCTTTTGTACGTTGCTTGGAAATTGGCAACGAAAGCATCTACTAGGTCGTCCCATGATTTGATGGAACCCTTCGGCAGACCCCTTAACCAGGCTCGCGCTGAATCCTTTAGGTAAAGCTGCAAGCACTGCATTGCTGCTATCTGGTTCCCCTTATGCAGAATCACGGTCTGCAGATAGTCGTCTATCTAGGACCTTGGCTCCTGCTGCCCATCGTATTTGGCAGCGTCAGTAGGGGTGGATTTGAACTTTCTGGGTGGCATCGCCTCACGGATTTTGTAGCTTAAACAATCGGCTCCCCTGAGCTCGCCGTCGTTCTCCTGACTCTCATCCGAAGAATCACTGTCATACTCCTCCTTAGCGGCACGTCGTCGCCTTGCTTTGTCGATCCTGCTCTGGGTGATTTCATCCCGAGCATCTCTCGCATGATGCTTTGAGCCACTAGCCTGCAACGTGGTCTTTTCCTTTCGCGGAACTAGATTATCTCCCAATATCGCGAGACTTTCTAGGGCACCTCGGTGGGCTTGAGCCATGGAACCTTCAGGGCGCTGATTGATGAGGTATGCAGCGAGGTTGGCGGTTGCTCCCGCGACGGTTTTTGGCCGTGGCATGCCCACGGTGTCCGTGGTCATAAAGGACTTGGTCAGATTCGACGTTATTTCCCTAGCGTCATCTTCCGAAAGCCTGGATAATCTTGATCGGTGCTTGCCTGCCCCCTGGGTACTTCGAGAGGCGCTTCCTTGCGAGCCTCTTCGTCGTTCGATGGATCGGTCTGCCGCAGATAGGCGTCTCTCGAGGGTGGCTTGTTCTTTGGATAGTCGTTCCCGGTTTTTCTCTAATATGGAGCGGTAAGCGTTGAGGGTGCCGACCGTGGTTCCTGCCGGGAGCGGCGTGTTGTTAAGCACGGATGCCTTGGCTGCTGCCCACTCCTCCTCTGCGATGGTGTGGTCGCTGTTGTTGTTGCTGGCGCTGTTCTCAAAACTAGCTCGCCTGCTGGAACGGGGGGTGCGATCTCCGTCTCCCCTGTTAGCAACATAAACTTGGTGGTGCGCCGCTCCTCGGGTGACACCTTGGACGATGCTGTCGACACTGTGCTCTCCTGATGAATACTGGGCATTGCAGATGAATGGTGCGTCGCTCGATCCCAGCCTGTGCCTGGTGTCTTAGTTTAAGCAGTAGTACGAGGTTAACTCCGAAGATGCGGGATTGTCGGATCCAACCGACATGGAAGACGCTGAACGGGGAGTTGAGGGTGCGGGCGAACTCGTCGAGTCTGTCAGACCAGCCGAAAGGTCGAGTGATGATGACGCACTTGGACTCGTCGATCTGGAAGTGGGCGATTCCAGCAGCCGAAGGATTCCTTCTGAGTTGACGTTGTAGTGGACGCTCCCGAAGGTCATCTCCATGTTGCCTTGCAGATCGGAGAAGGTCGAGCGAGACGAGTCGCTGTGCGGGGTGAATTCATAGGAGCCGAAGCGAATCGGGCTTCCCAGTTTTGGCGATGATGGTGTTGATGAAGTCGCTGATGACATGACGGGCTCTGCCGATGTCCGATCTTGTGCCGACGGGCTTCCACGAACGGCGCCAATTGTCGAGGGTACTCCTCGGCAATGCCCTCCGATTGGGGCTTAGGGTTGATGGAATCCTGCAAGCTGACACGAGACATCGGTTCACAGACAAGCGGGGAGAGCGATTTACCCAGGTTCGGGGCCCTCGATGAGGTAAAACCCTTACGTCCTGCCTGTCTGTTCTTGATTATGAAGATATTGGGTTACAATGGGGTGCCGAATAGTTCGGCTGAGATCTCGTCGAGTGGCTAAGTGCCGCGGCGACCTAGCTCTAGACTTTTTGGTGGCTAAGACTGCTAAGATTGATTGTGTCCCTCGGCAGCCCCTCTCCTGGCCTTTATATAGGAGGCCAGGTCTCAATAGGTCTAACCGAGTACGACTAGGTTTACTGTAGTTTTAAATCTAATCTTTCCTTGTTCGGCCGCTTCTTTGTCTTGCCCGTCAAGGAATCTTCTGGTGCGACATCCAGGTGGTCCGTCTTGCCTCCAAGTGCCTTCATGGGCCTCCAACTAAACAATACGGGATAGGGCAATGTCGGTTACCCGAAGGGTAATGCCCACGTCAGATGGTCCCTTCAAGGTGCTCAAGAGCATCAACAACAATGCCTACGCCATCGACATACCCACGTCCAAGTACTTGGTGAGCAACACTTTCAACATCTCGGACCTCTCACTATGTCACGGACTACCGGCCAGGGCAGAGCCGGTACTACCGGCCAGGGCAGAGCCGGTACTACCGGCCATGGCGGCCCAGTACGACCGGACATGGTGACCCGGTACTACCGTCCGGACCGGTCCGGCTCGACCCAGACAACAACGCAACCGAGCAGCCCCACCGACCGCGCCCCACGAGGCCGATACTACCGGTAGGAGCCGGCCGGTACCACCGCCAGTGGTACCTCCGCTGGTACTGGTGAAGGGAGATGGCTCCAAGTAACCCCTGGCTCCCCGTGCGTCTTTTACCGGTACCAACACCGGTGGCACTACCGGTACCACCGACCACAACTAAAGTTACCCAGATCTGAACCGTTCCTTTGCCCATCGATAGCTATGTTATTTATCTATTGTAATGCCTAATTTACCCCTGACTTGGTTTGGGCTATATGTGCCTCCGTACCCGCATGAACTACAGTTAGACATAGTTTGGGGATTATCCACTTGAGCTTTTGCTCCTCTACCTCTGGGATAATCTTTACTATGTAATAATCAAGGCTACCTCTGTGAATTTGATGCTTGTTTATGAGTGATTCTAGTGGAACTCCACTCTCTCCCTCATACCTAGTGTTGGATCTCATCACCAATCTCTCATCCAAGGATTCTACCTCTGGTCTCTCCTTGGATGATTCTATTGGCTTAATTAATCGAGCTAAGGAGGTTAAATTCGATTTGTATCTGGGCGTGTGAGTTTGTATTTTTGTTTTGGTGTTTTATCCCTCTTTTTCTCATCTCCCTCATCATCCCCTTATCAATTCGTGAATTGGGACATCAATTGGTGGCTTAAGCCACATCAATCAAACCACTAGCTTTGAAATTAAAAGATTTAGGTTAATCTAACCATAAAGAAAAACAGAAAATCCTCTTAGAGTGGATGTGATTTTGGGCGTGATTTTTTTTGTGTCCAGCTGTATTTATCTAACACTTGAAATAAATACCGAGAAACACTGCTTATGCCCAATCCAAACAAGGTCTTAGGGTGAGTTTTGTTGCTGGACACTGGCCAAGACTACCAAACCTTCAAATATAATTGGAGAACCTACATGTATTGAAACTGAAACTAGTAAAGCAAGAACAGCCACCACGACCATTAAATCACGTGCATGAAGTTCAAAGGAAGAGATATAATTTTAACCAAACGGCAAAACATAAAATATTCCAGCAAACAGAGATAAAGTTCTGCCCAGCTTTCCAGTATCTTAGTTAAGTAGTGAAGAATGTAGAGAAAATAGATGTCAGACATTCTTGCTGTCAAATATAACTTAGAAAATAAAAGACAAATTTCAAATGACTGACATTGCCAAATGAAAAAAAACTGGAATAAGAGAATGTTCCTTTGCACAAGTTTTGGTACCTTGCCTACAAGCATTTCAGCAGTAGCTTGTAGGCATCCTCATGTTTCAGTTACGTGAACAACATAAGAGTGTGTGATGGATCTACAATTGGAAACATGATAATCAGTATAATAATCAGAAATCACCAAATTATGCTAGATTCGGGTACTCTGATGACAACTTAGCAAGCTAGAGATAGTATTAACTTACATTGTGCAAAAAATATGTCCCACTACTCTTGGCCACACTTCAGCAGAACAAGATAAACTACATCAACCTTTGCATACATATATAGATTCAAACCATACAGAAATCCCTCGCGTAACATGCCAGTTATCTTAACCTGCCTTCCCTGGTAAGCAAAATACAACTGAACTGTTGGCGCGCAGTTCGTGGGCACACAAAATAGATTGCAACATATAAATAAGCTGGTCATGCAAAGAGTCCTGACATAATTACGTTGTGCAGCTATGGAAACACAATCATTCCAGAAATCTTGAAAACTTCATCACCACGAATACAAATAAGCACAACACCATGGGCAGACACAGATCAGCAGGATTTCACAAACAGGGTTGTACTAAAACAAATTAGGATACATAAAGTTCATCAAGGCCTGATTTAGCCAAAGGAACGTGGATAACAATATAGTTTGGTAACACAGGTAGACATTAACTAATTGAACAACATCAAGCACCAGCCTTTTGGCTGGTGGATTCATTCACTAATATAGACCATAAATATAGATATATATAGACGAGCAGCACGTATGTTTTTTCAGATGGACAACACATATGTTGGCCAAAAGTAATGCTCATCGAAATCAAGCAGACTCCTCCACCTGTTGGTTATCCACGACAAAGAGCTCTCTGTATTCAGCAAAATCAGAGTCCTCGAAGCCTAATTCGGCCATCATTTCCGCCCATTTTGCCGACATATATTCATCCGAGACACATTCATCGAGATCCTCAGGTTCGCTGCAGTCGGCGTCAGATTCCTTAGATACGCTGTCGTTGGGGCTCAGGGTTTTGGATTCATCAGGTTCACTGCTGTTGGAGATTAGGGTGTCGAGCTCCTCAGGTTGGTTAATTTCAGAGTCCAAGATCAGGGTCAAGGGCTTCACCTCCACCTGCAGCTTCTCCTCCTTCAGTCCACCATCGTCGTTGCTGGCCGCCGCCTTCCTTTTGGTGGTGCACCCCTTCTCACCGGCCACCGCCGTCTCCTCCGCCTTCCCTTTGGTGATACCGACCTTCAGAGCCTGGGAATCGATGGAGGACAACATTGTCGTACACTCCCCACCGGCCACGGCTGGATACAGGATACGAGACGCAACGCTTCACCAGAAAACTGATTTCGCCGGAATTTGGATTTGCTGCTACAGATTTGGAACCCTAGCTTTTTGATTTGGCGTCGGCTCACTTTATAGGGACCCGAAGGAAGGTGCCGTCCGAGGGAAAAAAAAAACGTATCCATCCGTCTAGATTTAGGCGTCGGACCCTCTGTTCATTTGCACTTTTCTGAAAACCCCCCTAGTACATCTAAACTTTACAATTTTAGCCCAAATATCGAAATCCAGCCATCATCTTCCCCGTCCGCCACCGACGGGGGCCAGGAGAACAGCGCCGTCCACGCCCTCCGCGCCCTCCGCGCCCTGTGTCTTCCTCTTCCAGGTCTTCCGCCTCTGTCTTCCTCTTCGAGGACGCGCTCGACCTCGAGCTCCACCGTGGTGACGTCGCAGGAGTTGGACGGAGGAGACGAGCTTGAGCTCTACGGAGGACACACGAAGGTTTCCCGTCAAGTATAGAAGACTATAAGACTTTCCCCCCTCTCGATTACCTGTTAGGACGTCCTGGATCAACAGATTTGACCCGTCTCCTCCAACTCCGGCCGCCGCTCGAGCTCGACGCCGTCGCCCCTCCTCAGGCTTCCCCGAGCCATTCAACATCTTCAGGGTGATAAGCTGGTCCTCCAGGAGCCTTTTCCCCTCCCGATTTCCTGGTGGTTTTCCCGGACATCCAGGTCCGCCGCTCGACGCCGCTGGAGCTCCTCGCCGGAGATCCTCCGGTGACCAAGAACCAGCGTCTCTGCCACTGAAGTGTTGCCCATGCTAGCGCGCGTGTTGCCTCTCCCCTGCTCACCGGCGGAGCTAGAGACCGATCCTGGAGGTCGGTGTTGTGCTGCTTCCCTGAGTTTGCCTGAAGAAGTAAGGTCTCCTACTGTCATTTCTTCCTTTATTTTTCTTACCTGCAAGACATTGTCACATTGTAATACTGAGTGAGTGAATCAGTCAGGATCATTTTGTATCAGATGAAACATGAAATTATTACTTAGATACAGGATCTTCAGATATAATTCTGTCTTGCACTGTATCTGTGTGTGTTTAGCAATCAGAGTGACTGAATGAGTATGCTCCACAGGAGTAAATTGCAGGAATAAAAACAATACTCCAAACTAAACATTATAGTTTAGCAACCACAAAACCCGAATACATTTTCTTGGACAAACAAAGAATACAATAGAGACAGATAAAAGAATCTTGAGATATTTACCAGATTATCACCAGACTGTTGTAAATGCATCAGTGATGGTGAGCATTAGAGAGAAGGTGAAAGCATCTTACAGTACAAATAATACCCCATATCATCGAGTTGTGGATGTCTGAAATATATGTAGCCACTAATCAATTCATGTTCGGATGCAGCGGCGAAATTGGTTTCGATACTGAGATTAATTCAGTCGTACATGGTTTTAGCAATGCATATAAAGGGGCAACACTTGAAAAATATACATGATCAGGCAACACTTGAATTATACTGAGATTAATTCAGTCATGCATGGTCAGGCAACACCCATCTAAGCAATGCTTAAAATAGTTGGAGCCTTATCTATGAGAAGCATGTTAAAAGAAAGGGCATACATTTTGAATGGCATGCATTTTGAATGTTCCTTTGCTGCATACTCAATAAATACTCCAATATGGCATACATTTTGAATGGCATGCATTTTGAACGTTCCTTTGCTGCATTTTTCAAGGAAAAAGTATCGAACAAGTTAAACTACTCCACTGTATCATCCTTTTCAATAAGCTACTCCACTGTATCATCCTTTTCAATACAGTAACTTGTAATGAGGTTCAGATAGGAATATAAAAGCTTACCGAGTAATCCTTTTCAATACAGTAACTTGTAATGATTCTTATAGATTCCACTGTATCATCTCAATGCGGGTTCATTGAGGTGAACCTCCTTCCTATGGAGGGCAAGTGCATGGCCAATGAAATCCACTGTATCATCACTTCCATATTTTCTGAAAAATCACAGGCAGAAACATATGCTCTGAAAAATCACAGATAGGAACATATGCAACTGGTAGCATCATCTCTTATTCACATTCGGGTCTCAGCTATTGTAAAACTTACCACAGGGGCAGAGTGGAGACACAGGCCCTCCCAAACATGATGATCCAGTTCGTGAACCTGAAGTACTCGTCAGGTCACCAGTAAATCCAAAGGCAGAGAAGATAACCTGAAGACGAGCACAGAGTTGCATAATGAAGATTAAAACATCTCGTCTTTATCATTAAAGATAGAAACTACTTGGGTGGGATAAGCTAGCTAAATGCAAATAGCATGTCCTCTCGCATTTTCTCTTTAAGGACAGAACATTAGCAGCTAGGCTTTCCTTTCCATGGATTTTTTACACATACTCCCTGAGCTGAACAACTGAAACACCAGCCAAACAACCACAAGGAGCCTTCTGATACAACAAGCACGCAGAAGGTTCAGGCAGGGACTCAAAGTCTCAAACCGAGGTGGTAAACCATCAACCTATCCTCCCCTAGAACTAACTGCAGACTTCATGACAAGTACAGTACTTCGTATGTAATTCCCTTTTGAGGACACAAGGAATAACTCTGATCCCATTTTTCGTGCATCATTTGTTATGTCAGCGTATATGGCAAGAACTAACTGAAGAACCTACTGCTGATGATTGGAGCTCCGACAATTGTATATGCCACTACAAGAAAAAGGAGAATAGACCTCCCTGTTTTGCAATCGAAGCAAGGAACAATGATTTTTTTTCTTTTTGCAAATTCAAGGAACAATGATTGATTGCTCCAATTTCCGCAGGATAAAAATGTTGAGTACTACAACTGTTCCGTAGTAACTAGGGAGGACGGAGGGAGGCGGCAAGGAGTAAAAGCAGGTGGAGCAGTACCTGTTGCCGAGCAGCTGATGAAGCTGGATGATTGACTGCTCCTCCTCATCGGAGAAGTTGCCGCGCTTGATGTCCGGCCGCAGGTAGTTGATCCACCGGAGCCGGCAGCTCTTGCCGCACCTCAGCAGGCCTGAAACAGGAGAGATCTTATTTAGCATCCGGCGGCCGCATGAGTTGGATCGATCTGATAACAGCAGCGCGGCACTCACCGGCTTGCTTCGGCAGCGTGCGCCAGTTGCCGTGGCCGAAGCTGGTGATGTGGGTAATGAGGATCTTGTCCTCCTCCGCCGTCCAGGGCCCCCGCTTGAGCCCCATATTCTCGCAGCACGGAGCCCTACCCATTACTGCTGTTCCTCCTCCCCGGAATCTCTCGCACGCTCGCTCGGTCGGCACGACAGAGCTTCGACAAACCACTGCTGCTGGTTACTGAACTTACCCGACGCCGCCACAAGAACCACCACTGCTGGTGATTGGAGCTCCGCCACCAACAACCTCGACTGGAGCTCAGCCGTGCCTCAGCCACCGCCACCGCCACCGCGACGGAGTAAAATCCCCATTTTTAGCTCAAGCTAGGGCGGATGCAGCAGCAGCAGTGCAGCACCCGATTGGTGCTCCATCGCCACCGCGATTGGATATCCTCCATCCAACCGCCACCACTTGAGCTCCGCCGTGCTGCCGCCGCCACCGCGAGAGATCAGGAGGAAAATCCCAATTTTTAGCACCACCTCGGTGGACACGAGAGCATGAGGGCGCGGCGACGCCATAGAGGGAGAGAGCGCCCGCGACGAGAGAGAACGAGAGGGCGGCGACGTCGCCCACAAGGGAAAGAGCGTAGGACGGACGGGGAAAGGCGCAGGGCGGTGGGCGCCGTCGACGGGAGCGACGAGGTCGTCGCCAGGAAGAGGAGAGCGTGGGGAGTGGGGCGGAGTTTGGTCGGACAAAAACCAGGGTGGTTTTCGCAAAAGGACCCGGCTAGGTGGCATCCGGTGCTGGTTTGTCAATCCCAGCATCCGAGTGCTGGTTTGTTTGACCCAGCATCAGGGTGCTGGTTTGTTTGACCCAACACTCAATCAATCAGGAAAAGAAAATGTACGTAAACCACCGCAAACACGTCAGTAAAAGTGGTAGACAAACTTGCATGGCCGACCAAACCCATCGTGCCAAAAATACAACCACCACGGAAGCCCCCCTCTCTCTCTCTCGCCCTCCCCTCTCCCCTAGATACTTGTGCAGAGACAAACTAATCTAGCTCTCTAATCTAGCTCTTCTTCCTCCTCCGTATCTCCAAGAATCGCCATGGAGCACCTGCAGCAGTTAAACTCAGATGTTTGAGGTGCATGCAACAAAGATAACAAACCTGGATCCACATAGATACATTGGGGAAAGACCCATGTTTCATGTAACAAAAAGCACAAATAAACTTAGTACAAAATTTATAGGAAACCTCCAAGTTCAGGCAAACACAATTTTCAGTTGCACACAATGCACTGATTTCATTGAGTATATTGGAGTTGCTCCCACTGGCAAGTGAGTTGCTCCTCGGGTCTACATTATGTAAAAAAGTAACTTAGGAAAAGAACATTTTCCATTGATCGGCATTATGTGTAAACAACTTAGCACATGCATGGAGTAACAAAGTAATGTATGCAGAAACAAAAACTCTCCACTGATAGTTAGTAAAAGAACACCCTCCACTGATGGATGTTATGTGTAAACAACTTAGCACATGTATGAATCAACAGAGCATATTATGTGAAAGCGACTTAAAAACTAACTTAAACAACTACTAGTATTCAACTTGGATAAATTTACACAAAAATCAACTTGTCTAATTCCAGTATCCAACTTAAGCATATTAGTAAAAGCAAGTTAACTAAACCATTGGTGCCACGTATGCATGCTGATGAAGCAAAAATCACAATAACTACAAGTGGGTATATACCTCATTGGAAAAAGCTCCATGGTAAGTTCGAAGATACAAACTCTTCAGTGCTCGTCATCCCAACAAAAAGACCGTCTCTTATGGTGGCACCAACACCTTCTTTTAGCTATTTTGTGCAAAAAAAAAAACATGTTAGCCAATACTCCCTCGGTAACACCTAGGAATGATGGTAGACGTTGTTGTAGGGCTTACAAAGAAGCTAATTGCAGCGGAAAACAAGCATGAGGGACCGATTGGCATCCTCTTTAATCATTTGTTGTATAGCTAAAAGAACAACAGTTAGACCATGGGATAGAACCTACTGAAACACCCCAGGCACAAATCTGGACTATTTTGCTTGCAAAAACCAAACCTAGAACTTAGAGCAACTTAGATCTCCAATAAGAACTAGTAAAAGCAGTACTAAAACCAATAAAACAACACTAGTAAAAAACAAATAGGATACGCACATGAAAATCGCTTATAAAAATCTACGACAGCTTAGCTCTTTAGCTCTGACCAACCTGGGACAAGGACTGGATTTTACATACAATTGGGATATTGGGAACAAAAATAATAACATGCATGGGTACTAAGTACTAACAAATCCTATAAGTTAAGCAACTTGTTTTATTGTAGATTATATCGATGCAAGTAACACAGCAACAAAATAAGAAAGGATCAGAAACTTAGATCATGCAAAATTCCAGGTTAATACCCAGAAATTTAGTTGTACCTACCCCATAGATTCCCATAGGGGAAAAAACAAAACTGAAACTTCAGGCAACTTAGCTTAAGTGTAGTTACAAGTTAGTGACATACCTGCATCAAGTGAGCAGGATCAAGCTGCATACATATTACATAGTTGCATACTACCCCATAAAGATGTTAGACTGTATATACGTAGCGTTGTATATGTCTTGTATTGTACCTCTTGGTACCCATATATATATGAGATAGCCACACCCGTATTGGGTGTCGAGCAGTTTCCCAAACCCTCTTGTTTTACATGGTATCAGATTAGGTTACGATGGCTTCCGCTGCCTCCGCCGCCGCCGTGTCGCCGATCGCATCGGCTCCCGCTGCCGCCGCCGCTGCGCCGGCTCCTGCTGCCGCTCCTGCCTCGCCCTTCCTCGCCTCCCGGCCGCTCGCCATGTGGTGGCCAACTCCTGGCGTCGCACCTCCTGGTGCCCTAGCTGGGTCGGCCTCCTCATCCGCCGCCGCCGGCCCGAGTGCCGAGGGCGATCCGTCGCCGCCGATCGCCCATGGTGGCCTGCCTTCCTCGACCACCGCGCCGTTGCCGCCGTATGGTGGCCCTCTGCCGCCGTCGGCCTACGGCGCCCAGTACGCGCCGATCTACGGCGCCTCTTCATCGCACTATGGGGCTCCGCCGTCTGGCGGTCATCCGCCGCCGTCGGCCTCTGGCGCCCCCTCTGCGCCGATCTACGGTGCTCCCTATGCGCCGCAATACGGTGCACCCGCACCACACGTTGGTGCCTCGTCCCCGTCTGGCTGGCCGGCGCCGCCGCCAACCTACGGTGCGCCTACCTTTGGGGCCCCCTTGGCGCTCCCTCGCCCCTGCCGCCTCCTTGGAGCCGGCACCGCCGGCGCCGCTCTACGCGTCACCATCGCCAGCCCATACGGACCCGGCGGCATCGTCGCCGTTCTACTTCTCGCATCTCCTACCGCCGAAGCTCACGCCGGACAATTATCCGTCGTGGCGCGCGCAGTGCTCCCCGCTCCTTCGGAGTCGCTACTTGGAGGGGTACGTCGATGGCTCGCTCCCGTGCCCGCCGGTGTATCACCCGGCGTATCACGCATGGGTGGCTCAAGATCAGGCCATCCTCTCGCCATCCAGGTCGTCGCTCACGCCGAGCGTCTCGTCGATGGTCCTCTTCGCTTCTACGTCGCGGGATGCGTGGACGGCTCTTCACAGCGAGTTTCGCCTCACAATCTCAGGCGCGTGCTCATGCTATTCGCACCGAGCTAGGCGAGACCAAGCTTCTCGACAGCGAGCATCACGGACTACTTCAACAAGATGGCCGGCCTCGCCGACACACTCGCCTCCATTGGCCAGCCGCTTCGCTCCGAGGACTTCACCACCTATGTTCCGAATGGCCTTGATGATGATTATGACAATCTTGTTGAGAACATCAGTGGTCGCGACGATCCATTGCCGCGCCGTGAGCTCTACTCGCGCCTCCTTGGTCGTGAACAGCGTGTCAAGGTGAAGCATGCCTCTCCAAGCTTCTCCGCCGCCAATGCAGCTGCTCGTGGTAAGCCCCGTGAAGCCGCCAACGGCGGGTGGCAAGTTCTCCGCCGCGCCTCCGCGGACGCAGCGGTCCGCCGCGCCGCCCGTCACGGGCGGGAATCGCCCCCGTGCTCGCTGTCCATCATGCGGTGCCCAGCAAGCGTGTCGGCCGTGTGGTCTTGACAACCACATCGCCTCTCGCCGTCATCGGCGCTTCAAGCAAGACTTCCTCGGCATCGGCAACAATGGCAAGGGCAACGACAAGCAGGCTGCCGCTGCTGTGACCGGTCAGGAGCACGGATATACTCCGTCATATCCCATTGACGCGTCATGGTACATGGACACGGGAGCTACTAATCACCCGACGAGTGAGATGAGTAAGCTCTCCACCCAGGAGCCATATCGCGGTCATGATCGGGTTCGCACCGCCAACGGAGCAGGTATGCGCATCTCACATGTTGGTCGGGCTTCTCTTCTCGCACATAACTCTCGTCCCTTGCATCTCCGTAATGTTCTTCGTGTTCCTTCCGCCACACGTAGTCCGTTGTCTATTCCTCAACTTACTCGTGATAATAATGTCCTTGCTGAATTTCATCGTTTTCATTTTTTCATCAAGGATCGGGACACGAGAGCCGTTCGCTTAGAGGTCGTCTTCGCCATGGCCTATATGCGCTTGATCCGCCCCCGTGCCGCATGCTCCTCAAGTGTTCGGTGGTGTGCGTGTGTCCTCTACACACCGGCATGCACGCCTCGGTCATCCCGCTCGCTCCCATAGTTCGCCATGTTCCGCATCGTCATGAACTTCCAGTTGTGTCCAATAAAAGTGTAGAGACTATCCGTGATGCCCGTCGGCAAGGCAAGAGTCATCGGCTTCCGTTTTCGAGTCGAGTCGTGTGGTTAAACATCCTCTTGAGCTTGTGTTTTCTGATGTATGGGGTCATGCCCAAACGTCCGTTAGTGGCCATAATTACTATGTCGGCTTTATTGATGCTTACAAGTCGGTTCACCCGGCTTTATCTTATTAAACGCAAATCTGATGTGTTCGACGTTTTTGTTCAATTTCAAACACATGTTGAGCGTCTTCTTAAGCACAAAATTCTTCATGTTCAGATCCGATTGGGGGGTGAATACCACAACCTCAACTCGTTCTTTAATAAGCTTGGGATCTTGCACCGTGTGTCTTGTCCTCATACACATCGGCAGAATGGCACCGCTGAACGTAAACATCGACATCTTGTAGAAACCGGCCTTACCTTGCTTGCCCATGCCTCCGTTCCGTTTCGGTTTTGGAGTGATGCTTTTACCACAGCCTCGTTTCTTGATAAATAGGCTTCCTACACGACTCCTACAAATGAAAACCCCCTTGAACTCTTGCTCAATGAACTCCCGGATTATACGTTTCTTAAGGTTTTTGGGTGTGCTTGTTGGCCTCATCTTCGTCCATATAACAAGCGCAAGCTGGAGTTTCGGTCCAAAAAGTGCGTCTTCCTTGGGTATAGTTCTCTTCACAAAGGGTACAAGTGCCTCCATGTTCCCACGAACCGTGTTTACATATCTCGTGACGTAGTGTTCGATGAGAATGTGTTCCCTTTTTCCGCACTTCCGAACAACACTTCTACACCCATACCACCCGTGCCTTCTGTTCCACCGTTGCCCGATCAATTTGTAGATGCTCGCATATACTCTGCGTTGCTTCCTAACCATGCTGCAGGTATTGGACGCGGCGCTCGTCTTGAGCTTCCGGATGATCGAGGCGCCGGATGCGGACGTGGATCACGCCCACGATGCTGTTCCCGTGCATGCCCCATGCATGCCGGGTCCCGCCTCCCAGCCCGTGGCCGCCTCGCCCGCCACAGCTGCCTCGCCCGGCCAAGCGCCATCGCCGGGCGCCTCCGTCTCGGCCCCGCGTGGGCCAACACCGCCTGGCCCGTCACCGCCTGGCCCGTCACCGCCACGCTCCCCGCCGCTGCTCGAGCCTGGCTCCTCGTCGCCAGGGCTGGCTTCGCCACTTCCTGCGTCTCCCGCCCTCGACTCGTCCTCGCCGTCGTCAGAGCCTGGCTCGTCCTCTCCTGTGCCACCGGCTCCTGTGACTCGTGGACCTCGTACTCGCAGTCAGTCCGGGATTTTTCGTCCCAAGGAGCGCACGGATGGGACTATCGCATGGATTGCTGCTTGTGTGGCTGATGCTACTGCTGACCCTACTGCTGAGCCTCGTCATTTTCAGGCTGCTCTGGGTATTCCCCACTGGCGCACTGCGATGGAGCAGGAATTTCAGGCTTTACTGAAGAATGACACTTGGCGTCTGGTTCCCCCTATCTCTGGCGTCAATGTTATTGATTCCAAATGGGTGTTCAAAGTGAAGAAGCATGCTAATGGTTCTATTGAACGCTACAAGGCACGCTTAGTTGCCAAGGGTTTCAAACAGAGGTATGGTCTTGATTATGAGGATACTTTCAGTCCAGTTGTCAAGCCTACCACTATTCGCCTGCTGCTTTCTTTGGCTGTTACTCGAGGTTGGTTCCTTCGACAGCTTGATGTCCAGAATGCGTTTCTGCATGGCATTCTTGAGGAGGAGGTCTATATGCGTCAGCCTCCAGGCTTTGTTGATCCTACCCGTCCTCACCACCTCTGCCGCCTTGTTAAGGCTCTGTATGGACTTAAGCAGGCTCCTCGTGCCTGGCATGCCCGACTTGGCTCGGTTCTTCGTGCTCATGGGTTTGTTCCATCCAAGGCTGATACATCACTGTTTCTCCTTCAGCGTCCTGAGGTTACTATGTACCTGCTGGTTTATGTTGATGATATCATCCTCATTAGCTCCTCTGATGCTGTTGCTGATCGCCTTGTGTCCGCACTCGTGGTGATTTTGTCGTTAAGGACTTGGGTGCTCGCACTATTTCCTTGGTCCGGAGGTCTCACGGTCTTCTGCTGGGCTGACCCTTACACAGCCAGGTATTCTCCGGACTTGCTGCGCCGTGCCTGGTATGTTGCGGTGTAAGCATGCTACCACTCCTATGTCTGCTACTGATCGCATGACTCGCTCTTGATGGAGACATTCTTTCGCCCGATGACGCTACCGAGTACCGCAGTCTTGTTGGAGGGCTGCAATACCTCACTATCACCGGACCGGATGTCTCTTATGCGATCAACCGTGTGTGTCGGCATCTTCATGCACCTCGGACGTCTCATTGGTCAGCTGTGAAGCGTATTTTGCGCTATGTCTCTCTCACTGCCTCGTATGGTTTGCTACTTCAGCCAGCCCCGTCTTGTGCACTTTCTGCTTTCTCGGATGCGGATTGGGCTGGTAATCCAGACGACAGGCGATCCACGGGGGGATATGCAGTATTCTTTGGTCCTAACTTGATCGCCTGGAATGCTCGCAAGCAAGCTACAGTATCTCGCAGTAGTACTGAAGCTGAATACAAGGCAGTTGCTAATGCTACAGCTGAGCTCATATGGGTACAGGCTTTGTTGAGAGAATTGAGAGTCTCTCAACGTCGGCCTCCAGTTCTTTGGTGTGATAACATCGACACTACATACCTCTCTTCCAATCCGGTATTTCATGCCCGAACAAAACACATTGAAGTGGATTATCACTTTGTCGTGGAACGCGTTGCAAAGAAGCTACTTCGTATCAAGTTCATCTCTTCCAAGGATCAACTTGCTGACATCTTCACGAAGCCTCTTCCACAGCCACAGCTTGTAGGTTGTAGGCGCAATCTTAACTTGATTTGTACTTCAGGCCACGATTAAGATTGAGGGAGGGTGTTAGACTGTATATACGTAGCGTTGTATATGTCTTGTATTGTACCTCTTGGTACCCATATATATATGAGATAGCCACACCCGTATTGGGTGTCGAGCAGTTTCCCAAACCCTCTTGTTTTACAAAAGAAAGAGTAAGAAACATATCCCAGGTTTGTGATTACAAATTTGATCGCTGCCAGGTTTCCAACATGTTAAAAGTAAGATTCCCATAGTGTGCCGCCCCTTCACTAGCCCAATAATTACCACCGTACCCCTTTCCCTCTCTCCTTCTAGCACAACTTTCCTGTTCTGCAATATCAACAAATCTAGTACTTCTTCTTCCTCCAAATCTCCATGGATCCAAGCACATGACTGAGCAAGAACAAAGTTTTTACCAAAAAAAGAACACAAAACAATGACCAATTATCCTAGATGATGAGACTGAAAGAATAAACCTAAAGATAAAACGTTGACTAGCCAACTTAGGCAGACTAAATAAGTAAACTTAGCCGTGTTGAGAAGCCAACTTGATTAAATTCAAAAACCAAGTATCCTAGAAGATGAGACACAAAGATAGTTGGTTTGATTCTGTAACCTAACATAACTAGAAGATGAAATCAAACTTAGTCGCGTTCAGAAGCCAACTTAACCTCACATTTGCAATGAAAAAGGGAGAGATTTCAATTCATTGTGAGAAAACTACTATGTTCACGTTAGTATGCAACTTAACCAGATTTAGTAACCAACCTTAATTGTGTTCAGAGGCCAACTTAATTATAAGTAACCAACTAACCTAGAAGACGAGACACGAAAACAAAACAGTTTAAAATGTTGAGAAAAAGTTAAAATTTTAGATTCAGTAACCAAACTTAGCCATGTTTCATAAGACAACTTAGTAAGATACAGTAACCAACTAACCTATAAGATGAAAACACATAAAACGGTTGAGGAGCCAAACTTAGTTAGGTTCAGTGACCAGCTTTAAAACTATGTGTTCAGAAGCCAACTTAGTTACATTCGACAAACCAAGTAGACTAGAAGATGAACACATAAATAAACCAAAAAAGTATAGGTTGAGAAGCCAACTTAGTTAGTACCCCTTTGTTTGGGCTTAAATTCTTGATTCTTGGATTCTAGCTATTGTAGAATTAGAATCTGAAACAAACAGCTCTCCACAATGTCCAGATTATGTAGAATTGATTCTAAAAAATACACACAGAGGTCCAGAATCTCAGAATTGGCAAAAGAGGTGATTCCCGAGCTTCTTCCACGTTTGGGCCGAATCGTTTTTCAGCGTGGCCTCGTATTATCTCTGCGGCTGTGCCCTCTCGATCGTTTCCCACGCCCGACCTGTAGCCGCCTCGCCCCAGCCGCCGCCGGCTCCCGCTCCTCCGGCCGCCGCCTCACGTCTCCCACCTGATCCTCCGGCCGCCGCCTCACGTCTCCGCTCCGCTCCACCGGCCGCCGTCGACTCGCTCCGCTCAACCAGGCCGTCGTCAACTTGCTCCGCTCCTCCGGCCGTCATCAAATCGCTCCACTCGACGACGCCTGGCTGCAGCGCCTAGTCCCTCCGCGTCCCTGTTCTTGTTTCCTTTGCTCTCTGTGAAATTGCCACATATGCACGCTGTTAGTTGAGTGTGATAGCCAGCCACAGCGTAGAAGTTTCATATTTCTGCACATATACACGCTTTGCTAAAGAAGTTTCTTACTGTGGATAACAATATGACGTAGCCAAATACTACTATGACAGATTTCTGAACATAACTGCATGTCATTTTCTAGTGTATTTAAGAGAACATAATGACACATCAGTTTGGTCGGTACCAAGTATTGTTGTAGAACAAGTACAGTCATACAGGGCTACTAATCCATCGGTATAATGTGCAGAAATATGATACAGGGCCAGATTACATAACGTGTTGTAACTGATTAGGTGAAACATAAGGTACTACAATGTTACTGCCATTCTGAATCAAACTTAAACTAAACCAGAACCTCTCCATTCACTAAAGCTACTACCCATATCTCATATAGAATATTATATGACCACGTAGCACAACAGTAACTCAATTGTATGATTATGAGTATTTTTTTAGAGAAACAAAGAGAGATTATAACAAACAACAGTTCTTAAATATTTGTATACATAGGTGTCATTTCGATGAAATCCCGACAGAAGCAATAACATACATTTTACAAATGAAGACATAATATACATTTTACATTAATTACGGTCCGTAAAGCTGCCCAAACAGCAAAGTAAACAAACAGATAGATTCTGATTCTCAGATCCCACAGCAGGGTAAACAAACAGACTGCTTCTGATTCTCAGAAATCAAGAATCACAGCTGATTATCAGGAATCAGGATTGACAGCAGAATCTCAGAATCCAAAGCCCAAACAAAGGGGGCCTTAGATTCAGTAAACAACTTAACTATGTTCATGACCCAACTTATTTTGATTCGGTAGCCAACTAAGCTAGAAGATGAAACACAAATTAAAATTTAGCAGGTGATGTGCACCACTCTACTCATTTCGCTCCACGGGAAAATGCAACATCAGATGAAATTGAGCACCGATCAAACAGATTGTGGGCATCATGATCTGTTGTGGAGTTTTTTTTTTTTTGCAGGAAGGAGAGTTGTGCACGTTAAGCTAATACGATGGAGTGTTATGCCGCACCATATATCAAAGTATAATATAGCGTTAAAACATAATGTAAGCTATGAAAGTGTGCAATGATGACTGAAATATAACATCTAAAGAACCTTCGATGCTAAATTTGAAGCTTACGAATCTGTCGCTGGAGTCGTACAATTCCGTGACAGTGGTAGCTTCTGCTAGCTCTGCTCCAAACCAATCACATATATGGAGCATTTACAAGGGTATTGCTCAAGCTAAAACTCTGTTCCGTGAATGCTCTGTCTCAAATGTTAGGAGAAAGCTCAACTCTGTAGCTCACTCACTTACCAAACAAACAAGTAGTTCAGGTGTGTGTAACCGCTGGTTTGAACTAGTGTCATATGTTATTGTTGATCTAAAGAAAGATGATGTAAACCTTGGTTATGAGTAATATATGAGCTTTCCCTCTCGAAAAAAGAACCTATACTCACATGTTTTATATTACGACAAACTAATGGCAGTATTTTTAGTTTTTTTTTTAAGTAGCAACCAAAATAGATAAGAAACCTGCACAACACAGCAGAGAAACCAAAAAAGTTATGTAACCTGCATAAGACTACCACGAAGCACGGAGCCAGACAAAAGCTCCTCAATTTCATATCTCGATTTCAAATGACTCGAGACAAAACTAAACCTAGAAGGATCAGACATCATCCACCCATTCGCTTGGTCTAGAGAGAATGCATGTTGAGGAGCTCCCTGAAGAAACGGAAGATCTCCTTTTTTGCAAACACTGATTATGAACGAAAATAGCGCACTAACTGAATTGTTGCATTGTGTTGGCCTACTCAGACAACTAAAGAAACGGGAGATCTCCTTTTTCTAGTGTCCCAACTTGGATGGATTCAACACATCCTATCATGAATTGTAATTGCGTTGTATGGAGTACCCTTGTCTGGAAATCCCACATGTATAGAAAAACAGGGACGGATCCATCGGGAGCCCAATCATGAAGCCACTCGCGCCAAATTACATCCAGAACTGCAAGATTTTTTTCGCTCCCCAATCACCCCTACCAATACCAACCCTCAGCCACGAGGCGGGACTCCCCAATAGCCATGAATCGAGATCCAACAATTTAGTAGTTGGCTCACCTGCTCCGAAACGTGTCGGTATCTGCCCTCCCGCGCCTCCCCGGTCGTCGATGGAGAGCTTGCTGCACGACCGATTGACTCGTCGACATAGAGCTCGCCGCACAACCGGTCGTCTCGCTCCTCGACGCAGAGTTCGCCGCCCGGTTCGCCCACGAGCACGCCTCCCTCCAGCGCGCGCTCGCGCTCCGCCGACGAGCTCAGCGCCTGCTCCGTCGCACCCATCCTCCCGCGACGTAATCGCCCGATGCCGACGAAACCCTAGCGTTGCCGTGGGACAGAGAAATGGGGAAAGGTTCTGGGGAGAGAGAAGGGGCGCTGCGCCGCGTAGACGCGTACCCAGGTGGGGTTTGGTCGGGGGGCAGATGGTTTCAGTCGGAACACAGTGCGTGATCACCTCATCAAAAACGCATCGGACGGTCCGTGACCGAGTGCTCGGTTGGACAAATAACATCCAAGCACTTTTTAGCAATTGGGTTCGCAAAAACGTTGGTCCGACACGTAATTCTAGTCGGAGGTAGTAAATTATTAACGCAAATTGATGAAGATTTATTTAAATTTGTAGTCGATATACGAGTATTTTATTATTTCCATATAACATTTACTGAACTAGTGGCTTGTCTACTTAGCCATTTAGTTTGGCCTAGGTTCGATTCTTAGGATGCTAAATATTTTTGGCAACCTTTTTCTTCATCTATATACCTACTAACAAATGAGTTAAAGTTTGTGCCAAATATTTTATCTACTTCCTCCGTCTCAAAAAAAGCTACTGAAATTTGTCTAGATAGGGTGAGTGAATGACAAAAAACTACCATAATTATGGCAATCGTGGCACGGAACTACCAAATGTATTCGTTTTGTCACATTACTACCATTATTGGGGCATGTCTATGACGCGGAGCACTGATTTCATTATTTAGACGTGTTAAACCATTTTCTGACTATTCGGGCTCACCTGTAAGGACTACGTGGTAGGTGAATTTTGCAAATATAACCTTAGGATATATTTTGGTGTCACACAGATCCATTTCCCCACATAAAAAAATAAAAATAGAATTTCCCATTAAAAAAACGGAGAGGGTCTTCTCCTTCCTCTGCACAACGCCCCACCCGAGCTAGGCCACCGGTGCACCGTCCGCGCGCACCAGGCCATCTCCGGTGCGACAGGAGGCTGCCGCTCGTTGCACCAGGAGGACGCTCACACGTACCGAGTCTGCGTCCATCGACGGCGGAGCGTGACCGGCGACGCGCAACCGCGGCGGCGCTCGGAGGTGCACGGCGCGGGCGTGCTGCAGGGCGAGAGGGGGGAATGGATGGGTCCAGGAGGACCTTGTGTTCACCCTGTAGCGGATGGAGGCGAAGGGGAGCTCGAAGGGGGTGCACAGCGACCGAATCGATGACGAATTGCTTCGGTCACGGCGGAGAAGAAGGGGTCAAGGCGGTCGATTCCCGGCCTCCCGGTTTGCGCACGTCGGAGAGAAGACGCGGGGCGACGCGGCGTGGGTGTGCTGCTGGTGCAGGTGGGGACGGAAAGGCGTGGCGGCGTGTTTGGCGTCCTCGCCGGCCTACGTGAACGGGAGGCCGTGGCCTGGGCCCATCATCATCGGTGGCGGCGGCGTCGTCCGCGGCTCCAATTATCCAGCGGAGGACGGAGTTGTCCTGCTGCGAGAGCGGCGGCGGGGGCTGGCCGTGGTCCTGCATCGCGACGGCATGCGGTTCCTCCCAGCCGGCCATGTCGAGTGGCGGGAGTTGGTGGACCCAGTCGTCCACCGCGGGCGCCGGCGGGGGTAGTGTCGTTGCCTATTCGACGGTGCCTCGGAGGAGGGATCCTCACGAGGGGGAGAAGAAGTAGGGGCCATAGGGCGGAGTGCACACGGGACGGTGGTACGCGATTTACCCAGCTTCAGAACACCTGCACGATGACAGGGCCTACTGCTGCTTGTCTGGAATTATCTAGGCGCTTTCGCGTTGTTACAATGAGTTGTGGTTCTCCCTCTAGGGCTCCCGGGATCCGGCTTATAAAGGCGCACGGATCTAGGGTTTACATGGAGAGTCGTAGCCGGATTACAGGTTGCCTAACTACGGTACAATGTCTTGCCGTGTACGTCAAGGATCCGCCTTCCTATCTACGTCGTACTGGATCCGGGTTCCATATGGGCCTCCACGGATCCGGCTTCCTCCGAAGGTCGGTTAGGATCCGGCTTCCCTATCCTGGGCTGGACTTCATCCTTCAGGATCAACAGCAACTAGGCCGCCCGATGGGCCACATGCCACATCAGCATCTATGGGCCACCCGGGCTTGCCGGATCTAGGCACTGTCGATGGTACATCTATGAAGTATACCCACAACAGTAGCCCCCAGAGTTCTCCGAGTTTCACCTCCTGTTTCCGCCTTGCTAACGCTTCATGATTTCCGGCAATTTCGGTAACGCGGAGAAACTTGAAGAGCTCCCATTTCACATTTTCTTCTTTCCAACTCTTGGTCGGAAAATTCCCCCATCATGCGGGACTTCACCCATTGACAGCATACGGCATGTCTCCGGGTTACTCCTCTGCTGCGGACGAGAGCTTGCTTATCTTCACGCTGCAACCCGGAACCTTAAAAGGTTCAAACGGTTCCGCCAATCTTGGCGCCATTTTCGTGCGATTTGAGCGGTAACTTATCCTTAGCCGTTTTTACCGCTTAGGGTTTTCGACACGTGTCGCTCATCCAACGGTGCGACGCTTGCGTTCCGACCACAGGATGCGGAGCACGAATCTCCTCCTTCGGCATATAAATATCCGCCATCCAACCCCAATCTCCCCATTCTCCCCCTTTTCACCTCCCAGCGCTGCGCCGCCTCCAAGCTTCTCCTCCGCCGCACCGGAGTTCGCCGGAAGTCCGCCGGAGCAGTTTCGCCGCCGCGCTGTGTTCTTCGTGTTCTTAACTTCAGCGAGCCACCGCAACGAAACCTCACTGCTGACGACTCCGACCACCCTGACAGCCGTTCCGGTAAGCTCTGAAGCCTCGTCTTCATACCGTAGTTGGTAGGGACGAACTAGGATTTCAACATTGGATCCGACTAAGTTAGTTTTTCCGCCACTGTTTTCTCTTCAGATGTATTCTTCGACTCCGCCTCCTACATCCGAGCCGATTATGGCAACACCCCTCTCCTCCGCCCCTCCCCCCTTTGTCCCAGTTCAGCTGGAACCTTCCAAGGACTCCGGCAAGAACGTCGAGGGAACATCTGCTAACCCGGAGAAAGCCGTCGGAGCAGAACAAGCAAAGAAGAAAGCGGAGGATGATGCCGCCAAAAAATCTAAGGCTCGCCAACGAGACATCGAGTCCAAGGGGAAGTGGTGGCCTTGTACCACCACGGAAACCGAACTCAACATCCTCGAGGCGGAGGGCTTTCTAAGACCCGGGTCCTAGCGGACACTTCCGGGTGCTCTGGCTCCAGCTCCCGAAGCCGGAGAGATGGTGGTGACAAAGGCGCTTGTGGAGCGCGGCTTCTCTTTTTGATTTCTTCTCGGAAATCTTGAAGGAGTATGGGCTCCAGCCCCACAACATTTCCCCAAACAGCGTCCTGGCCATCAGCAACCATGTCACTCTATGTGAAGGCCACCTCCGGGTACCCCCAAAACTTTCTCTTTTTCAGTACAACTTCTCCGTCAAAAAGGAGAAGGTTCCTCAAACCTCCGAGTTGGCCACTTGCGGGTCAATTACATTCATGCTCCGCCCCGGCCGCGTCTATCCTCCCACCGATCGCCACGAATCCGCGCGATATTGGTCCGGTGGCTTCTTCTACTTGAAGGATGTTTCCGACCCGGCGAGCGAGAGGATGCTGCCGCCCTTCAAGAATAGCCCCGCCAGCGAGACTCCGGCCTGGACACAATGTCCTCACCTCTCCGAGTCACCTCTGTTGACTCGCGCAGTTAGGCGGATCTGCAAACTGGTGGAAGAAGGTCTGTCAGGGAAGGACCTAACGATGTCCTGGTTCACCAAGCGGATCCAACCACATCAACATCGGGACCGCCTGATGTTCCAGTATATGGGGAGCGAAGATCCTATGCGCGCCTCTAAGGACAACCTTTCCGCTGACGCCATCAACAAGCGGATCCGACTTCTTATCAAGATTCCGCGTGATCTTCGGATTCACGTGTGTAACAAGGACATCCAAACCAACGGCTCCGGGACCGCGGTACGTTGCCTCGACCCAACTATCGATTCCTTTTTAATCTGAATTTTGTCTAAGTGTTGGCTGGATAACGTAGCTCGAAGCCCTCTAGGAGGGCGATCTCGGAACTCTCCTCCGGGTCCCTCACGCGGGCAACACCGACCCGGAAGTCGCGTCGGACACGGAAGCTCCCGAGGCTCCGCGCCTCTCCTAAAGAAAGAAGGCTGCGCCCGCCAGCCCCGCAGCCAAACGTGCCCGCGAAGTGCTTAGCACCGCGGCTACCCGCAAGGCGGAGGCGGAGAAGAAGCGCCTCAAGCTCATTGACACCAGCAACCGAGCCCAACCTGACATGCTTCATTTTTTCAAACCATCCGGGTAAGTGCTTGGTTTCCGCCTTAAAATTCATCTGTCACCATGAACCAGCATGTACTTAATTATTATGCCTTTCTTATTACGCAATAGAAGTTCCGGAAGCCAGCCCACCAAGATCCCCAAGAAGAGAACGAAGCCATCTCCGGCTTCCATGCCAGTCACGCCGGAAGTTGAGGTTCCGCCCAAAGCCTCTTCTACCACCAAGCCGGATCCTAAGGACGTCATCAATCTTGATGATCTCCCTGAAGAACAGACTGCCGAAACCGGCCACGGCGAATCCAGCAAGGGTGCATCCTCATCCGCACCTCCACCCGAGCAACCAAACGTCACCTCCGCTGAAGCTCCGGCTAAGGAGGTTGAGAAAAAGTTACTGCTAAGTCGTGCCACCGGCACACCCCAGACTCATCCCCACCTCTTTCCGACTTTGCAAAAGGTCCCCCTCTCACAGCGCCATGCGGAGATCTCCGCCATGATGGACAAAGTGTGGGGGCCTGCGAACTCGGAAATGCAGGAGCTATCTGAACTCGAGGACTCCCTCAAGATTTTCTTCGCGCAGCACAAGAATGTGCGTCAGGTAACTCTAGCCCCCAAGCATTGGGTTCGACATTTTTCCGAGTAACATGTGTGAGCCGATGCTTTTTAGATGTGCATTTTAGCGGAAATTTAAAATTTTCTCAATCTAAGAATTTAAACTCCTCACCAGCCCCCAGAATTTTGAATTTCCGGCTAACGTCTGCCTGCTTCTCAGAACACGCGGAAGCTGCACGAAGACCTGCGCGTCCACGTGCTGGAGCAAATGACAGAGATAGAAGGGCTGCGCCAGAATGCGGAAAATAGCCAACAGGCTATATCGCTCTTGGAGACCCGCCTGAATGGTAAGAACTCCGGGTTGGATTCGAATCGTTTCATAAACAATCATGATGCATAACTTGTGTGATGTTCCGCCTACAGAAGAGATTGCCAAGCGCCCTTCCATCGATGCCCTGTCCGCCAAGGTCCATGTCGTGGATGTAACCACGGCAGATGCTACAGGGGGTAGCACTTCGTTGATGCGAGGGGAAGGGAACATCGCCATCTACGGGTCGAGGTGCAAGGGACGCAAGGTTTTACCCAGGTTCAGCCCCTCCGGGAGAGTAAAAGGCCTACGTCCTGCTAGATCTTATTGCTCAGTGGAGAATTACAATGGGGGGGGCTCAGTCGGCGTGGAGCCAAGAGCTTACAAAGGGAGAGATTGGATCTTAGATGATGTCCCCTTCTAGGGTTTAGCCCGGGGGTTTATATTTCCACCCCCGGCCTAGGGTTACAAAGGGATAACACCGAATCGTATCAGTTACTACAAATCCGGGATACCGCACCCTTCTTCAAGTAATCTCTATCTTGAACCAAGCAGATCTTCTCCTTAGGACTTCGGCCCAGTCGCCTTCGGGCCCAGTCGGTTGGGCGACTGGCGGTCCTCCCTGGGCCTTCATCCTCATGGCGAGTGGGACTGGCGACCCACCCCCTATGGGCATACCCCCATCAGTAGTCCCCGAGCGCGGTGGTGACGAAGTGTAGATCCGGCACGGGTCGCGAAGAGGCACGAAGGCGGATTGAGGTGAATCGCCGCCGGGCTCCCGAAGTAAACTCCAGCGGATCGCTAGTCTTCACTCGCCTGAACTTGATGAGCCATTCGACGCAGGACAATCGGCGTTGTGCCAGTCGTCGTATGGCAGTCGGCGCATGCCAGTCGCCGCAAGTCAGTCGGCGTAAGTCTCGTGCGCGGACACGTGGAGGAGGCAAAGGCTAGATTTCACGTTGACCGAGGTGCAGACCGTTTGCATGGAGTTGACCGTTGGGCCCGATGGGACTGTTAACGGCTAGTCTTAACGCCCGTTTCGCTGATCCCGCCGCCGATCCTGACCGTTAATCACGGGGCGGCGATCTCGCGGCGAATCAACGGGTGGGATTGGTGCTTATCTGGGGCGAGTGCAGCGATATAAAAGGCCGAACCCGGGGGTTAGGGCTTATCACTCCGCCACATTCTTCCTTCATTCTCTTCTTTTTTCGCCAAGAGCTCCCAAGCGCAACCATGGCGGCGAGAGCCTGGGGCAAGTCCAAGGTCACGCGCGAGTCCCTCCTTCCGTACGTCGCCTCCGGGGTCATCCCCGAGTTCAAACAGGAGCGCTGGCGAGTTCCGCCGGCGAACGAGGTGGAGCCGCTCCCGAGGCCGGGCGATCCGTGCTTTTCCTCGGCTTCCTGGATCGCGGATTCGCGCTCCCGTCCTCCGACTTCATCCGCCAGTTGTTGGCCTTCTACGGCATCAAGATGTGCGACCTGGGGCCGCACAGTGTACAGCAGATCTCCCTGTTCGTAGCACTGTGCGAGTGCTACCTGGGTTGCCCGCCGTACTTCCCGCTGTGGGTATCAATCTTCCACGGGCGGGCGACTCGGGCCAACAAGAGCAGCGAGGCGCTCATCCCGAACGGCGGAATCACCTTCCAGGTGAATTACGGGGAGAGCTTCATCGACATGGCGCTCCCCAAGAAGGCGCAATTGCAGTGGCGCCGCTTCTGGTTCTACGCCAAGGAGTACACTCCCCCCGGCGAGGTTTGCATTCCCCAGTTCAACCCCGAGCCCAGCGTCCCGCGACGTCTCAATGTCCGGTCGCTGCCGCGCGAGCAAGAGGAAGTGGTGAAGGAGATGCGCCAGGCGATCCAGGCGCTAAAGGACAATGGCCTGACGGCGGCCAACATGTACAACTGCTGGCTTGGCCGCCGGCTGATCCCCCTGCGGTGCCGAGCTCATCCCATGTGGGAGTACCGGGGCAAACGACCGCACCCGGTCGACGGCGACCGAGTGGGACGAGGGCGAGTATCGGAAGGCACTCGCCAAGATCACCACGGCCACCTTTTCCTCCTTCGAGGACGGCCTGCAGCCCTACTCCGAAGATACCCCGGCGCCTCAGGTTCGCGGCAGGACGAATGGGTCCTTGGGGCATGCGCTGTTGAGGCTAGTGTAATCGATACACATTCGCCATGTCTTATTTTTCTTTAGCACCAGGACTGGGTTTGCCAGCCACTTGGGGTGTTTGATTTCGATGATGAAGCCGGCGGCGAGTAGCCGGTTCACTTCTTCGGCGATTGCGCGTCGCCGCTCTTCTCCGACAGGCGCATTGCTTGCCCGACGGGGCGTGCGGAGGGATCGACGTGTAATTTGTGCTCAGCAAGTTCTCTCGGGACACCCGGCATGTCGACGGTTTCCATGCAAAGATATCTCGATTCTCACGGAGGAACTTGATGAGCGCGCTTTCCTATTGGGCGGACAGGCCCGTCCCAATGGTAATTTGCCTACTTGGATCATTCTCTACAAGATCTACTTGACGAGTGTCGGTTGTAGGCTTGAAGGTTGCTGCGGACGAGTCGAGCTCGGTCGGCTTCTCCAGGATGGCGGGATCGTTGCGGTCAACTGGGTACTTGGCGAGCTCGGTGGAGTTGTCTTGCTCGTCGGTGATGACGGCATCGGCCGAGCTTGGCGCCGACGTCCTCGCACTCCGTGCCATCTCCGGGTCGCCGTGGACGGTGATGACGCCGCGAGGCCCTGGCATCTTCATCATGTTGTATGCATAGTGGGGTGCCGCCATGAACCGGGCGAACGCCTGCCGGCCGAGCACATAGTGGTACGAGCTGCGAAAGTTCACCACCTCGAATGTTATCCGCTCGGTGCGGTAATTCACAGGCGTGCCGAAGGTGACTGGCAACGTAACCTTGCCGATCGGGAAAGCCTTCCGCCCGGGGACGATGCCATGGAACGTGACCTTGGTGTTCTCGAGGCGTGAGTCTGGTAAACCGAGTCGCTGGAAGGTTTCATAATACGTAATGTTGATGGAGCTTCCCCCATCCATCGGGGTTTTCGGCAGCCGCAGTCGGCGACCTTGGGCTCGACGACCGTGCCACTCGACCGGGGTACTCAATGCGGGGGCGTGATCTTCGCGGCTCCGTGTAATGCTGTGCTCGGACCAGTTGAGCCACCGGGGCACATCAGAAAGGATGACCGCGTGTACCGCCACTGCCCTTGCAAGGACCTTCCTGTCCCGTCGATCGCCGACCCCGGTGAAGGTGTGGAGTGAAACGGCGCTGCGACCGAAGCCTTCTCCCTTGTGTTGGTCCGGGTCCTTGGCACGGTCCTTGTGCTGATTGCCGCCGTCGTTTTCCTTGGCGCGACGGGCCTTCTCTATCTGCTTCAGGGAATAGCAGTTTCCCGTCGTGTGATTGGAGGGCTTGCCCTCCTTGCTGTGATAGATGCATGGGGCGTCTAGAAGGCTGCGGGCGTCGAAGCGCTTGGGCTGAGGCCGATCTTCTCGTGGTGCACGGTTGTCACGCCGGAAGGACTTTGGCTCGCGCTGCTCGTAGTCGGCGTTGGCGACGAGCTCGTTGTGTCCTCCTTCTCCGCGACGCTTGCCGTTGTTCGACCGTCCGCCGAATCGGTAGTCGCCACGTCGGGATTCTGTGTGGGCGGGGCGGCGATTGCGTCGCTGGCCGTACTCGTCATCCGAGTCGACTGTAGGGTCTTCGTCAGCATAGCGCAGGGCGATGTCGAAGAGCTCGGAGATTGAGATGTTGTCTCTGCTGACTCGACGAAGCTTGGCACTTAGCGGTTCGTACCGGCAGCACCGTCGGAAGCAGTAGATTGCCGTGTCCGTGCTGATGCCGCTGGAGGTCGTCCACATGTCCTGCCAGCGATGTACCCACCGGCGAGTCGACTCGCGTGGGCCTTGGACACAGCGATCCAGGTCTTCTATGGTTGTCGCGCGGGTGTACGCGCTGGCGAAATGTTGGATAAATGCCGCGCGGGCTTCCTCCCACGAATCGATGTTGTTGGCGGTGAGGGTGTTGAACCAGTGGCGATTGACGCCGTCCATCATGAGAGGCAGGTAGCGTGCTGCGAGTAACTCGGAGTGGCCTTGGATCCCCATTGCCATGGCGTACGAATCGATCCGGACCGTGGGGTCGATATGTGTGTCATACTTCTCGATATCACGGGGTCCCTTGAACCCAACAGGGTACGACTTGCCTCTGATCATTGGCCCGAAGCAGGCGGGGCCGACCCGAGTGAACGCGCTCTGGCGCGGGGCTTCATCGGCGTAGCGGTCGTTCAGCCGGTTTCGCGCCCGCCATTCTTGGTCGTTAACGATGTGAGTTCGCGCGTCGACGGGCTGTCCGTTAGCGGCGACCATCGCCCGCGCGGGGCGCGGCTCGATTCGGTTGTTGGTCGAGTGGGCCGCGCGCGGGGCTGGCGGCGGACCGTTGTTGGCGTTGGACGACCGCACGATTTGCCGCGCCCGACGACGCCGCGCGACCGGCGGACGTGCGCGAATAGAGTCGCCCTTGCGAATCGGCTGCGGCGTGCTCGTTGCTCCAATGCCTTGGCGACCAGGGCCTTGGCATGCTGGACGAGGATCGCGCCGTCTCCCGTTTCGGGGAGCCTTGCAAGGACGGCTTGGGCGGCCGCGACGTTATCGGCTGGAGACGAGTGCAATGGTAGGCCGTTGGCGTCGACTTCTGCCCGAGGGACTTCAGGTGGTGGCGGTGGTGGTGGTGGTGGCGGTGCTCCATGTGCCGCTCTTTCGGCGGCAGCCCGACTTCCTTCCGGGATGTCGGGGTTCTGGACTCGAGCGACCCGAATTTCTCCATCTGGATCGTCGAAGTTAAGGCGCGCACTGGGGAAGTCGTTCGCGCGGACACGCTCCATGCGCAGGCGATTGCGGTGCTGGCGATAGTGGGATACGGCTCTCACTCCGTCTTGCTCGAGACGAAATTTCTGCCGTTCGGCGAGCTCCTTCTTCCTCTGTTCTTCGAGGGCCGCCCGGTGCGCCTCGATCTCCGTCGCGGTGGCGGTTGCAGGGAGCGGGGTGGTGAAGGCGTCAACCGGGGGCTCCTCGGCTCCCGCCATGAAGACTCGCGGTTGGGTAACGATATCGTGGGCCCTCAACGAAGTCCGAATCGGAGTCGCCGCCGAAGAGGGAGAGGATGGAGTCGTCCTCGAAGCCCTCCTCGAAGTCGCCGGGGTGAGAGACCAAGGAGATGGAGTCTTTGAACGACGCCGTGGCGATAGAGCGGGCGGTCGGGGATCCGGCGGTGGGACCCAGCGACCGATTCCGTGGCGATGAAGTCAGCCTCGGTCGCTGCGATACTGGAGTCAGCAGCTGGGACGGTGTCGATGGAGTCGGCGGCTGGCCCGGTGACGACGGGGTTGGCGGTCGGCGCCACGGCTGCCGAGTCGGCGTCGTCCTCCTGGGCCGACTCGGCCTCCGCGTATACCTCGTCAGTAACTGGGCGAGTGGCTGTGCGGAGCTGCCCCGGTGCGAAGGGGTCGTGCGATCGACCAGGGCGGGGCTCGGTGGGGTCGCTGACGCCGGCGAGCCCGACGAAGAGGTTGATGGAGCCGATCGGCACCATCCATGCGTGTTTGAGAGGTGACGAGGCAGGCCGGTAAGTGCTTGGCTGGATGTGGAAGAAATTGCCGGTGGCGATCATCCTGCCGGAAGCGACCGGCCGCTGCACCGGCGAGTAGGGCCTCGCCGCAGCTCGGAGGCTTGATGTCCCATGCCCCACGGTGGGCGCCACCTGTCGTGGATGTAACCACGGCAGATACTACGAGGGGTAGCACTTCGTTGATGCGAGGGGAAGGGAACATCGCCATCTACGGGTCGAGGTGCAAGGGACGCAAGGTTTTACCTGGGTTCAGCCCCTCCGGAGAGTAAAAGGCCTACGTCCTGCTAGATCTTATTGCTCAGTGGAGAATTACAATGGGGGGGCTCAGTCGGCGTGGAGCCAAGAGCTTACAAAGGGGGAGATTGGATCTCAGATGATGTCCCCTTCTAGGGTTTAGCCCGGGGGTTTATATTTCCACCCCCGGCCTAGGGTTACAAAGGGATAACACTGAATCGTATCATTTACTACAAATCCGGGATACCGCACCCTTCTTCAAGTAATCTCTATCTTGAACCGAGCAGATCTTCTCCTTAGGACTTCGGCCCGAGCCGCCTGGGCCCGAGTCGGTTGGGCGACTGGCGGTCCTCCCTGGGCCTTCATCCTCATGGCGAGTGGGACTGGCGACCCACCCCCTATGGACATACCCCCATCAGTCCAAGTGCTCGAGGCGGAGAACGAATCCCTCAAGAACTTCCTGAAGGAATCCTCCGAGAAGGAGACTTTGGAGAAAAAGGAGCTCTCGGAGAAGCATGCCCGCGAGATGGCGGAACTTGCGGACAAACTCAAGAAGAGCCAGCAAAGGGTGTCAACCTTAGCGGCTAAAAATAAAAGTCAAGAGGCGGAGGCGGAGGCTATCGACAAAATGATCTTCCGTAAGAACCTTTCCTGTTTTGGTTCCGACTTCCTCATATCTTGCTATGTCCACGGAAGAACTGATCATCATTTTCGCAGCGAGGCTTGGCTTTGAATGGACCAAGGATTCAACCCTCAAGAGCACGGAAGCATATGATGAAGCGCGGAGTTCAATCGACGAGCTCTTTGAAGCATGTCGCGTAGTTGCCAAAGCACTGTCTTTGAAAAGGGCCAAGACCACGGTGATCGACACCATGTCTAAGCTCATGAGGCAGGTGCAAGAGCTCATCAAAGACTGGCAGGAATCTTCTGCTCGCGGAGTCGCGTCCCTCGTCTTGGCCACCTGCAAGGCGCATTTCCCAACCATGAGGTTTGCGGATGTTGCGCGCAACACTCCTAAGGGCACCAACATGAGAGCCATTCTCGCGGAGACCCAAGGGTTCGATTGACTCTTTGTTGGACGAGTTAACCACTCGTTCTGGTACAACAAATACGATCTCCCCAAGGGCTTCTCTGACGCGGAAGACGAAGAGGAGGGTGGTGAAGAGGGCGACGCGGAGGGCTCCGGATCGAGCGCCGATCAAGTTGAGGAAGACTCCGATGACAACTCCGACATTGGCTCCGGCGACGGCTCCGCATACATAGCTTCTGAGGAGGAACAATCGTCCGAGTAAAAACCTGTGAAACAATCAAACTGATGTATCATTTTGGCCCCGGAGTGGGTTTGTAAGATAACTTAAATTCTTAAGTAGCTAGGGACGAAACATTTATGCATGGGCGGAAAATACTTATCCCGCTATCCGTTTGAATGTTATTTGCATGTTTCGTTTTGTTTGAAAGCAAGTGCTGGTTTCATATTTTCCGGCTTGCTCATTTGACCTTCCGCGAGCCGGAAGACCGTTAGCCGGAAACGCTAGCCAGCGGCGACGAAGCCCAATGGCGTCCGTCAATAACCGCGGAAACAAGCCCCCAGCGTAGGTGCCGGAAATCACTACCAGGAATCCATGAGTTTGCAACAGAAAAAATTTCCGCCAGAAAACTTAAGCTTACGTCCAAAAGAGGACGATTTTGAATCACAACTTTCATACACGCCTAGGCGGAAATATCCAGCTCTGCGGTTTTAGTCGGAAAACGTACATGATCTAAAAATGAAAAAGGTAAAGGAGGCAAAAGACTCAAAGAGTGAGCCAGAAGCTTTATTTCATTGATCATGCGTAACTATTACAAGATATGTAATCCTAAAATTTTGCTAAGTGTGGAAAGGACGTAGCTGTGCAATGTTCCAGGGACGTTCTGTCTCGTCGTATATGTCACCCGGATCCTCTCGCTTGAGTTTCCGGTACCAGTTAGCAGGTCTGTCCTTTAGCTCCCGAAAATCGACAAGGTAGTACGATCCATTGTGGAGCACTTTGCTAACGACAAAGGGTCCTTCCCATGGAGATTGCAGCTTATGATCTTTCACCTGACGAAGGCGGAGGACCAAGTCTCCGGCCGTGAATGAGCGATTCCGAACTCGACGACTATGATAGCGTCGGAGTTTCTGCTGGTATATGGTGGAGCGTTGGTCATCCAAATTCCGAGCTTCTTCTATCAGGTCCACAGATAGCTGTCTGGCCTCATCAGCAGTTTCGTCATTGTAGGCGGAGACTCGCGGTGAATCATGGATGATGTCGGAGGGGAGCACGGCTTCGGATCCGTATACCAGGAAGAACGGAGTAAATCCGGTTGACCTGTCTGGGGTAGTTCGTAAACTCCACAATACAGAATCTAGCTCATCAGCCCAAGCCCCAGCTGCACGCCGCAGCGGTTCTTCGAGGCGTGGCTTAATCCCTGATAATATGAGACCATTGGCCCTTTCGACCTGACCATTGGATTGTGGATGGGCCACAGATGCGAGGTCAAGCCGTATCCCTACGTCCTCACGGTAATCCTTTAGTTCTCCTTGCGCGAAGTTTGTGCCATTATCAGTGATTATGCTGTGTGGGATGCCGTATCTCACCACGAGGCTGCAGACAAATTTTAGTGCCGTAGCACCATCGGCTTTTCTCACTGGCTTTGCCTCGATCCACTTACTGAACTTGTCAACAGCGACCAGGAGGTATTCAAAGCCACCAGGAGATGATTTCTTTAGTTTACCAACCATATCGAACCCCCAGACCGCAAATGGCCAGGTGATAGGGATGGTCTTCAGCTCTTGGGCTGGAGCATTTGGTTGAGTAGCGTAGTACTGGCAACCTCGGCAGGTCTTCACCAGCTTGTCAGCATCTTGTTTAGTTGTGAGCCAGTAAAACCCAAGCTGAAAATCTTTTGCAACGAGTGACCTGGGGGCGGCATGATGCCCGCAGTCCCCACCATGAATCTCTCTGAGTATCTCAATACCATCTTGGTTGGAGACGCATTTGAGAAACACTCATGTTGCGCTTCGTTTGTAGAGCTGTCCGTCAACGATTGTGTAGGATCTTGCTCGTCTGATGATCTGTCGTGCGAGGACCTCGTCCTCTGGCAACTTCTGATCGATGAGGTAGTCCAGGAAAGGCCGCGTCCAGGCCGGAATGATAGCCATCACTTCTCTAGCCGGAGATACTGCCACATCTGGGTTTTCCGGGTTAGCGCCCTTCACCGAGGGTATCCGTAGGTGCTCCAGGAAAATACCAGGCGGAATTGGTTTCCTGCCGGATCCGAGCTTGGACAGCATGTCTGCCGCTGTGTTTTTATCTCTCCTGACGTACTTGACTTCGTATCCGAGGAAGCATTTGGCGATCTCGTCAACTTCGTCTCTGTAAGCCGCCATGACGGAGTTTCTGGCGTTCCAGGTTCCGGCTACTTGTTGTGCCACCAGGTCGGAATCTCCGCAGCAAATGATGTGCTTGATCCCAATTTCCTTAGCGATGCGCAGACCGTGTAGTAGAGCCTCGTATTCCGCCATGTTGTTTGTAGCTTCGAAGTGGATCTGCAGAACGCATCTGCAGCTTCTTCTCCGGTAGGGGACTTCGGGGTGACTCCGGCTCCCGAGCCTTGATGCCGCTTGGATCCATCGAAGTGCATAACCCATGTCTCCGGTTCCGGCTCCAGATTTATATCCGGAGCTTCGTCCAATCCGCAACAAAATCCGCCAAGATCTGGGATTTAACCGCAGTCCTGGCTTTGTAGTTGATGTCGAAGGCGGATAATTCAATGCCCCATTTTGTTGTGCGTCCTGTTGCGTCAGCGTTATTGAGAATCGTTGACAGCAGAGCTTTGCTCACGACTGTTACTGGATGCTCCTGGAAGTAGTGCCTCAGCTTCCTGCTACCTAGGAACACTCCATAGGCTAGCTTTTGAAAGTGAGGATATCTTTGTTTGGATTCCGTAAGCACTTCACTAATGTAGTAGACTGGCCTTTGGACTCCATACTCGTGTCGTTCTTCCTGTCGCTCCACCACGATGACGAGGCTGATGACTCTGTTGGTAGCTGCCAGTTAAAGGAGCATTGGCTCTGACTCTTCTGGCGCTGCTAGGATAGGTGGGGAGGTAAGTAATTCCTTCAACCCTTGAAGTGCTGCATCTGCTGCACCGTCCCAGACAAATTTGTCTCTCTTCTTCAATAGCTTGTACATGGGTAGCACCTTCTCGCCAAGACGGCTAACGAACCTGCTGATTGCTGCAACACAGCCAGTTAGTCGTTGCACATATTTGAGACAAGTTGGCCTTCTGATGCACAGGATTGCCTTGATTTTCTCCGGGTTAACTTCAATGCCCCTGTTAGAGACAATGAAGCCAAGGAGTTTTCCGGCTGGGACGCCAAAGGCGCATTTCAGCGGATTCAACATCATCTTGTACCGTCGGAGATTCTCAAAGGTTTCTGTGAGGTCGCTGATCAAGTCGGATCCTTTCCGGGTCATGACCGCGATGTCGTCGATGTAGGCGTGTACATTCCGGCCAATTTGGTCCTTCGGGCACCGCTGCATCGTACGTTGGTAGGTGGCACCTGCGTTTTTCAGACCAAACGGCATGGTAACATAGCAGTAAGTGCCAAATGGGGTGATGAACGAGGTCGCCTTTTGGTCGGACTTCTTCATCCGGATCTGATGATACCCGGAATATGCGTCAAGAAAACATAGAAGTTCCGCCCTGCCGTCGAATCAATGACCTGGTCAATGCGCGACAGGGGAAACAGATCCTTCGGACAATGCTTATTCAAGCCGGAGTAATCGATGCACATTCTTAGTATTTCAGAATTCTTTTTGGGTACAAGGACGGGATTTGCGACCCAATCAGTAGGATAACTTCTACTACAAAACCTGCCTCTAGTAACTTTGCTAATTCCATTCCTATGGTGCAGCGCTTCTTATCTCCAAAGCGTCGCATAGCTTGCTTCATTGGTTTAGCCCCCGGGTTTATGTTGAGGTAGTGCTCGGCGAGTTCCCTTGGTACTCCAGACATGTCAGAAGGCTGCCATGCGAAGATGTCCATGTTAGCGCGGAGGAACTCGACGAGCGTGTCTTCCTATTTTGGGTCCATGTTGGCCCCGACCGAGACCTGCTTGGTGGCATCGCCTTCCTTGAAGTTGATCTTCTTTGTCTCTATCGCGGCCTTGAAGGAATTTTTCTGTTCGGAGATCTGTTTCTTGGTGGTCTGCATTTCTGTCGGATCCACCGCGGCTCTGTAGCCTTTCAGCTCCTCTCCAGATATCACGGACTGCGAAGGCGGCTTCGCCCAACTCGCACTCATGAGCCTTTTTGTAGTCTCCGGACACGGTAATCATACCATTGGGACCCGGAATCTTGAGCTTGTTGTAGATGTAGCACGCTCTTGCGTGGAACTTGTGGTAGGTGGGCCTACCGAAGATGACATGATAGGAGCTCTTGAAAGGCACGACCTCAAACGTGATCATCTCTTCGCAGAAATTATTAATATCGCCGAAGGCCACGGGAAGTCTGATGCTGCCGAGGGAATTTGCCTTTTTACCCGGAACCACGCCATGAAACTCAGTGTTGCTGTGTTTAAGCTGCTCCTTGGTAAGGTTCATCCGCTCCGGAGTCTCCAGGTACATGATGTTCAAGCTGGCTCCGCCATCCATGAGGCACTTGGAGAAGTCATAGCCGTCGATGCGGGGACTTACAACCAAGGCGTAGCACTCTTTTGGCACAATGGTAGGATGATCCTGCCTATCAAATGTGCACGGGACTTCCGACCACCTGACATATTGCGGCACAGCTGGAACTGTGGTGTTCAGGATCCGGAAAGCTGACTTGCTTGCGCGGACTGTTGGGGTTCCGAGGAAGGTGTGGTACGCGCCTACACTCTTTTTGCCAAAGGGGTTGGATTTAGCTAAGGATCCGTCTTTGAGGTCCGGCGAAGCATCATCCTCATCCATTGCCTCGGAACTGTCTTCCTCTTTGTCCTTGTTCTTGCCCTTGCCTCCTTTGCCGCGTGGGCGGTGCTTCCGGGCTCGCTTGTATCCTGCTTCCGGGTCATTTTTCAGATCGTTGAGCCACTTGCAATTGCGGTTAGTGTGAGTGGACTTCCCCGTAGCCGGATCCAGATGGGCCAGGCAGGGCATGTCTCTGTACTCTTCATAAGTTTGGGGAGCGCGGGATCCAGAAGCGGTGACCTCGTCACTACGCTGCTGGCCCCTGCCGGCTCCGCCTCCGCGGCCACACCCTCTTCCACCTCCTTGACCTCCGCGCTGAAAGGCTATGGCGACCATCTCGGATCCGCCATTCTTCAGGTCATCAGGGGGATTTTTACGATTATTGCCGCTGCTGTTGCCGGTATCACGGTTCTTCTTCTACTGATGCAGAGGAATTGCTGTAGCTGCTAGATCTCCGCCTGCGTTATCATCGGCGGCAGTATGATCACTGGCGATGGAGATCATGTCATCCAAAGTCAGATTGTTTGCGTTAGCCAAGCAAGTGAGCTTGTGCCGCAGCAATCCTCCCCTCTGCAGTCCACCTATAAAGGCGTGCATAGCTGTGGTGTGATCGACATTTTCACACTCGTTCCTTGTTGCTAGCCATCGGGTGAGGAAGTTCCTTGATGTTTCACCCTTCTTCTGGATACATGCCTGTAAGTCGCTTGTCGTGGCAGGTCTCTTGTAGGTGCCTCTCGAAGTGCTTTTCGAAGGCGGTCTTCGGGTCAAACCAGCAAAAGATGGAATTCTTCTCGAGGTCGCCGAGCCAGATCCGGGCTGGACCCACAAGGTACAGCTGAAGCATGCGGCAGGCGATATTAGGGGTTCCTCGGGCAAAGGTTACTGCATTATAGTAATCCTCAATCCAGGTATCCGGCCTTTCCGTGCCATCATATGTCTTCAGGTTTCCGGGTAGCTTGAGGTTCATCCTTGGCGTTGGTTCCTCTCGAATCATCCTGCCAAAGCACTTTGGGCCTATGTAGTCAGTTTTGTATTCATTGAGACGTTCCCGCGCGTCACGCGAGCCGTGGCGGGGGGATTTTGAGCGAGAACGAGATCTCCGGCCGCCGCCTCCGCCTCCACCTCCGCCTCCATCGCTAGGTGGTGGTGAGGGAGATCTGCGAGGGGGCCGATGCAACTTTTTGCTTCGGCCTTCTGACTCTCCCCGCCCTTCGTGATGTTGACTCCGGCTTCGATGGCTGCCTTCACCATGGTGCTGGCCGCCTTCGTCGTTCCGGCTTCTGCGAGGCTCCGGGTCACGCTCCTCGTTCCGACTCCTCCTAGGCTCGGGCTCTCGATCGTTGTTCCGGCTTCGGCGGGGTTCCGGCGTACGCTCTCTGTTCCTCGGAGGCGGCGCATTGTCGCGGATGTTGATTCCACCTGGACCATGAGGCCTGGTGTTTCCGACTGGACTGCGGCGGCGAGGAAGTGGAGGACGCGGGTATCCGTTGGGTGGAGGTGAGGGATTCCGGTACTTGTTCCTACCAGTGTACATCGCATCCTTTCCCTTCTTCGGATCTGACGGAGGTGTCTTTGATGGTACAGGGATTGGATTTGGGTGCTCTCTGGTTTTCCTTCTGCGTTCCGAGGATCCGGTTCGCGATTCGTCATCGCGATGGCGATTGTCGTAGGCGTCCTTCTGCGCGGTAGAGATGCAATGATCCGGGTTGGATTCCAACTTGCGCGAAGTGTCTGCCTTGCTCTGCTGCTTCATTGCTGAGGCAACGAGCGTACGGATGTAGTCGATGTCAATCTCCTCGGTCTTTTTCTTCAAGATCTCTGCAGCCTTCTTCATGTTATCCTTTGGGGTGGCGAGCGGCTGCTGCTCAGTCGGAGTTGCGAAGGTGATCTTGCGGGGAGTTACAGCTTCCCGCCGGATCTTATCGACCTCTTTTTGAGCCTCAGTGATCTTATCATCCCAATGCTTCCGGAGTTGCTTGACTTTCACCAGTGATTCGTCCACCTCACGCTCGCGCTTGAGAAAATTGTCCACGAAGTTCGCGGCCTCCTTCCTCTCATCAATCATTGCGGCTGCGGTGGTGGCAAACTTTTTGGCTGTTGCCAGCATCTCCTGTCTTTTTGCTTCTAGAGCTTCCGCATCTGCTGCGTCTTCAGGAGTTATGGGTTTGTTGAGGACATCTGTGTGTACGATTGCATCCATGCCTGCCTGTTCAACTAGTTCTTCTGGGGACAAGACTTCTTTATGCGGACGTTCCCGCGAGAGCGGAGATCCTGCACGAGATGGCTGAGGGTCGGAGTGGGTGTTTTCATCCTCTGATTCCCGTTGATCCAGTGCCGCCAAGGTTGCGAGAACCTGTTTAGGCTGGGCGGATTCAACTTCGGGCTGACCACCGTATCCGTATTCCTTCACCTTGCGATCGAACTCTTCAGTATCCATGGAGGGGTGATATGGGCATGGAGGCCTATGTGGAGCCCAATTTCAGGACTCCACCAACCTAGGTGGTACGCCATCGAGGATTCAGGAGTGACACGCTAGGACGACCTACGCCATGTAATAATTAAGTCTTAGGTTGTGTCATTCATTCTATGTTAGGAAATAATGTAGCCAGGTCATGTGGTGGGCCAATTAGGGTTAAATTAGTGTTGTGTTTGGTTTTGGGCTTGTCCAAGCCAAACCGAGCCAGCCCATCAAGTGGGGCGCTCGGCCTAGCAAGGCTGGCCGGCCACCTCCCTCTCATATAAGGTGGAGGCACGGCTAGGGTTTAGGATAGAACAAGTTTAGTCTAAAAGTTTAGGGTTTCCCTATAGCGTGTGATCACGTGTATCATCCCTCCGGGGGTACGGCGCTGCCGTTATCTATTATATCCGCTGCGAAGGTTCTTGTGTTCATCAAGGATTGTCTAGCTCTTGGTTTGAGGCGTATGGTTCATCGATCTGTTGCTTGCTGGATTCGTTCCCTCTTCTCCAGGCTGCGTTCATCGCGTTGTTGGGAGGATTGACTACCCCAGGTTCTCGTTGTGAATTGCCCGATCTTTCACAACGAGAACCTGGGGTAGTAAATCCTCCCAACAACGCGATGAACGCAGCCTGGAGAAGAGGGAACGAATCCAGCAAGCAACGGATCGATGAACGATACGCCTCAAACCAAGAGCTAGGCAATCCTTGATGAACACAAGAACCTTCGCAGCGGATATAATAGATAACGGCAGCCGCCGTACCCCGGAGGGATGATACACGTGATCACACGCTATAGGGAAACCCTAAACTTTTAGACTAAACTTGTTCTATCCTAAACCCTAGCCGTGCCTCCACCTTATATGAGAGGGAGGTGGCCGGCCAGCCTTGCTAGGCTGGGGCGCCCCACTTGTTGGGCTGGCCTGGTTTGGCTTGGATAGGCCCAAAACCAAACACAACACTAATTTAACCCTAATTGGCCCACCACATGACCTGGCTACATTATTTCCTAACATAGAATGAATGACACAACCTTAGACTTAATTATTACATAGCGTAGGTCGTCCTAGCGTGTCACTCCTGAATCCTCGATGGCGTACCACCTAGGTTGGTGGAGTCCTGAAATTGGGCTCCACATAGGCCTCCGTGCCCATATCAAGGGGGCATCCCCGGAAATTGGGCTTAGGTTACCCAGGATCGATTCTTCACCCGGAGCACTGCTTTCTCCGACAGCCTCCTGCTGATCCGGAGCAACGTTATTTTCCGGTTCCTCAACCTGCATGGGGCCCGCTCCGACTTAATGAGGGGCGGCTTCTGCGGTATGGGCTAAGAAGTGTACGAAGTGACACCTTTGCTTCTCTAACACCTGGGAGACCCAGGCGGATCTGCATTGGTCTTCCACCTTTGTTTCCTCGCTCGAGGGCGGATTGGGTGGGTTTTGATTTTTCCAGATCTAAGGCGGAATCTTCGCTGGGAAGTTCCTGCATCTCAGACCGGATCTTCACGACTGCGTCCTGCTCAGCGGCGGTCGCGTCAGCGCTACTTACCAGTGCGTTCCCGTCGGAATCGACGGTTTCGCCGATGAAGATGTCTATGCCGCCAACTGGGACGATGGAGAGCTTGACGGGGTTTGTCTTAGCCGGAATCCAGCACTCATCCGGAGGGACGATCGGAAGGTTTCCGGCGTAGAGGACGCGCCCCACAACGATGGTGTCGTCGTAGCTTCCCATGGCGGAACCCTCCCGGTTCCGGCCTCCAGACACCGCTGGCCCCACGGTGGGCGCCAACTGTCGTTGCCTATTCGACGGTGCCTCGGAGGAGGGATCCTCACGAGGGGGAGAAGAAGTAGGGGCCATAGGACGGAGTGCACACGGGACGGTGGTACGCGATTTACCCAGCTTCGGAACACCTGCACGATGACAGGGCCTACTGCTGCTTGTCTGGAATTATCTGGGCGCTTTCGCGTTGTTACAATGAGTTGCGGTTCTCCCTCTAGGGCTCCCGGGATCCGGCTTATAAAGGCGCAAGGATCTAGGGTTTACATGGAGAGTCCTAGCCGGATTACAGGTTGCCTAACTACGGTACAATGTCTTGCCGTGTACGTCAAGGATCCGCCTTCCTATCTACGTCGTACTGGATCCGGGTTCCATATGGGCCTCCACGGATCCGGCTTCCTCCGAAGGTCGGTTAGGATCCGGCTTCCCTATCCTGGGCTGGACTTCATCCTTCAGGATCAACAACAACTGGGCCGCCTGATGGGCACATGCCACATCACCATCTATGGGCCACCCGGGCTTGCCGGATATAGGCACTGTCGATGGTACACCTATGAAGTATACCCACAACAGGTAGGGAGACGTTCTTGGCCAAGGGCGAGGAGGAAGACATCGTGGTCGACGGCGGGGCTAGCGGTGGGGCTGGCCAGATGGGCAACGTGAGATCGATGGAAGACGTTGACTTGGGACCTGCTAGCTTTTGGGAAAGGGGATAGGGGTCTAATTTAAAATTAACAGAAACGATTCATTTGTTTTTTTGTCATGTGCAACCTGACAGTGGGTCCCAGTTGTCAGAAACTGGATTAACATGGGTAAATTGGAAAATCAGTGCTCTTCGTCATGAACCTGCCCCAATAGTGGTAGTAACGTGACAAAACGGACACATTTGGTAGTTTCGTGACACGTCTGGCTCAATTGTGGTAGTTTTTTGTCATTTACTCAGATACGGTTGTATCTAGATATATATTTTTTGGTGCATAGATACATTTGTATCTAAAAAAGGTTGACGGTTTTTTTTGGGACAGAGGGAGTGATGGCGTGTATTTCACACGTTCGTTGGGCAACCCCAAGAGGAAGGTATGATGCGCACAGCAGCAAGTTTTCCCTCAGAAAGAAACCAAGGTTTATCGAACCAGGAGGAGCCAAGAAGCACGTTGAAGGTTGATGGCGGCGAGATGTAGTGCGGCGCAACACCGGGGATTCGGCGCCAACGTGGAACCTGCACAACACAACCAAAGTACTTTGCCCCAACGAAACGAGTGAGGTTGTCAATCTCACCGGCTTGCTCGTAACAAAGGATTAACCGTATTGTGTGGAAGATGATTGTTTGCAGAGAAAACAGTAAAACAAGTATTGCAGTAGATTGTATTTCGATAAAGAGAATTGGACCGGGGTCCACGAGTTCACTAGAGGTGTCTCTCCCATAAGACGAACAGCATGTTGGGTGAAGAAATTACGGTTGGGCAATTGACAAATAAAGAGAGCATGACAATGCACATACATATCATGATGAGTATAGTGAGATTTAATTGGGCATTACGACAAAGTACATAGACCGCCATCCAACTGCATCTATGCCTAAAAAGTCCACCTTCAGAGTTATCATCCGAACCCCCTCCGGTATTAAGTTGCAAAGCAACGAGACAATTGCATTAAGTATGGTGCGTAATGTAATCACAACTACATCCTTAGACATAGCATCAATGTTTTATCCCTAGTGGCAACAGACACAACACAACCTTAGAACTTTCTCATCACTTGTCCCGGTGTCAATGCAGGCATGAACCCACTATCGAGCATAAGTACTCCCTCTTGGAGTTAAAAGCATCTACTTGGCCGGAGCATCTACTAGTAACGGAGAGCATGCAAGATCATAAACAACACATAAGCATAACTTTGATAATCAACATAACAAGTATTCTCTATTCATCGGATCCCAACAAACGCAACATATAGAATTACATATAGATGATCTTGATCATGATAGGCAGCTCACAAGATCCGACAATGATAGCACAATGGGGAGAAGATAACCATCTAGCTACCGCTATGGACCCATAGTCCAGGGGTAGACTACTCACTCATCACTCCGGAGGCGACCATGGCGGTGTAGAGTCCTCCGGGAGATGATTCCCTCTCCGGCGAGGTGCCGGAGGCGATCTCCGGGATCCCCCGAGATGGGATCGGCGGTGACGGCGTCTCGGAAGGTTTTCCGTATCGTGGCTCTCGGTACCGGGGGTTTCGTCACGGAGGCTTTAAGTAGGCGGAAGGGTAGGTCAAGAGGCGGCACGAGGGCCCCACACCACGGGCCGCGCGGCCAAGGGGGGGCGCCACCCTAGGGTGTGGGCCCCTCGTGGCCCCTCTTCGTCTCGTCTTCGGTCTTCGGAAGCTTCGTGAGAAAATAGGCCTCCGGGCTTTTATTTCGTCCAATTCCGAGAATATTTCTTTACGAGGATTTCGAAACCAAAAACGCAAGAACAACGAATCGGCACTTCGGCATCTTGTTAATAGGTTAGTTCCAGAAAATGCACGAATATGACATAAAGTGTGCATAAAACATGTAGATAACATCAATAATGTGGCATGGAACACAAGAAATTATCGATACGTTGGACACGTATCAGCATCCCCAAGCTTAGTTCTGCTCGTCCCGAGCAGGTAAAACGATAACAAAGATAATTTCTGGAGTGACATGCCATCATAATCTTGATCATACTATTTGTAAAGCATATGTAAAGAATGCAGCGATCAAAACAATATGTATGACATGAGTAAACAAGTGAATCATAAAGCAAAGACTTTTCATGAATAGCACTTCAAGACAAGCATCAATAAGTCTTGCATAAGAGTTAACTCATAAAGCAATAATTCAAAGTAAAGGTATTGAAGCAACACAAAAGAAGATTAAGTTTCAGCGGTTGCTTTCAACTTGTAACATGTATATCTCATGGATATTGTCAACATAGAGTAATATAATAAGTGCAATAAGCAAGTATGTAGGAATCAATGCACAGTTCACACAAGTGTTTGCTTCTTGAGGTGGAGAGAAATAGGTGAACCGACTCAACATTGAAAGTAAAAGAATGGTCCTCATAGAGGAAAAGCATCGATTGCTATATTTGTGCTAGAGCTTTGATTTTGAAAACATGAAACAATTTTGTCAACGGTAGTAATAAAGCATATGCATCATGTAAATTATATCTTATAAGTTGCAAGCCTCATGCATAGTGTACTAATAGTGCTTGCACCTTGTCCTAATTAGCTTGGACTACCTGGATTATCACCGCAATACATATGCTTTAACCAAGTTTCACAAAGGGGTACCTCTATGCCGCTCGTACAAAGGTCTAAGGAGAAAGCTCGCATTTGGATTTCTCGCTTTTGATTATTCTCAACTTAGACATCCATACCGGGACAACATAGACAACGAGATAATGGACTCCTCTTTTAATGCTTTAAGCATTTGACAACAATTAATTCTTTTCTCATTAGAGATTTGAGGATGTTTGTCCAAAACTGAAACTTCCACCATGGATCATGGCTTTAGTTAGCGGCCCAATGTTCTTCTCTCACAATATGCATGCTCAAACCATTCAACTCGGTGTAGATCGCCCTTACTTCGGACAAGACGAACATGCATAGCAACTCACATGAAATTCAACAATGAGTTGATGGCGTTCCCCGGTAAACATGGTTATCGCACAACAAGCAACTTAATAAGAGATAAAGTGCATAATTACATATTCAATACCACAATAGTTTTTAAGCTATTTGTCCCATGAGCTATATATTGCAAAGGTAAATGATGGAGTTTTAAAGGTAGCACTCAAGCAATTTACTTTGGAATGGCGGGAAAATACCATGTAGTATAGGTAGGTATGGTGGACACAAATGGCATAGTGGTTGGCTCAAGTATTTTGGATGCATGAGAAGTATTCCCTCTCGATACAAGGTTTAGGCTAGCAAGGCTTATTTGAAACAAACACAAGGATGAACCGGTGCAGCAAAACTCACATAAAAGACATATTGAAAACATTATAAGACTCTACACCGTCTTCCTTGTTGTTCAAACTCAATACTAGAAATTATCTAGACCTTAGAGAAACCAAATATGCAAACCAAATTTTAGCATGCTCTATGTATTTCTTCATTAATGGGTGCAAAGCATATGATGCAAGAGCTTAAACATGAGCACAACAATTGCCAAGTATCACATTACCCAAGACATTTTTAGCAATTACTACATGTATCATTTTCCAATTCCAACCATATAACAATTTAACGAAGGAGAAACTTCGCCATGAATACTATGAGTAGAAACCAAGGACATATTTGTCCATATGCTACAGCGGAGTGTGTATCTCTCCCATAAAGTGAATGCTAGGATCCATTTTATTCAAACAAAACAAAAACAAAAACAAACCGACGCTCCAAGAAAAAGCACATAAGATGTGGCCGAATAAAAATGTAGTTTCAGGGGAGGAACCTGATAATTTGTCGATGAAGAAGGGGATGACTTGGGCATCCCCAAGCTTAGACGCTTGAGTCTTCTTGATATATGCAGGGGTGAACCACGGGGTGCATCCCCAAGCTTAGAGCTTTCACTCTCCTTGATCATGTTGCATCATACTCCTCTCTTGACCCTTGAAAACTTCCTCCACACCAAACTCGAAACAACTCATTAGAGGGTTAGTGCACAATATAAATTGACATATTCAGAGGTGACACAATCATTCTTAACACTTCTGGACATTGCATAATGCTACTGGACATTAGTGGATCAAAGAAATTCATCCAACATAGCGAAAGAGGCAATGCGAAATAAAAGGCAGAATCTGTCAAAACAGAACAGTTCGTATTGACGAATTTTAAAATGGCACCAGACTTGCTCAAACGAAAATGCTCAAATTGAATGAAAGTTGCGTACATATCTGAGGATCATGCTCGTAAATTGGCGTAATTTTCTGAGCTACCTACAGGGAGATAGACCCAGATTCGTGACAGCAAAGAAATCTGGAACTGCGCAAGTAATCCAAATCTAGTACTTACTTTTCTATCAACGGCTTAACTTGGCACAACAAAACTCAAAACTAAGATAAGGAGAGGTTGCTACAGTAGTAAACAACTTTCAAGACACAAAATAAAAACAAAGTACTGTAGGTAAAAACATGGGTTGTCTCCCATAAGCGCTTGTCTTTAACGCCTTTCAGCTAGGCGCAGAAAGTGTGTATCAAGTATTATCAAGGGGTGGAGCATCAACATAATAGTTTGTTCTAATAATAGAATCATAAGGTACCTTCATTCTCTTTCTAGGGAAGTGTTCCATACCTTTCTTGAGAGGAAATTGATATTTTATATTACCTTCCCTCATATCAATAATAGCACCAACAGTTCGAAGAAAAGGTCTTCCCAATATAATTGGACAAGATGCATTGCATTCAATATCCAAGACAACGAAATCAACGGGAACAAGATTATTGTTAACGGTAATGCGAACATTATCAACTTTACCCAAAGGTTTCTTTGTAGAATGATCAACAAGATTAACATCCAAATAACAATTTTTCAGCGGTGGCAAGTCAAGCATATTATAAATTTTCTTAGGCATAACAGAAATACTTGCACCAAGATCACATAAAGCATTGCAATCAAAATCTTTAACCTTCATCTTAATGATGGGCTCCCAATCATCTTCTCTAGCTTTTATGAGAGCATTTGTAATATGATGCGTGAAAGCCAAATTTATAGCACTAGCATTAGGACTTTTAGCAAGTTTTTGCAAGAACTTTATAACTTCAGAGATGTGGCAATCATCAAAATTCAAATCATTATAATCTAAAGCAATGGGATCATCATCCCCAATGTTGGAAAAAATTTCAGCGGCTTTATCACGAGCGGTTTCAGCGGTTTTAGCAGTTTCAGGGCGGTTTTCGCGCTTTGCATTAGAAGTGGAAACATTGCTAACACCAATTCTTTTATTAGTATGAGTAGGAGGTGCAGCAACATGTGTAGCATTAACATTACTAGTGGTGGTAATAGTCCAAACTTTAGCTATATTCTTCTCTTTAGCTAGTTTTTCATTTTCTTCTCTATCCCACCTAGCACGCAGTTCAGCCATTAATCTTATATTCTCATTAATTCTAACTTGAATGGCATTTGCTGTAGTAGTAATTTTATTATGATAATTCTCATTAGGCAAAACTTTTGATTTCAAAAGATCAACATCGGAGGCAAGACTATCAACTCTAGAAACAAGAATATCAATTTTACCAAGCTTTTCTTCAACAGATTTGTTAAAAGCAGTTTGTGTACTAATAAATTCTTTAAGCATGGCTTCAAGTCCAGGGGGTGAATTCCTATTATTGTTGTAAGAATTTCCATAAGAATTACCATAGCCGTTGCCATTATTATAAGGATATGGCCTATAGTTGTTACTAGAATTGTTCCGGTAAGCATTGTTGTTGAAATTATTATTTTTAATGAAGTTCACATCAACATGTTCTTCTTGTGCAACCAATGAAGCTAACGGAACATTATTAGGATCAATATTAGTCCTATCATTCACAAGCATAGTCATAATAGCATCGATCTTATCACTCAGGGAAGAGGATTCTTCAACAGAATTTACCTTCTTACCTTGTGGAGCTCTTTCCGTGTGCCATTCAGAGTAGTTGATCATCATATTATCAAGAAGCTTTGTTGCTTCACCAAGAGTGATGGACATAAAGGTACCTCCAGCAGCTGAATCCAATAAATTCCGCGAAGAAAAATTTAGTCCTGCATAGAAGGTTTGGATGATCATCCAAGTAGTCGAGTCCATGGGTTGGGCAATTTTTAACCGAGAGATTTCATTCTTTCCCAAGCTTGAGCAACATGTTCAGTATCTAATTGTTTAAAATTCATTATGCTACTCCTCAAAGATATAATTTTAGCAGGGGGATAATATCTACCAATAAAAGCATCCTTGCATTTAGTCCATGAATCAATACTATTCTTAGGCGGAGATAGCAACCAATCTTTAGCTCTTCCTCTTAATGAGAAAGGGAACAATTTTAGTTTAATAATATCACCATCTACATCTTTATATTTTTGCATTTCACATAGTTCAACAAAATTATTAAGATGGGCAGCGACATCATCGGAACTATTTCCGGAAAATTGATCTTTCATAACAAGATTCGGTAAAGCGGGTTTAATTTCAAAGAATTTTGCTGTAGTAGCGAGGTGGAGCAATAGGTGTGCATAAGAAATCATTATTATTTGTGGTTGTGAAGTCACACAACTTAGTATTTTCAGCGTTGGCCATTTTAGCAATGAGTAATTAAAGCAAACTAGATAAAGTAAATGCAAGTAAACTAATTTTTTTGTGTTTTCGATATAGCAAACAAGATAGCAAATAAAGTAAAACTAGCAACTAATTTTTTTGTATTTTGATTTAGTGCAGCAAACAAAGTAGTAAATAAAACTAAGCAAGACAAAAACAAAGTAAAGAGATTGAGAAGTAGAGACTCCCCTTGCAGCGTGTCTTGATCTCCCCGGCAACGGCGCCAGAAAAAGAGCTTGATGGCGTGTATTTCACACGTTCGTTGGGCAACCCCAAGAGGAAGGTATGATGCGCACAGGCAGCAAGTTTTCCCTCCAGAAAGAAACCAAGGTTTATCGAACCAGGAGGAGCCAAGAAGCACGTTGAAGGTTGATGGCGGCGAGATGTAGTGCGACGCAACACCAGGGATTCCGGCGCCAACGTGGAACCTGCACAACACAACCAAAGTACTTTGCCCCAACGAAACAGTGAGGTTGTCAATCTCACCGGCTTGTCTGTAACAAAGGATTAACCGTATTGTGTGGAAGATGATTGTTTGCAGAGAAAACGAGTAAAACAAGTATTGCGATGAGATTGTATTTCAGTAAAGAGAATTGGACCGGGGTCCACGGTTCACTAGAGGTGTCTCTCCCATAAGACGAACGAGCATGTTGGGTGAACAAATTACAGTTGGGCAATTGACAAATAAAGAGAGCATGACAATGCACATACATATCATGATGAGTATAGTGAGATTTAATTGGGCATTACGACAAAGTACATAGACCGCCATCCAACTGCATCTATGCCTAAAAAGTCCACCTTCGAGGTTATCATCCGAACCCCTCCGGTATTAAGTTGCAAAGCAACGGACAATTGCATTAAGTATGGTGCGTAATGTAATCACAACTACATCCTTAGACATAGCATCAATGTTTTATCCCTAGTGGCAACGAGCACAACACAACCTTAGAACTTTCATCACTTGTCCCAGGTGTCAATGCGAGGCATGAACCCACTATCGAGCATAAGTACTCCCTCTTGGAGTTAAAAGCATCTACTTGGCCGGAGCATCTACTAGTAACGGAGAGCATGCAAGATCATAAACAACACATAAGCATAACTTTGATAATCAACATAACAAGTATTCTCTATTCATCGGATCCCAACAAACGCAACATATAGAATTACATATAGATGATCTTGATCATGATAGGCAGCTCACAAGATCCGACAATGATAGCACAATGGGGAGAAGATAACCATCTAGCTACTGCTATGGACCCATAGTCCAGGGGTAGACTACTCACTCATCACTCCGGAGAGCGACCATGGCGGTGTAGAGTCCTCCGGGAGATGATTCCCCTCTCCGGCGGGGTGCCGGAGGCGATCTCCGAGGATCCCCCGAGATGGGATCGGCGGTGACGGCGTCTCTGGAAGGTTTTCCGTATCGTGGCTCTCGGTACTGGGGGTTTCGTCACGGAGGCTTTAAGTAGGCGGAAGGGTAGGTCAAGAGGCGGCACGAGGGCCCCACACCACAGGGCCGCGCGGCCAAGGGGGGGGGGCCGCGCCGCCCTAGGGTGTGGCCCCCTCGTGGCCCCGCTCTTCGGTCTTGCGGAATGCCTCGGGATCTTAGACTTCTGGATTCTTACATGGGTAAATTGGAAAATCAGTGCTCTTCGTCACGAACCTGCCCCAATAGTGGTAGTCATGTGACAAAACGGACACATTTGGTAGTTTCGTGACACGTCTGGCTCAATTGTGGTAGTTTTTGTCATTTACTCAGATACGGTTGTATCTAGATATATATTTTTAGTGCATAGATACATTTGTATCTAAAAAAGGTTGAGCGGTTTTTTTTGGGACAGAGGGAGTAATATATTTTTGGATAGATTTACCCTCAGACCAAATCTCATAATACTGCCAAACATCATTGTACCGATTATCTTATTCTATTTTCCCCACTGCAACTTCTTCTTCCATCCTCGACCAGCGCAGTTGACCGCAATTTCTTCTCCCCAGCCCCGAACAACGCCGATGAGCTGCCTAGACGATCGGAGACGCGCCCCGTGAGGGACCGCTAGGCGCACTTGAACCCCCCGGGCGCTCGTCGCCATGGGCACTGGGAGAAATCTAAAGAGAAGGCTGCGGGGACAGCGCGCTCCCAGGATCTGGGGACAAGATCCTTCACAGGAGGTGCATGCGTGACATTTAGCGTTATTCCCCTGAGTGCGTGTTTACTGTGATGAACTACTAACGCATCACTTCGGAGGCAGACATGCCTATATAGATGCCTCCGGCGATGATTTTCCCCTCCGGCAGGGTGCCGGGAAGAGCTTCAGAACCCTCCCGAGCTAGGGTCAGCAATGGTGGCCGCGACGGAACTTTTCGTGGATGGAGGCTCGGGTATTCAGGGTTTTCCCGAGTGACAAGGTATTAACTTGTCAATGTCTACAAGTTGTAGACTAGGGTTTCGTGGAAAGTAGAGGGCAAGTAGATCTCGAAGGTTTCAGCCGAAAAGGTGCTCGACTGCTAAAAACTAGGGTTGTGTTGACAATGAATCGATGCTTTCTTTCTCCCTCGACTCCCCCTTATATAGGAGGTGGAGCCGAGGATTTCTTGATGTACAAGTTACAAACTGCGGGAGAATCTTTGATTTCTCCCCGTATAATTACAAGCCTCTATTCCTAATATATCTCTATCTTCCATATCGACGCCTTATTGGGCTTACGGGCTTTGTGATCTTCGGGTCGTGGGCCTTCAGTAAACCCTGGGTACCTTCTTCGGCAGGCCCATTGGGGATGCCTATGTCACCGAGATCGTGATTAAATAGGCGGAGGGGCGATGTCGGTGGAGGCTAGGGTGACCCACACCACCCCTAGGCGCGGGCTAGGGCTAGGCTGCGCCTAGGGATGGCGTGGCCGCCCTGCTGCCCCCTTCGACTCCCCTCTGGACTCTGTGTTCGTTACGGAAAAATATTGACTTCGACTTTTGTTTCGTCTAATTCCGAGAATATTTTCTATACAACTTTTCTGAAATACAAAACAGCAGAAAACATGGAACTGACACTGTGGCATCTTGTTAATAGATTAGTACTGAAAAATGTATAAAAGTGCAGCAAAGTATGAGCAAAACATATATAAATTGATGTAAAACAAGCATGAAGCATAAAAAATTATAGATATGTTTGAGACGTATCACTCGTACAGACTTGCCACTCTCTATTCTACCTTGAATATTCTCAAGAAATCTATGAGTTTGTTAACCACCACTTGCATAACACTTTTTTACCTATGCGAGATAGAATTTTGGTTGCACCTCATGTGCATTTTGGCGCACTCTGTGTTGGTCAACTTGCACTCATCAAATTTGGTTTTGATCCTTTTGCATTAGGTGTCACTAGTTTGATTGGAGCTAGCAATGAGGTCTAGACTCGCACCCTTCCAAGAATCACACAAGCACTAATCGTGTTTTAATGAATCTTTTGATTGCGCCAAATGTACCCTTAGAACCAATCATTAGGCGTGTAGTTTCATGTGAAAACGGGTACACGTATCTTAGGATCCGTCCATTAAAAATTGTGTGCTGTCTTCATATTGTTGGTCCTTGTGACACCCCCAATCATAGTGACCGAGACATTTCATATACCATCCCCAAAAACACCGCTATATGTCACTGGATAAACAAAGACCGAAACCACATATATTTATGGAATTTAAATCCAATAGGTTCAATACTAAAACAAGATGATGAGCCACCTTCCAACGCACCACATGTGCACACAACAATATCTACATTATTGATCCAACATTTTGGACTCTATTAGAATATGGCAGCAGAGGCCTAGATTAAACTTAGGTAACGGATGGATTTGTTCTAGAAGGATCTGCTTGGGATATTTGTTTTAGTTCTTGTAAACGGATACTTAGCATCGAGGACATTAAGTTGTAACATGTAAAATCTAGGTGTGCTCGCAAGAAATCAATAAAATAACAAGCAATATATGGCATGCCAATGTTTAGAATATGTGCAAGTCCAAGCTTAACGGTTGGATTTAACTTACCATTTTATATTTGTAGAGACGATACCAAAATGGTTGAAACGAGTATTCACGTTCCCCACTTTATATTCTATAATCACAACTAGTCACACAAGACTCTAGCGGCCCTTGGCTCAACAAAAAATTGGTTGGGCAAAGTTTGGTTATTTCTCCATACTCGACACGACCAAACTTATAGCATGACCTTAGCCAAACATCGTCTCCACAACCTAGGATCAAGGCTAGAACTAGATTTTGACACTCTTGAGAGGTTGCAACTTTTATCCACTTGTCGAAGTCTAAACTTGTACCACCGTGTAGCGAAGTACTAGAATCGACATTGGCGGACAAAACATACTCACATTTCCATGTCGTTTACACTACCAAGAGACTCCATGTATAGCCACAAACATATTTTATGGAACCTTATCTTATGATGAAGTGAATCCGAGAGACTCTCAACCGGATAAACAACACCTAGCTCTAAAACCTTCGCAAGAAAACTTATCCCTGACCACTCAAAGAAGTGACGTACTACACTTGGCAAACGAGAGGCATCAAAGGAACACATATGCCGCTTTCTCTATCCAGCAACTGAATCAGATTCTATCATATGGTCATAATAGTGCATTATAAAATGGACACGACTAGTCAGCCTCCGGGGGCTGGTTAGTCGAACCGAGCCCTCGCCCCAAATAAGGAAAATCGCCAGCTACCCCGACTAATGCTTTCCAGAAAGGGAAAGGCAGCCCCACACCCTGCGCTGGAAGCGCACACGCGGCCACGCGCTACCTGTATTATTTTGCGCTACAAACAACAGATCCCACCCCACGCAGATCTTTCCAAAGCTAGACTCCTCCAGAATTCCACGGATCTCAGATTGTGAATCAAAAGAAATGGGAGAAGAAGCAAATCAAGAAGCGACTCCTACAACACATGAAACATGTTGCTTTGCAAGGAGAAAAATCACAAACGTAAATTGCATCTCCTTTTCTATCTCCTTGACCAACCTCCAATACCTCCTCTGCTCTGAATTTCCAACTAGTTCAAGAATCGATATGTGATATGTGATCCCTTGAATTGGATCAACCAGATCATCCAGAAAGCAACTAGAAAAGAGTTCCAAGAGCAACTTCAACAGTTCAGAACTGCAGAAAAGTATCCTAGAAACTGTGGAACCCTAGCAATTATTGTACTTCACAGGAGAAAAAACCCATGGTTCAGCAGCAACATGTTGTATTACTCTACCAAAAACTTGGAAGACGTTTGATTCAACAAAATAGAAAGTTGCAATATGTGCTTGGAAGCTGATCTAGCACCAACCCCGTAGTAGTTCAGAAGTTAAAACACTTAACACATGTCATATATTCAGATTAGACTAGTAGATATAGGGCAGAACACTACATTTTGTACATAGTGTCATATCGTTGATGTAAAATTGATAACATCTTCCTTGTAATGATCATATTCACACCCTGCTCGCTGGTTTTTATCAACAAACCATGAAAAAGAATTGTAACCATATCAAAACAATAGTGAGAAAAATATGAGGTTTCTGCATGGTAAATGCAAAATTGGTAAATTTCATTTGTGTAAACAACTTAGTTATGTTGAACATACAATCTAGGCATTCTAATGGAAGCACCTTGACATATACCTAGTAAATATGCGTAATCAAGTTACTTTAGGTGATGATAAGATCAACTTAATTAAGGAAGCTGGATCCAAAAAAATGCAACTTAGACTACAAAACCATAGTTGTGTGGAGAACCAACTTAATAGGGAGTTGTTATTTGCAAGATGGTAATGAGTTGCTGCGTAATCAACTCTATAACAAAGGTAGATTATACTTTACCACGTAGGCAATTCAACTTAATTTCCTGGTATAAGCAGTTTACCCATGTTGACATTGGATAATTTATGTCCAGCTTAGCCCAATATGGCTAATCAATTCAGTTATCTGCTGAAAGCAACTTAACTACATTGATAAGAAAACTTAATGGGAAAAGGGATAGTGCATCAAAGCAAAACAATTTCCACCACAAAAAACCAGAAATACAAGTTAGGCTAATCTGGGCAATCAACTTAGTTCTATGGTGAAAGCAACTTAAGTACGGTGGCAGGACAACTTAATTGGGAAAAATGGACTGTGAATCAGAGCAAAACAACTTAGTTCAATGATGAAAGCAACTTAACTATAATGCTGAAAACAACTTAGTTCAATGAAGGAAATTAAAATGCAAGTTAAGCTAATATCGCTAATCAACTTAGTTCAATGCTGAAAGCAACTTAAATGAATAAATCGGTCGACCATTAATTGGTACACATAACTAAATTTCTATGTATTATCTAAAGCTCCCAGAGATGCCATGTACATAAAAGAACCACAGATCGGAACATAAGTAGTAAAGTAGCAGCAACACAACAAGCTGAGCAGTAGCTACATACAACAACACAATATAACGACAGCAGCAGCCAACAAACACATGAAGCAAAGCAGCCAGCAACACATCAAGCGGCAACAACAAGTAACCAATCAGGCCAAATAGAAAGAGTCCTAAAAAGCAGAGAGAAAAAGAAGAGTTGGTGCCTGCCTGGTGAAGCCAGGTAGAAGGCAGCTTGGGGAGGTGATTAACATAACTGCTTGTTCTGCAGGAGGTGGTGGAGGCGCTGGATGACTACCTGTGCCTCCACCAAATTCTGGTAAAAGCAGGTTCTGCTTGGTCATCTTTCGTCTAGATGGTGATTTACTGCAAAACAAAAACATAACTAAGACAATTTCTTGTGTCCATCAATTTTTTAGTTCAAATGTTACACAAACAAAGTTGCTGGGAGCAACTTAACTGAATCATCCTAGGCATCATATTAGTCAGAATAGCAAAAAAGTTTTAAGGTAAAAGCATGATTACACAAAAACCAACTTCGTTAGATTGAGGATTCAACTTAGTAATGATGAAAGATGAATTTAATCAAAATCATAACCAACTAATAAACAAAAGAGGTTGATAAAAAATAGCAAAAAGTTCTAAGGCAAAAGGATGATCACACAAAAATCAACTTGGTTACATTGAGGAGACAACTTAGCTATGATGAAAGAGCAACTTAATCAAAATTAAAAACTAAGTAATAGGCAAAAAGGTTGATCAAATAGCAATAGGTTCTTAGGTAAAAGCATGATTACATAAAAATCAACTTGGTTAGATTGTCGAGACAACTTAGTTATGATAAAAGAGTAACTTAATCAAAATCAGAAATCAACTAATAAGCAAAGAGGTTGATAAAAATAGCTATAAGTTCTAAAGTAAATGCATGATTACACAAAAACCAACTTGGTTAGATTGAGAAGACAGCCTAGTTACAATGATATAGCAACTAAATCCAAATAAAAAACCAACTAATAAGCAAAAGAGGTTGATAAAAATAGTAGAAAGTGTAAAGTAAAAAACATGACTACACAAAAAACAACTTGTTCAAATGCGAAAGGTAACTTAGTTACGATGACAGAGCAACTTAATCAAAATCAGAAGCCAACTACTAAGCAAAGAGATTGATAAAATCGGCATACTACTGATGGGCATTTGGGTGTAACTCAAACACTTTAAGGTTATTGATGACAAGCAACTTTGGTAGATTAATAAGGAACTTGAGGCATGTTTGCAATAAAGCAACTTAATTAAACCAGTGGCCAACTTATGCATGTTGCTCAAAAAGAAAAACCTAGATAGACTATAGATATCCACACAACTTAAGCATACCGGAAGAATCAACTTAATTAATTTGAGTACTCAACTTAAGCATGGTGACAAAGGCAGTTTAATTAAACCAGTGGCCAACTTATGCATGTTGCTCCCATTCTCTCACTCAAAATCTGCACCCTTTCTCTAACCCATACATCAGACAACAAACATCCAAGCAGGATATCAATTTTATTCAGAGGACTTTTACCTAGTTTTCTTCAGGGTGTCAAACTTCAATCCTTGTGCTGATGGTCTGACCTATGGTTCTCCAGATACAGTCACCCTCTTATCATCGTGGCCATCATCGCCATCATGGAGAGCCGTTGCAGCTCTCTTCATCGTTGTCTCTTGTGCAATGCCACGAGTTGCTGAAGCTATTGTTGTTCCTACATCAGCAGCTAGTTAAAGTACATGTAATTGCATGAATCTATTGCTTGTCAGCACACTATTTCTATTGCATGATTCCCACATGAATAAGTGCATGTAATTACAGGAACATATATGGCAATTGTTCCTGCAAGTTATTTATACTACAGCACATGTTTCTCCTATGTGTCCACTTTAGCACCTCACGCCCACATTTACTTGATGAAAGCAGTATCTCTGTGTGTCCTAATTGTACTAAATATGTTCATCTGCATCAAATAAAGCATCTAACCCACTGAACGGTATTTGCTAGAGCTAAATTAGGACCCAAACAACAATCCCTACTTATTTATGTATACCAGATCAGGAGCTGAACAAGGAATGAACTAGAACTCTGGTCCGTGATCATGTCAGAAGAACATCCGGTTAGGTCTATTTTGGTGGCCTGGATTGGCGGCGCCCTAGGCTTAAATTCCCGTTTCAGCTTGTCTAAATTGATTCCCACACTGGCAGATTTTTGTTGTTGTTCGGGAGCCAAATTTACTTGCCTATAAACCACCACAAAATTCTCACAGATAACTTACCATCGCCGGACTTGGCGGGGAGATGGTCAGTCGGCGAATGCGCGGTGCCATGGTGGGGCTTTGATAGAAAATCTGTCAAAAGTATATTACGTTGTTGATTGATCAATGGCATTGAGTTCCACAGCATACCATGCAGATTTTAAGCATAGCAACCAGGTCAGATGCAAGTGAAAGCTTCTTCATCGTTTACATTGGCAATAAATTTTCAGTGTATTCTCTACCGAAATGCTCCCAGTTGCATCTATGAAAGAAGTTCCATCGCATTTCTCACCTACTTCTTTTCGCACTACTCCCGTACACCCAAACGCTCTCATATCTATGAAAATCATCCAACTTTTTTCTAGCGTTAGAAGCTGAGAGAAAAGGAGGAAACTAACAATATTGTACAACAACAAACCAGCTGTTGATCAGTGAGGCCTAGATATCCATGTCAGTAAAACTATCACCATTTTTTTATTTCACACGATGTGGACGCAACGCAAGCTATGAAGAAAATCTCTGAGAAGATTCGCCAGTGCAATTTGCTCTATAGAATCGCTCTGGCTCCGGTCAGTATGCAGGTAGAGGTTCAGATTCACCTGCTGAAATTGCAATGTGCCGATATTCATATGTCCTGAGGAGGTATGAATATAATGGGTATCCCCAGTGAACATCCGGTGGTGGTGCTGTAGCATATCCCTTGTATTAAGATTATCAATTATCAACTAGCAGCTACATTGTAGTGTTGACGCTTGTGGTACACGGGACAGTTCGAGAACCACAACCAGAAGTCCTGTAAATATCTAAAAATTATTGATTGCATTGACGCAACAAAAAAATTCCACCCTAACACGCAATAAGTGCGGTAGAGATACAAAACAAAGGATAATCATCGATGCATGTTAGGTTTATCTAAAATTTTGAATTTGCTGCTATACGAATCTCGAGCCTAGAGAGCCCAAGACGCCTATATATACCTGCAATAGTGTTGGGGATGTGAATCACCAATTCCACGGTAGTTGTCATTTAGAAAGTCTATTAACACCGGTCATTGGGGGAAAAGGACAAATTTGACGGGATGCACAGTAGTATGGACTAGGACACATACAGCAGCAGATCAACCACACAAGCAGTACCAATCCACCACAAGCACCCAAATGGACATATCACCAGTATTAGTATCATCAGCAGGCGAGAGCCGAGGAACAACCTGACCAAAGTAGTCGAAGCAGAGGAGGGGGGGCCAGCCGAGCCAGGCCACGGCCAGCCCAGGCAGCAGCAGCATCACCATACCACCGTAAAGCCGAGGCAGCAGGGTCGAGGTATGGCTCGAGGTTGAAGGAGAGGGCGTCAGGTTGTCGCAGTAGAAGCACCATGGGGTTCGACGGAGAAGAGTCGTGGGAGCAGCGCTGGCAGCCGGGCCGTACAGCTAGGGTTTGCCGCAGGGACGCGCGTTGGAGGCGTGATGGCTTGGCGGCGGTGGGGATCTGGCAGAGATGAGTGTGGCCGAGCATTTTCGGCAGGTGGCGGCATGGGCGATGGCCAGCGACGGCTGGATCCGTGAGTGGCGGCACCGGCGCATCACGGGATCGCGTGCGTCGAGCGAGCGGCGAGCCATGCTGGGGGTTCGGAGGAGAGAGGAGGATGCGACGACCGAGCGCGCCAGCACATGGCGGCGCTAATCGTGGCCGCCAGCGGCCGGGAGAAATAGCGGCGGCGCGGCAGCATGATGAGGGGAACAACAGGGAGTAGAAAACCTGTCGGGACGGGACGCGGGGCGGGGACGTGATGAAGACAATCGGACGGTCACAAAACGGAGGCTCGGATGAGCCAACGAGCCTCCGAGCACTTTTTAGCATCTGGGTTATAAAATTAGCTCAGAGTCCCCTTTTCTCCCAGGCCACTATGTAGAGAACGATGTTGCATTATAAAATTAGCTTAGAGTCTCCACCTCTGGCCTACACTCTTCACCAGCAATTGCTAGCCCCCTTAGGCCCTCCATTTCTGGTCTCTCGGCCATCACATGTAGAAAAATCGTTTCGGATGAAGCATGGGAAGATGCGCAACATAGGTCGCCGATGCTTGCAGCGGCTGGAGTATTTTTCCAGTACTCGGAGGCTTCCATTGAGGGGTCTATATTTCGGCAAGTTCCCCTCCTGCCTCCTCTGCACCGCAAGCCGAAGCTCTTGCCTTGCAGCTTGCCATCAGGATTTGTGATATTCTTCAGGTGTAGCAGCCAAGATTTCTCACAGATTGCGCAGTTGCAGCAGCTGCCAACAACATTAGATATCCCCAAGTCTCTGCCTGAGTACTCTACAGTTCCCGTTGAAAGTTGGCTCTCTTCCCCAAGCTCCACTCTGACTCCAATCCAGCAACGCTACTATTTGGAGGAGAGGAAGATGGATAGATCGGTGTGTACATAGTGCTATTAGGTTGTTTGGCTTTGTGCCCGTGTTCGGATTCATGCCGGTAGATTGGAGCGGAGTGACATATACGTAGTATGTTCGGCCAGGTCTAGCGCGAGCTATGGTTTGTCCTAGTTACTATTTTATTTCAGAGGTTGAAGGAAAGAGCGGTGGGGAGAACCACCGACTACCTTAATAAATCCGCAGAACTCGTGTGCTTGTACGATTCCTCTGGCCGGCCTTGGATGCGAGGGGAGGAAGAAGACTGACGCGCTGATTTATCTAGGAGGAGAAGGCAGGGAAAGATTTTGCTGCAGCTTGATGACATGGGTTTTCCATATCGAGTCCTTAGTATTGGCTTTCCTGGTGCAAAGCCCATGAAGAAATAGAGAATCCCATGAAGAAATCTAGAAGAAGTCGAAGATACCACGTCATGTAAATTAGGAAAGCTAAGCTCTTATCAGGTGAACCGACATGCAATGTAACTCGACCTCGAGGTGGACTCTGAGACCTAGCCCGCTATATAAGGGCTAGGAGGAGCCACCGAGGGGGATTCAATTAGACGAAACACCTTGTAACCCTAGTTCGACATAATACAATCTCGGTGATTCGCCCTTGATCATAATTCTCGTCGGCTGCCTAGTTTGGTTGACCAGTTTGTTGATTCGCCAGTGTCCTTCTTCCTAGAAACCCAAGTCCATCATCATGGACATTGACAATGTTAACCCTTTGTCACTTTGAGAGTTCCACACAGAGGCCTTGTTCGCCGACGTGATCTCTGGCCGAGATGGCGGCCTCTCTAGACGCCAATCCGGCGTATCTTCAACTTCCTTGATGGAGGCCCCTTCTAGAGCTTCTCACTTGAGTCCCGCGTCACTTCGCCGCCAAGTGGTTCGTCCCCGGCAGTGTTGAGGCGACGGGCGATGGAGGCTTGTTCATGGTGGAGAGGGCCAAGGGCTTGATTGCGTTTCCAATTTTAGTTTTAAGGTCCTTTGTGTAATTGTTCAGGCCTATGTGTTTGCTTTGTTTATTCCTCAAGGGTCTGCTTGTAATCTGTATCCACCATCCTAATGGAAGCAGCATCGTCTCATCAACTTGCTGCAGTCTTTTTTTTCTTGCGGAAAAAAGTCCAGTGATATTACTCCAGGGTCCTTACAGAACAGTACACAAGAAAAGGAAAAATTACAAACCAGTCCCGAAGGACCACGAGGACGCCGGCGCTGAAGAAGACGTGTCGTGGGCACGCCGCCGTCGCCCCTCCTCTGTAGCCTTGGATCGGAAGGAGTCCCCTGACGGACGGGAAGTCTACGGGCCTTAGCTCAACCGAGCCTCCACCTTGCAACGCCGTCGTCATCCTCGATCTGGAGCTCATCACCAACACTTTCCTCTTATTCAACCACCGGAGCCGCCGCTCCACAGCCTCCGGCTCGGGGAAGACGCGCAGCACAGCTCCTCCGAGCTGCGAGCACCGGAAGGCAGTTGATCCGCAGCCGTACCCCACCGGAGCACCGCCGCGAGGGAGGAAGACGACCACCACCAAAAGCCGACCCGACGACGCCGCCTCCACCACCGCGCCCCCAGAAGGCAAACTACTCAAACCTACCATATCTACAACATGGGATCCGAGGATCCCCCACCCTCCCGCCGCCGGAGCGGCCGCCGGAGGAGGGGGATCCGGCGAAACACCGACGGAGAAGGTGGCTTGACTAGGGATTTCACAAATCGCCTCTCCCGGTTACTGTAGCGCGAGAGAGAGAGAGAGGTCTTGAGAAAGAAACAATTCAACTTGCTGCGGTCTTTGACAGTGAATCATAGTATCCATCACATTTTGTGAGACCTGAACTTCACAGCTTATCATTGTGCAAAGCTGGCTATACTCAGGATCTTAATTAGCTTCAGGTATTTGTGTTCCCATCAATTTCCCTTGCCCAGTTTTCACTGTCATCCATTTTAACAATATATATTATGAAGTGACTTTTCCTAGTTAAGATAAACAAACGAGGTGACTTGTGAGTGTACGTGTGTGAGCCATTACTTGGTTTAGTACTCCGTATCACCGCTAGAGCCGGCGATTTACACAGAAATAACCCTGTGTTGCAACTATAGCTGACCCTCCGGGCAAACTATTTCACCCATCTAACCCTTTTGTGTGGTGCCCCTCCTATGGGCGCCACACCTGCCCGAGTGGCGCCTGTACCTGCGGCGCCACTCCCTCAGCCGACGTGGCGCCCTCGACGCTGAGCTGGTGCGCCGATCCGACGTGGCAGGATATGTGGCGCCGCTCCCATCGGCGCCACACATGCACTTGTAATTGCCCAAAACATACTGTAAGACAAAGCGTCTGGGACTTAGCCGTTTTGGCGAGGCGCTATGTGTGGCGCCGATGCCACGGGCGCCACACATCCACATAAGTGTGACGCCCGCGCCCGCCCCCAGCCCGACCCAGGCTTCTTCTTTCTTTCCTCTCTGCTTCCCCTCCTCCAGCGGCCACGTTACAGCGTTCCAACACTGTTTGGAAGCGATACAGAATGCTGGCCCTGTGGAGATTGTGCCTCACGACTTGGCCGCTTTCAACAACTATCTCCAGTGGTTTCATCAAAACACGCGTATCGAGTTAGTGAAACACGCGTATGATGATGACATCTTGGACGACCCCATCGAGTTCGATGAGGTTGCGCAAAGCCAGCACGACGTCTATGCCCGCAAAGGGAGATCGACTTCTATTGCTTCCGAGCTGAACTTCGTGGTAATGTATTCTCTCATTAGCTAGTACATCGTCTACATTGGCATGTGCTCGCTTAAATTGTGTATAATATGTTTGTCACAGCGGTCGGAGATCCAAAAAACAGCTGACGAGTGTGAGGTTGTTTGGGATCAGAGCTACAGAGATGAAAAGCCTATCGGACCGTTGCGGCATTTCATTAAGGTACGATCACCAACTTTGAATGTACGCCATTATGTTCGGATGGCTTTGTAACCATGACTTCCATGACGCAGAACACTGCACGGAAGATGCGGTGGTTAGCCAACTTGCTAGGTTGTCGCGACGACGAAATCCCTACATCCTCTTCTGAAGAGGTGGAGGTATGGACTATTTTATTGCTGTCAAACATGTGCTTACTAATTTCACCTTTTGTAATCTCATGTGTTCATGTTTGTGAAGATTCCTGACAACGAGGAAATTTTGAGTCAAAGCATTAGTCGCGGCAAGAAGCAAGCCCCACGGTCAGCTTACCAGTTGAAGCCAAGGGGCAAGGCTCCAAACCGGTACACTCCGGAAGATTATGTCAACCGAGGAAAGAAGGTTGTCATTGAGGAGGATGAGGCGCCGCCGCGGAGATCATCTTTGAGGAGGATGAGGAACGATGAGCCGTTATCTTCAGAGGAGGAGGAGGAGGAGCAGGAGGAGGAGGAGGAGGAGCAGCAGCAACAAGAGCCACGACAGCGGACGAAAAGGATGGCCGTCCTGAAGCAGCCCGTGAGGACGGCACGTCGAGGACGAAACTAGGATTTGCTATGTGTTGTTGTGAACTCTATCTTCATAAGTATCGTGTTGTGAACTATATGTCATTTCGAACCATGTCTATTGTTGCTACGTGTTGTTTCAATCTATGTGCTAGGATGTGAGCTATGATGTGTTATATGTGTATGTTCTATGTGTATGAAATTGGTACTGTTGTGTTGAAAACTGGTTAACTAAGGCAAAAAAATTCATGGTCTTAACACAAGTCAACAAGTGGCGCCCCTCACGCTGGCGCCACACCTCACTATGTGGCGCCCAGGGCATCGGCGCCACATATGTTGTTTATATGTCGAAAACATCCAGGGGCTCCGGACGTCTGGGACTTAGCCGTTTTGGCGAGGCTCTATGTGTGGCGCCCGTGGCACCGACGCCACACTGCACTGTGTGGCGCCCGTGGCATCGGCGCCACACACGTCAACTTACATCAACTTCGAAAACATCCAGGGGCTCCGAACGATTAGTCCTTAGCCGTTTTGGCGAGCCTCTTTGTGTGGCGCCCTTGCCACGGGCGCCACATGGTGAGATGTGGCGCCCATGGCGTCGGCGCCACACAAACAGGGTCGCCAAAACGGCTAAGTCCCTGGAAAAATGTCTTACAATATGTTTGTGCATACCACGGGCGCCACACTTAATGTCTTACAATATGTTTGTGCATACCACGGGCGCCACACTTTCAAAGTGTGGCGCCGGCGAGAGCGACGCCACACATCCTGCCACGTCGGATGGGTAGCACACCTCAGGGTCGACGGCGCCATGTCGGATGGATGTGTAGCGCCAGAAGCACGGGCGCCACTTGGGCATGTGTGGCACCCATGGGAGGAGCGCCACACAAAAGAGTTAGATGTGTGAAATAGTTTGCCTGAGAGGTCACTCTGTGCTATAGTTTGACAAAAGGTTATTTCTGTGTAAATCGCCGCTAGAGACCTGCCCAGTGGACACGTGGGTGGTCTCCTGCTGGCCGCGGAGCCTCGCAGGATTCCGTCCATGGACGGCCACACGCTCGGCCGGTTGGCGACCCATCCATGCATTGCGACGTGCCGTCGTCGTCTACTTCCAAGTTCCAACGAGCGTGAGCCACCAGAGTTTTTCCTCCCTTCGTGCTGGTCAAGTTTGCATACCAAATTGGCAGCACGTACGGCAGATAATCGTTCATGTATGTCAAACAATTTAACACCATGTGACTTTCGTGAACAGGGGCACAATCTTTTTTTGGCGCGTGCGTACACCAACGGTGTTACGAAAATTAAGAAATTTGCAAAATATTGGTACTATGTCTGTTCTAAAATATAAGAAGATACAGTTAAAAAAATAAAATATAAGAAGATAAGACATGTGTCTTAATAAAAAAATGTCAAATACAAGCAAGTTTATATATAGAACAAAATACCAATATCTAAAATATAAAATAAATACACAATAAAAATATACTTTATGGGGGATCTATTTGGATTTGGTATTATATAGTATTTTCTACCTACACATTTGGAAGCATTGATTTTTCATGAAATCTAAACATCCTATATTCTGAAACGAAGCGAGAATATCTTTAGAAACAACAATAAGAACGCGCGATGAACTCCAGCAATAACAATCACACACATTGTTGGGGGTTTAGGTGCATAGCATAGTTGTTATAGAAACATATCATATGAAATTTTCATATTCTCAAAATAACTTGGTCAACTTTTTCTAGATACTTGGGATGGAGGGAGTAGGAGAAATCTTTATGATTTGCAATCGTACAAACCAAAAAAGAGAGACTCATATAATAAATCCTCAAAACATTATATGTTATTCCTTTGGACCATAAAGGCTGTAAAATGGATTAAGACCATCCCTAAGATGCATAAATAAATTTGATCGGTGATCAAGGGGTTTTGGAGGGGAAACCCCACCCCAGTTTGGAACCAAACCATAATTTTAGAACTGCATAACAAAACTCTGTTAAGGTGAGTTTGGAATGGATGTGATTTTTGTGTCTCGCTCACACTTGAACTAGATGTCAGGGAAACACACAATGTTTACAATCAATCCAATAATGGATTGAAAGCAATAGAAATTTAAAGCTTTTTTCTCGTAAAAGAGGTTCAACTTTTTATATATATAAATGCACTTTGGGGCTTGGAGGGGAGGCTCTTATCCTTTTTTTTTTAATTTTTTTGATACCACATAAAATTAGATAAATTGGATAGTAGTTAGAATTCAGTAACTTAACAAAAGAAACTATTTCTTGCTCTACTTCATTTCAAATATGTAAAAATAGACTTTTTCCCTCAAAATAAAAATAAAGCTAGACTTTCCTCAACAGAAGAAAGAAGATCACCTGAATAACATTTATTCCCTAGAATTTAGGGGTATAAATGGCACGAAATTAAAACTCATCCTCTCCCCAAAAAATCACTTGAATTTAGGAGTATTAAAAAGAAAAACGAAATTACTTTTGCTCTCCTCTTCTTCCCTCACCCATATACTCCCCTCTCTTGGGTTTGTGTGGCCTCTCTCCCTCCACACCCAAAACCAGAGGGAGAGCAGAGGACTCCCGAGAACTCCATGGCCACCATGGACGTCCTCTCCGCCAAGCTCCTCCGCTCCTCCCTCCACCCCCACGCCCCCTTTCGCCCCTCCCCGTCTCTTCCCTCCCGCCGCCATCGCCGTTCTTCCCCAATCCACTGCCGCCTCACCACCTCCCTATCCTCCTCCGCGACCACCACTTCCGAAGGGGATGCAGACCAGGACCTCTCCGCCCTCCTCTCTGGTGATTCCGCCAAAGCCGCGTCCGGCGCCGGGTCAAGGAAGAAGCGGTCCAACAGCGGCGCCTCGAGCATCCCGTCCGGGGTGCGGCTGGAGAACATCACCAAGTCGTACAAGGGGGTGACCGTCCTCAAGGACGTGTCCTGGGAGGTGCAGCGCGGGGAGAAGGTGGGACTCGTCGGCGTAAACGGCGCTGGCAAGACCACGCAGCTACGCATCATCGCCGGCCTCGAGGACCCCGACGGCGGCAACGTCATCAAGGCCAAGGAGAACATGAAGATCGCCTTCCTCAGCCAGGAATTCGAGGTCAAGGCCTCCCGGACCGTCAGGGAAGAGTTCCTCAGTGCCTTCCAAGAAGAGATGGGTGTCAAGGACCGTCTCGACCAGGTGCAGGCGGCGCTCGAGCGCGCCACCGAGGACATGGACCTCATGGGGAGGCTCCTAGATGAGCTTGACCTCCTGCAGCGCCAGTCGCAGGATGTCGACCTTGGCATGGTGGAGGTCAAGATTCAGAAGCTCATGCCCGAGCTGGGCTTCGTGCCGGAGGATGCCGATCGACTCGTAGCATCCTTCAGCGGCGGCTGGAAAATGAGGATGTCGCTGGGGAAGATACTTCTTCAGGTATAAATAATTTTTTTACATATAGGAAATGATGGTGACAAACTGACAATGGTAGACAAGTGGTGAACTACTAACTCAGAACATAGAATGGCATTGTCAATGAATTTAGATAGATCGTCTGACTGCAACTGATTTTAGTTTTACATGACCAAATATGAAGTTCCATTTTGTGTGTATTTAACATAGCAATTTTGATTATGTGCAGGATCCTGATTTGCTTCTACTCGATGAGCCCACAAATCACGTCGACTTGGACACCATTGAGTGGCTCGAGAGCTACCTTAAGACGCAGGATGTGCCGATGGTCATCATATCTCATGACAGGGCTTTCCTTGATCAGTGTTGTACCAAGATAGTGGAGACTGAATTTGGTGTCTCCAAAACATATAAGGGTAACTATTCTGAATATATTCTAGAAAAGGCGATATGGGTGGAAACTCAGCGTGCGGCGTGGGAGAAGCAGCAGAAGGAGATCGAGCACACAAAGGAACTGATAGCTCGGCTTGGGGCTGGAGCTAGCTCAGGGCGTGCTTCAAGTGAGCAGAAGGTATCTACATGAATTGCATGTTTGTTGCTTGCATCAAATCAATTTGATTGATTGTTATTATTATTTTTCAACCTCTGTTTGTATAATTCATTGTTGCTTACTTTTCCTGTGATCACTACTTTTGTCCTGTTTGAAACAATAGAAATTGGAAAAGCTTGAGAAAGAAGGGTTGATTGAGAAACCTTTCCAAAGAAAGCAGTTAAAGATCAGGTTTCCCGAGCGTGGGAGAAGTGGCAGAACTGTGTTAGCAATAAACAATCTCAAATTTGGATTCGGGGACAAGGTCAGATTATTCTATATTTCTATACCAAACTCTTTTGACCCTTTACTCTTTTGATTAACAAAGTGGTATTCTGCAGTCTGCACTTTTAACACTTCCTAAATATATCCTTACTGTTTTGATATTTTGTACAGACATTGTTCAACAATGCTAACCTGATAGTTGAGAGAGGCGAAAAAATAGCCATTATTGGCCCCAACGGATGTGGGAAGAGCACATTACTGAAACTTGCTTTGGGGATGGAGAAACCACAAGAAGGTGAAGTGATCCTTGGGGAGCATAACGTGCTGCCAAACTATTTCGAGCAGAATCAGGTACACCAGATTTCTCAAATTGATGTTTTCTACTTATGATGTTTTTTCATTATCTTATATGTTCTTTGTTCAGGTAATAATATGGTTGATAAGTTTACTCAAGTAAAATCTTGCTAGGCACTTGGTCGCAATAGTACCGCTTAAACTGCAACATTATTTAATAAGTAATCATTAATATTGTTCTCCCATCCTGATTCATGGGGTATGCTCTTTTACCAGGCAGAAGCTCTCGATCTAGAGAAAACCGTGCTGGACACTGTGGCTGATGCTGCAGAGGACTGGAAAATTGATGATATCAAAGGTCTCCTTGGTCGTTGTAATTTTAGGGATGACATGCTGGATAGAAAGGTTCAATTTTTAAGTGGCGGAGAGAAGGTAATGTGCATTTTCATGTTAGTTCTGATCTGCATATAGGATATAACAGTGTTTATACTTTGTGTATATTTACTGATCGTTTGTGTGTTATTTCATTAGGCGAGGCTTTCCTTTTGCAAGTTCATGGTGACCCCATCTACTTTACTGATTTTGGATGAACCAACAAATCACCTTGATATTCCATCAAAAGAAATGCTTGAGGTTGGATGGAATTTCACTCTTTGCAAAATCAGATCATTTTTTATTTTTATTGTCTGATCTACCAGTTCTTGAATTTCCATTGGTATTTCTGGTGCATGCAGTTCTAATAAGTACTTCTGCATGCATGACAGGAGGCAATATCTGAATACACAGGCACCGTGATAACAGTTTCTCACGATCGGTATTTTGTAAAACAAATAGTTAATAGGGTCATTGAAGTTAAAGATCAAACTATCCAGGACTATCAAGGAGATTACAATGTAAGTTCTCAAATGCTCCTAATGATCTATACTACCTTACAAAATATACTTGCTTCAGATTTGTGACTGTATTTGGTCTGAAATATTTTGAACTATTTCCTGCTTATATATCTTCACATCATACATATATGATATATGATGAGTTAAGTTAGGTCGTTCTAACGCCACAACTAGTCGTTGGTCTGGATCAGGCGCTGGGGATGTAAAGGCTCTCTGCCGGGACGAATGTACTCTGATTGATTGATCAGTATATTTTCCATTTCGAAAAAAAAAACTGTTTCAGCTTTTTAACAATGTTATTAGCTGCCAGCCGTACAAAATAGTATGTCAGCAACTTTAGCATTTCGGCAAATCAAGAGATAAATCATATTGCGATATCACAGTGATAATCACATAATCAAAGATAATAAATCAGAAGTTCATAACCCGTTGAGTGGATATGCAGTGATAAAATTTGCAATAACCATCTCAGGTCATGTTAAAAGCTAGAAGTGATGAAATATTCCTCTTTATCTTTGCAGTATTACCTTGAAAGGAACCTTGAGGCCAGAGAGAGGGAACTTGCACGTGCTGAAGAGCTTGAGGAAAAGGCCCCAAAAGTAAAAGCCAAGTCAAAAATGTCCAAGGTGGATGTCTGATATGTATTTTGGTTTCTGAACTGCACTGTATCCGTCATATTGTGACCATGGCCTGAAGTATAATATCCTTTTTCTGAACCTGAATGTAGGCGGAGAAAATTGCAAGGAAGAAACAGAAGGTGCAGGCCTTCCAACAAAGCAAGCAGAAATCAAAATCGATGAAGAACTCAAAGAGGTGGAATTGAGGTGTCATGGTTCCTTATTTAAGGTGCCCTTTGCAGTGCCGCCGACAATCGACGAGTGGCACGCTGCTTCCGGGCATATGCCCTTGGTGTGATGCTACGACCCACATATCGACAGAAGCAACAGTGGCATACATCAGCAATGGCCAAGGAGCTAATCCTAGTAATAGCATTATAGAAGACCAAACGCAGTGACTAAAGCAGGAAATGATTTGTAACCTTGTACATAATACAGTCAGCTTCTTGATTGAGGAAGGCTTGATGTGTAACGATTAACAGATGGGAATGCCATTTATGTTCTTCTAGCTTTGACCGTCCAACTGAAAAAACCACACATTGTACAATACCACTTGTGTTGAGAGCATCTTCTTGCATCATGAGCGATCTGCTCAGTTGGTAGCAATTGAGTTCTGATGAAATGAGTTTATGTGAAATGTGTTGTTCAGCAATCAAGAGATGATGCCGTCAGAAATGAGTTGTGATGAATTACTCTTTGATGTGTGATGCATATGTTGTCCACACGTCATGAATACCGCAAGCTTTCGTAGTCAGTGCACCAGGTTTTGAAACAATGCAAACACACCAGAAGTTTGATGACATCGTTAAATTCTGACAAGCAAAGCCTTTGAACGGCAAGCTAGATTGAGCAGGCATTCTGGCAGCAAGAGACGGTTTACCATCGGACATCCGTGCAGGAGAACTCCGTCAGTTCCCTAGCATTGCCCATTTCGTCCCCAGTGAGGACGGTCGCTGCAGGTGAGAGGACGGCGGCTTGTACGGTCCAAGTAGCCCTGAAGCACCATTTCCATTTGGTCTGCCCCAAACCTTCGCCGGTGGTGGTGCCACTGCTAGTCCAGACGGGCTCCTCGTCGCCGTAGCAGCAGCAGCAACAGGACAAGAGCCATGACTGAAGGCTGCCGGGCTCTGCGCCGCCGTCGGCGCTGCCGGAGTCAGCACAACCCCAGCGGATGCCAATGCAGAGCTGAGCGCGGCGGCTGCGAGGACCGGGTTCTGCCCGAGCAACGCCGCGGCCATTGCGGGGCTCCACGCGTACATCGCAAGGTCTCCCGCGCCGGCGGCCACGACGGCATCGAGAACCGGACGCAGCGCGGTCGACGCTGCCGCCGGCGCCGCAGCGGCAGAAGATGCTGACGACGGTTTGCTCTTCTTCCGCGCGGGGTCGGCGGCGAGCTCGAAGACGCGGTGGGGCTGTTCGAGCGCCTTGGTGGCGCCCTCCGCCGCGCGGTACAGGAACATCGCGTACCCGCGGGAGCTCCCCGTCTGGGCGTCGAACCCGAACGGCCCGCCCTCGAGCTCCCCGAACCGCGCGAAGAACGCGCCCAGCCTCTCCGCGCTCGCGTCCGGCGCGACGTTGGTCACGTACACCCGCCTCCCGGCGGCGGCGGCGCCAGAGGGGTCGGGGCCGGCCGATGCGAACTGCGCGGACACGGGCCGGCCCGCGACGAGGACGCACGGCGCGCGGACCGCGAGGCGGGCGGCGGAGCGGCAGAGGAACGTTAGGAAGCCGTAGCCCCTGCAGCGCCCGGAGACGCGGTCGGCGACGACGTGGCAGTCGGAGAGCGGGCCGAACGCGGAGAACGCCGCCTCGAGGGCAGGGCCGTCGGCGTGCGGGGGCAAGCCGTGGACGAAGATCCTGCGGTGTGAGGGGGAGGCGTCCGCGGCGCCGGCGGCGCGGACGCGCGCGAGCAGAGCGGGGTCGGCGGCCGCCGCGCCCGCGAGGAATGCGACGAGGCGGGGCTTGGAGTATGGCTCGAGAAGGCGGCGCACGGAGGCCGGCGAGGATGGGGGCGAAGATTCTGAGCCGGAATCGGGATCGGGCATGGCGTCTCGAGGTTTCCGGCGTTTGCGTTTGCGGGTGGAGGTGTTGGGTTCGCCATAGTCGTCATTGTTGCCGGATTTCTTCTTGCCCATGGTCGGCAGGCAGGATGGGCTGCCGTAGAGGTAGAGGGGTGATGCCACAATGGCGGCGGCGTGGCACGGTGGCAGCAACCGGCGGACGGAATAGACGGGTCCAACTCTCACGGACTGACTCAAACGGTCCAATTCTAAGAGCATCCCCACTCGTTGGCGCTCCCCACGTCCAAATCCGGCGAAATTTTCGTCCGGATTGGAGGAAGATTTGGCGTGGGGAGGAGTAGTTTTCCAGTCGTGTGCTCCCTGGCGGCGTTTCTCGGGAAAAGAGGATGGCTCGGGGAATCCGGACGAAAGAGGAGACACGTGGGCGTGGGCGATTGGTTTTGCTCCATCCGGAGTCCCCGAGCGCTCCCGGGGGGCCGGGGATGGCGTGGGATCGCCGGATGAATGAAGGGCCAAATCCGGACGAAAACGAGGAACCGGTGGCGCGACTGGGCCGATTTATGCCGTCCGGATGAAAAAAAGTGGCCGTGGGGGGCTCTGTGGGGAGACGAGTGGAGATGCTCTAAGCTTTGGGACAATTACAGTATAAATGGATTTCAAGCAAAAAGTCTTGGTGGTGTAGTCGGTTATCACGTTAGTCTCACACACTAAAGGTCCCCAGTTCGAACCTGGGCTAAGACAACTTTTTTTTTGCCTTTTACAAATTTTGTAGAGTGCTTCTGCATATGGAAGTTCTGCATTTTTTTTGGTCTCATTGCCGCATTGGCATGCGATTGTCTTCAATCCGCACTAGTTGAATGCCGCCCGTGCTTCGCCACGAAATTATAAGATATTACAAGCAATGATAAAAAAAATTATTCTAAAAATTTGTGACAAAGATGATAATTTCGAGAACCTGTGAATGATATTGGATTCGAAAGAGAAAGTTTACAGGACCGGGAGAGGTCCTAGAAGAAAATACCACCGGCGAGACCCACCAAAGCAGGTCTGGCCCTACAACACCTAATTTTATATGACGAACATGATGAAATGTGGTTTCCATTCAAACATTGCATTCATAATCTTATACGGGCTCTGACTATATATGAAATGAACTTTTTGCTCACGAAATAATGCCAGAATTATTTTATAAATCCATGCAAATTGCCGCACATTTTTACTAAATCAATGCATTAATGCCATCATGCTAAGACAACTTTTTTTTGCCTTTTACAAATTTTGTAGAGTGCTTCTGCATATGGAAGTTCTGCATTTTTTTTTGGTCTCATTGCCGCATTGGCATGCGATTGTCTTCAATCCGCACTAGTTGAATGCCGCCCGTGCTTCGCCACGAAATTATAAGATATTACAAGCAATGATAAAAAAAAAATTATTCTAAAAATTTGTGACAAAGATGATAATTTCGAGAACCTGTGAATGATATTGGATTCGAAAGAGAAAGTTTACAGGACCGGGAGAGGTCCTAGAAGAAAATACCACCGGCGAGACCCACCAAAGCAGGTCTGGCCCTACAACACCTAATTTTATATGACGAACATGATGAAATGTGGTTTCCATTCAAACATTGCATTCATAATCTTATACGGGCTCTGACTATATATGAAATGAACTTTTTGCTCACGAAATAATACCAGAATTATTTATAAATCCATGCAAATTGCCGCACATTTTTACTAAATCAATGCGTTAATGTCGTCATGCTAATACATATGCCATGCAGTAGTCTGAGATCAAATAAAACTTGGTGAAATGTAATCTATCAATCTTCATTTCATAAGGTGTATCCATAACTATAACTTAATCTTCATTTCAATGTAGCTCTTGAAGTGAAGCAAATTTTAGAGGTTTCTTGATCCAAAATATTTGGGCATGCCTGTGCTGGATGGCAGAATGGACAAAGGCAGGTTTGAGTCGCTTCATGCAAGTATGAGCAGGGGACTTGTGGATTGGGCAGAGAAATATATGTTCTGGAGCGAAAGAAATATTAATCAAGGCCGTGGCACAAGCTATACCCACTTATGTGATGAGTGTGTTTAAGCTTCCTGCATCTTGTGATGAGTTGATTAAGCTGATGCGCCAATATTGGTGGGGAGTTGAGAAGGGGAAGAGGAAAATGGCCTGTCTTGCATGGAATAATTTGATTCTCCCCAAATCTCATGGAGGTATGAGCTTCCGAGATATGAGAAAGTTTAATAAAGCTTTGCTAGCAAAGCAAGCTTGGAGATTAATTGATTTTTTTTTCGATAAGGGGCGCTTTATTACTCAAAATGTTTTAAGTATTACACCCAGCCTCTGCATAATCAGGATGTACACAGCCGTTCCGAAGTCCAGGAGCCAACAAAATGCGATAAAAAAGATAAAAGCCAACTACTATGACACTCTGTTGGCTTCAATTCTCCTACTATGCAGCCACCCATGTTGGGAAATAAATTACGTGGCCGTGTTCTCCAATCGTGTAGACACCTCCATAAAGAAGTCGCGATCCTCCGAACGCTGAAGTGGCGACCATGAACGGAGCAAAGCCGTACACCGGTAGATGACCTGCATAAGAGAACAATTTTTATCATTAAAAACCTTGTCATTCCTACATAGCCAAAGCGACCATGCAACCGCAATCGCTCCCACTCTGATAATCGTTTTGTACCTAGAATCCACCCCATTAAGCCAATTGCCAAAAATGTTTGCAATGCTACGGGGAGGATATAAGGTGGAACCTATCTGAATGATTGACCATATAGATCAAAGAAAAGGTGTTTTATTGTCTCCTCCTCGTAACAAAACACACATTTCGTACAGCCTTGCCAGTTGCGCTTAACAAGGTTATCTTTAGTAAGAATCACACCTCTACGAAGATACCATGCAAAGACCTTTGTTTTGAGAGGTATCTTCATCTTCCAGATGGATTTATTATTTAAAACCGGTTGCATAGATAGGCATAAAGCTTTGTACATGGAGCTAACCGAAAATATGCCATTTTTGGTGAGACTCCAACGGAATTCATCCGTCCCCTGAGCCAACTGGATAGAATCTAACCGCTGAAGTAGTTCATTCCAGGAATCTAGCCGAGGACCGATAAGATCACGCCTGAACGTCATAGAGGGGGGAGAAGATTCCATCACCTTCTGCAAAGTATCCCCTTTGTGACGAACAATAGTGTACAAGGCCGGATACTGTTCTCGAAGAGTGGTTGTACCCAACCATATATCCTCCCAAAAACGTATCTCCGCTCCATTATTAATGGAGAAGGACCCAAATGGAAAAAAGTACTTCTTTGTTGCCATTATGCCGGCCCAAAAGTGTGAATCTCCAGGTTTCCACCGAACCTGGGATATCGCCTTTGAGCCAACGTACTTTTTCCGCAAGAGTTGTTGCCATACCCCATCCTCTCGTTAACAACCCGGCTAGCCATTTACCGAGCAAAGCCCTGTTCTTAACTTCAAGATCGTGAACACCAAGTCCACCTTGATCTTTTGGACGACATACAACACTCCATTTAGTTAACCGGTACTTTTTCTTCTCACTATCCCCTTGCCAAAAGAATCTTGATCGGCAATAGTCCAATCTATGCAAGACTCCTTTAGGTAACTGGAAGAAATAAATCATATACAGTACCATATTTGTGAGTACCGAATTAATGAGAACTAATCTTCCACCAAGGGATAGTAATTTTCCTTTCCAACTAGTAAGACGTTTTTGAAGTCTTTCTTCAACAATTTTCCATTCAGCCAAAGTGAGTCTCCGATAGTGAATCGGAATGCCCAGGTAGCTAATCGGAAAAGAACCAATCTCACAGCCAAATAATTCAGCATATGAGTTGGCATCATCAACGGCTTCACCGAAGAAAAACAATTCGCTCTTATGGAAATTAATCTTAAGACCGGACAACTGCTCGAATGCTGAAAGAATTAATTTCATATTTCTTGCTTTTTTCCAAGTCATGATCCATAAATAGAATTGTGTCATCGGCGTACTTAAGGATGGATAAGCCGCCATCAACTAAGTGGGGGACTACACCTTCAATTTGACCATCGATCTTAGCGCGCTCTATAATAATTGCAAGCATATCCGCCACAATGTTAAATAACATTGGAGATAGTGGATCACCTTGCCTCAACCCTTTTCTGGTCTGAAAGTATTTACCAATGTCATCATTGACTTTAATGGCAACACTCCCACCAAAAACGAAGTTATTAATTAGAGCACGCCAATCCTCAGAAAAACCTTTCATTCTAAGGGTCTGTTGAAGAAAAGACCACTTAACCTTATCATAGGCTTTTTCAAAGTCGATCTTGAGGATTACCCCATTCAACTTTTTACGGTGCATCTCATGAATTGTCTCATGTAAGGTTACCACCCCATCTAGGATGTTTCTACCTTGTATGAAAGCGGTTTGAGAGGGGCGCACCACTTTATCTGCCACTAGTTTGAGAGGGGCGCACCACTTTATCTGCCACTGAATTTAGTCGAATAGTAGCAACCTTTGTGAAAATCTTGAAACAAACATTTAGAAGACATATTGGTCTGTATTGCTGAATCCGTTCCGCATCATTAACCTTTGGTAGAAGAATAATTTCACCAAAATTGATACGGAACAGATCCAGTTGGCCCTTGTGTAGTTCGGCAAACAGGTCCAATAGATCAAATTTAATAATGTCCCAAAAGGTTTGGTAGAATTCAGCCGGGAAACCATCCGGTCCCGGCGCCTTGTTGTGTTCCATTTGAAATACCGCTTTTCTTATCTCCTCCTCGGAATAAGGCGAAGTAAGAATAGTGTTTTCCTCAGGAGACACTTGGGGGATATCATCAATCCTGGATTCATCCATGGATACATCCGAATCCTCCGGGGCACCAAAGAGGCTTTTATAGTAAGAAGAAATATAGGACTTCAATTGCTCGTGAACTTCGATCAGACCCTCATCTTGAACCAGAGAATGAATGCGTTTCTTTCTATGGAGGCCATTGGCCACACTATGAAAGTATCTCGTATTCGAATCTCCTTCTAACAAGAATCGGGATTTAGATCTCTGATGCGTGCAGTCAACACGTCCGTTGGGAACCCCAAGAGGAAGGTGTGATGCGTACAGTAGCAAGTTTTCCCTCAGAAAGAAACCAAGGTTTATCGAACCAGGAGGAGCCAAGAAGCACGTTGAAGGTTGATGGCGGAGTGTAGTGCGGCGCAACACCAGGGATTTCGGCGCCAATGTGGAACCTGCACAACACAATCACAGAACTTTGCCCCAACGTAACAGTGAGGTTGTCAATCTCACCGGCTTGCTGTAAACAAAGGATTAGATGTATAGTGCGGATGATGATGGTTGTTTGCGAAGAACAGTAAAGAACAATTGCGATAGATTGTATTTCAGATGTAAAGAATAGGACCGGGGTCCACAGTTCACTAGTGGTGTCTCTCCCATAAGATAGCAGTATGTTGGGTGAACAAATTACAGTTCGGCAATTGACAAATAAAGAAGGCATAACAATGCACATACATATATCATGATGAGTACTATGAGATTTAATCGAGGCATTACGACAAAGTACATAGACCGCTATCCAGACATGCATCTATGCCTAAAAAGTCCACTTTCGGGTTATCATCCGAACCCCCTCCAGGTATTATGTTGTAAACAACGGACAATTGCATTAAGTATGGTGCGTAATGTAATCAACACAAATATCCTTAGACAAAGCATCGATGTTTTATCCCTAGTGGCAACAAGACATCCACAACCTTAGAACATTCTGTCACTCGTCCCAGATTTAATGGAGGCATGAACCCACTATCGAGCATAAATACTCCCTCTTGGAGTCACAAGTATCAACTTGGCCAGAGCCTCTACTAGCAACGGAGAGCATGCAAGAACATAAATAACATATATGATAGATTGATAATCAACTTGACATAGTATTTAATATTCATCGGATCCCAACAAACACAACATATAGGATTACAAATAGATGATCTTGATCATGATAGGTAGCTCACAAGATCTAACATGATAGCACAATGAGGAGAAGACGGCCATCTAGCTACTGCTATGGACCCATAGTCCAGGGGTGAACCACTCACACATCGATCCGGAGGCGATCATGGCGATGAAGAGACCTCCGGGAGATGATTCCCCTCTCCGGCAGGGTGCCGGAGGCGATCTCCTGAATCCCCCGAGATGGGATTGGCGGCGGCGGCGTCTCTGGAAGGTTTTCCGTATCGTGGCTCTCGGTACTGCGGGTTTCGCGACGAAGCTTTAAGTAGGCGGAAGGGCAGGTCAGGAGGCGTCACGAGGGCCCCACACAACAGGCTGGCGCGACCAGGGCCCAGGTCGCGCCGCCTTGTTGTGTCGTCGCCTCGTGGCCCCACTTCGTTTACTCTTCTGACTTCTGGAAGCTTCGTGGAAAAATAGGACCCTGGGCGTTGATTTCGTCCAATTCCGAGAATATTTCCTTACTAGGATTTCTGAAACCAAAAACAGCAGAAAACAACAACCGGCCCTTTGGCATCTCGTCAATAGGTTAGTGCCGGAAAATGCATAAATATGACATATAATGTGTATAAAACATGTGAGAATCATCATAAAAGTATCATGGAACATAAGAAATTATAGATACGTTTGAGACGTATCAAGCATCCCCAAGCTTAGTTCCTACTCGCCCTCGAGTAGGTAAACGATAACAATGATAATTTCTGAAGTGACATGCTATCATAATCTTGATCATACTATTCTAAAGCATATGAGATGAATGCAGCGATTCGAAGCAATGATGAAGATAATGAGTAAACTAATGAATCATATAGCAAAGACTTTTCATGAATAATACTTTCAAGACAAGCATCAATAAGACTTGCATAAAAGTTACTCATAAAGCAATAGATTCGAAGTAAAGGCATTGAAGCAACACAAAGGAAGATTAAGTTTCAGCGGTTGCTTTCAACTTCAACATGTATATCTCATGGATAATTGTCAACACAAAGCAATATAACAAGTGCAATAAGTAAACATGTAAGAATCAATGCAAACAAGTTGACACAAGTGTTTGCTTCGGGATAGAAAGAATAAGCAAACCGACTCAACAATAAAGTAGAAGATAGGCCCTTCGCAGAGGGAAGCATTGATTACTATATTTGTGCTAGAGCTTTTCATTTTGAAAACAAGAAACAATTTTGTCAACGGTAGTAATAAAGCATATGTGTTATGTATAAGATATTCTATAAGTTGCAAGCCTCATGCATAGTATACCAATAGTGCTCGCACCTTGTCCTAATTAGCTTGGATTAACACGGATTATCATTGCATAGCATATGTTTCAACCAAGTGTCACAAAGGGGTACCTCTATGCCGCTCCGTACAAAGGTCTAAGGAGAAAGCTCGCTTTGGATTTCTCGCTTTTGATTATTCTCAACTTAGACATCCATACCGGGACAACATAGACAACGGATAATGGACTCCTCTTTAATGCATAAGCATTCAACAACAGTTAATATTCTCATAAGAGATTGAGGATTAGTTATCCAAGCCGAAACTTCCACCATGAATCATGGCTTTAGTTAGCGGCCCAATGTTCTTCTCTAACAGTATGCATACTCAAACCATTTGATCATGAAAATCGCTCTTACTTCGGACAAGACGAACATGCATAGCAACTCACATGATATTCAACAAAGGTAAAGTTGATGGCGTCCCCAGAAAACATGGTTACCGCTCAACAAGCAACTTATTAAGAAATAAGACACATAAGTACATATTCTTCACCACAATAGTTTTTAAGGCTATTTGTCCCATGAGCTATATATTGCAAAGGCAAAGAATGGAAATTTTAAAGGTAGCACTCAAGTAATTTAATTTGGAATGGCGGAGAAATACCATGTAGTAGGTAGGTATGGTGGACACAAATGGCATAGTATTTGGCTCAAGGATTTGGATGCACGAGAAGAATTCCTCTCAATACAAGGCTAGGCTAGCAAGGTTGTTTGAAGCAAACTCAATTATATAAAAGGTGCAACAAAGCTCACATATGAACATATTGTAACTATTATAAGACTTTATATTGTCTCCTTGTTGTTCAAACACCTCAACCAGAAAATATCTAGACTCTAGAGATCAATCATGCAAACCAAATTTTAACAAGCTCTATGTAGTTATTCATTAATGAGTACAAGGTACATGATGAAAGAGCTTAAACATGATCTATATGAGCACAACAATTGCCAAGTATCACATTATTCAAGACATTAAACCATTTACCACATGCGGCATTTTCCGTTTCCAACCATATAACAATGAATGAAATAGTTCAAATTTCGCAATGAACATTAAAGATAAAGCTAAGAACATATGTGTTCATACGAAACAGAAGAGCGTGTCTCTCTCCCAAACAAAGAATGCTAGGATCCGATTTTATTCAAACAAAAACAAACAGACGCTCCAAGTAAAGCACATAAAATGTGACGGAATAAAAATATAGTTTCACTAGAGGAACCTGATAAGTTGTCGATGAAGAAGGGATGCCTTGGGCATCCCCAAGCTTAGACGCTTGAGTCTTCTTAAAATATGCAAGGATGAACCACGGGGGCATCCCCAAGCTTTGAATTTTCACTCTTCTTGATCATATTGTATCATCCTCCTCTCTTGACCCTTGAAAACTTCCTCCACACCAAACTCGAAACAAACTCATTAGAGGGTCAGTGCATAATTCATATATTCAGAGGTGACATAATCATTCTTAACACTTCTGGACATTGCACAAAGCTACCGAAAGTTAATGAAACAAAGAAATCCATCAAACATAGCAAAACAGGCAATGCGAAATAAAAGGCGTAATCTGTCAAAACAGAACAGTTCGTAAAGACGAATTTTAAAGTGGCACCAGACTTGCTCAGATGAAAATGCCTAAATTTAATGAAAGTTGCGTACATATCTGAGGATCACGCACGTAAATTGGCAGATTTGTTTGATTTTTCTACAGGGACTACTTCTCAAATTCGTGACAGAAAGAAACTGTTCCTGTGCAGTAATCCAAATCTAGTATTGGCTTTACTATCAAAGACTTTACTTGGCACAACAATGCAATAAAATAAAGATAAGGAGAGGTTGCTACAGTAGTAAACAACTTCCAAGACTCAAATATAAAATAAAGTGCGAAGTAAAATAATGGGTTGTCTCCCATAAGCGCTTTTCTTTAACGCCTTTCGCCTAGGCGCGTAAAGTGTGTATCAAGTATTATCAAGAGGTGAAGCATCAACATCAATAGGTATCTTAGATGCTCCCCCATCCGTAGTGGTGCTAAGGGCTTTGTCAATTTTAGGCCTATAATAATTTTTTGGCTTAGGCACTTTAGAGACATACATAAACTTTTGCTCCTTACCCACATAAGCTTTCTCCTTAAACTTAAGAGAAGAAAAAGTTGAACCCAAGGTTCCCATAGCTTATTCAAGTTCACTAATCCTATGGGTTCGATTATCATGAGTAGCACAAGTTTCTAAAACAACAATTCTCTCATTAATTCCACCTAGAGATTTATCAAGTTTATCAGTGCTATTAAGTAATATTCCCAATTTAGTCTCAATACTTGGAAGATCTTTTTCTATGGCTTCCAACTTTTTCATGACATCTTCAAGAGAGATTTCAATTTTAGCTTCATTAACAGGTGGTATTCCAACTAGACTCTCAATAATGCAACTAGCTTCTAAAGCCGAAGTGCCTAGGAAATTACCTCCCGCAAGAGTATCAAGAACATACCTATTCCAGCTAGAGATTCCAACATAAAAGTTCCTAAGTAGTATAATAGTGGACTGTTTCTTAATGCACCTATGATGAGCATCGCTAATTCTATACCAAGCATCTTTAAAACTTTCTCCCCCTTGTTGCTTAAAGGAACGAACTTCAACTTCCGGATTACTCATTTTTTAGCAGTAGTAAATAAAGCAAACTAAATAAAGTAAATGCAAGTAACTAATTTTTTTTGTGTTTTTGATATAGAGAACAAGACAGTAAATAAAGTAAAACTAGCAACTAATTTTTTTGTGTTTTTGATATAAGAAGCAAACAAAGCAGTAAATAAAGCAAAGCGAGACAAAAATAAAGTAAAGAGATTGGAAGTGGAGACTCCCCTTGCAGCGTGTCTTGATCTCCCCGGCAACGGCGCCAGAAAAAGAGCTTGATGCATGCAGTCGACACGTCCGTTGGGAACCCCAAGAGGAAGGTGTGATGCGTACAATAGCAAGTTTTCCCTCGAAAGAAACCAAGGTTTATCGAACCAGGAGGAGCCAAGAAGCACGTTGAAGGTTGATGGCGGAGGAGTGTAGTGCGGCGCAACACCGGGGATTCCGGCGCCAACGTGGAACCTGCACAACACAATCACAAAACTTTGCCCCAACGTAACAGTGAGGTTGTCAATCTCACCGGCTTGCTGTAAACAAAGGATTAGATGTATAGTGTGGATGATGATGGTTGTTTGCGAAGAACAGTAAAGAACAATTGCAGTAGATTGTATTTCAGATGTAAAGAATATGACCGGGGTCCACAGTTCACTAGTGGTGTCTCTCCCATAAGATAGCAGATGTTGGGTGAACAAATTACAGTTGGGCAATTGACAAATAAATAAGGCATAACAATGCACATACATATATCATGATGAGTAATATGAGATTTAATCAGGGCATTACGACAAAGTACATAGACCGCTATCCAGCATGCATCTATGCCTAAAAAGTCCACTTTCAGGTTATCATCCGAACCCCTCCAGTATTAAGTTGTAAACAACAGACAATTGCATTAAGTATGGTGCGTAATGTAATCAACACAAATATCCTTAGACAAAGCATCGATGTTTTATCGCTAGTGGCAACAACACATCCACAACCTTAGAACTTTCTGTCACTGTCCCAGATTTAATGGAGGCATGAACCCACTATCGAGCATAAATACTCCCTCTTGGAGTCACAAGTATCAACTTGGCCAGAGCCTCTACTAGCAATGCAGAGCATGCAAGAACATAAATAACATATATGATAGATTGATAATCAACTTGACATAGTATTCAATATTCATCGGATCTCAACAAACACAACATGTAGGATTACAAATAGATGATCTTGATCATGATAGGCAGCTCACAAGATCTAACATGATAGCACAATGAGGAGAAGACGACCATCTAGCTACTGCTATGGACCCATAGTCCAGGGGTGAACTACTCATACATCGATCCGGAGGCGATCATGGCGATGAAGAGACCTACGGGAGATGATTCCCCTCTCCGGCAGGGTGCCGGAGGCGATCTCCTGAATCCCCCGAGATGGGATTGGCGGCGGCGTCTCTGGAAGGTTTTCCGTATCGTGGCTCTCGGTACTGGGGGTTTCGCGACGAAGCTTTAAGTAGGAGGAAGGGCAGGTCAGGAGGCGTCAGGAGGGCCCCACACAACAGGCTGGCGCGGCCAGGGCCCAGGCCGCGCCGCCTTGTTGTGTCGTCGCCTCGTGGCCCCACTTCGTTTACTCTTCGGACTTCTGGAAGCTTCGTGGAAAAATAGGACCCTGGGCGTTGATTTCGTCCAATTCCGAGAATATTTCCTTACTAGGATTTCTGAAACCAAAAACAGCAGAAAACAACAACTGGCTCTTCGGCATCTCGTCAATAGGTTAGTGCCGGAAAATGCATAAATATGACATATAATGTGTATAAAACATGTGAGTATCATCATAAAAGTAGCATGGAACATAAGAAATTATAGATACGTTTGGGACGTATCAATCTCTGGTACCATTTGAGTTCCTCCTCTCGAAGTAATCCGACCAACTTTGCATTGTATTGACTTTTAAGTGCAATCTCTTGCGATGTTAGTGGACGTACTTCAGCAAGAGCCTCTAAATCATCATTATATGATGATAGAGTGAGTTTCTCTTTTTTGAGCTGTCCTTACATTTGCCTAGCCCACCCTCCAAGGTATCTACGCATGGAGCGTAATTTATTATTCCAACTTTGGATTGAAGTGGTACCAGCAACAGGCTTGTCCCAAATAAATTTGATCATATCCGAAAAGCCATCCCGGTTAAGCCATCCAAGTTCAAATTTGAACGGACGTTGTCGAGGGTGCTCCTCGGCAATGCCCTCCGATAGGGGCTTAGGGTTGGTGGAATCCTGCAGGCTGACATGAGACATCGGTTCACAGACAAGCGGGGAGAGCGATTTACCAAGGTTCGGGGCCCTCGATGAGGTAAAACCCTTACGTCCTGCCTGTCCGTTCTTGATTATGATGATAATGGGTTACAATGGGGTGCCGAATAGTTTGGTTGAGATCTCGTCGAGATGGCTAATCGCTAGGGAGACCTAGCTCTAAGCTTTTGTTGGCTAAAGTCGCTAAGATTGATTGTGTCCCTTGACAGCCCCTCTCCTGGCCTTTATATAGGAGGACAGGTCTCAAGAGGTCTAATCGAGTACGACTGGGTTTACAGTAGATCTATCTCTAAGCTTTCCTTGTTCGGTTCCTTCCGCGTCTTGCACTTCAAGGAATCTTCCGCCGCGTCTCCCTTGGCGGCCCACCTTGCCGTCGAGTGCCTTCATGGGCCTCCAACTAGGAAATATAGGGTGGGGCAACATTGGTTACCCGAGGGGTAATGCCCACGTCAGTAGCCCCCGAGTGTCTAGCCGAAGGTAGTTCGGGTAGAGACTAAAGCACGCTTCTTCTCAAGGTTCTTCTCCTTGATTGTTCTTGTTCTTCTTGAATCTCGCATCATCTTCTTCTGTCGGGTGCGCGTCAGCGCTCCTGATGGGAGTAGCCCCCGAGTCTAGGTACGGATGCTGGAATCCGTGCATAGACTCAAGTTGTACCACTCGAACATTTCGCTCTGCCGAAGCTTCCTCTTAAGTCTTCGAAATTCATCCGATATACTTTCCTCATGCAAGGGATAATGAGTAACATGCCCAACTTTTGCTGGTTAACTGCCGATGGCAAAACAATGTTACCCTACACAGAATCTAGTCCCCGGGCATGATCCTGGAGTGCGAAAAAGTTTTGTCGGGTGCGCGTCCAGCGCTCCCGATGGGAGTAGCCCCCGAGTCTGGGCACGGGTGCTTGTAACCGGGTGCAGACTCGAGTCGAACAATTATCCCTTCCTTCAAGGCCTTTTTTCTTCGAGTCTTCATTCTTTCGGGTGCGCGTCCAGCGCTCCCGATGGGAGTAGCCCCCGAGTCTAGGTGCGGATACTGGCAATCCGTGCGTAGACTCAAGTTGACCATCCGATACCTTTTCATTCCTTCGAATGCTTTGATCATTTTTTATGACATCATCGATGATGCTCTACTGATATCTTGATCCTGACTGACAGGACGTAACCTGCTGGGCCTATTCTTTCTCTGTCCGGCTCTTTTCGCACAGTCACCAAGGCGCCTCCTCGATTCCTGCAACCTCCAATAGAAAAGATTACGGAATGGACCGGAGGCAACAACACGTGCCCCACTCAGTTCTCAAGTCCCCCTTAAAATCTCCGGAGGGAGAAAAAATCCCTAATCCTCTTCCGCATTTTCCGTAGCATCTCTTCGTTCTCCTCCTTCTTCCTCCCTTCGTCGCTGCTGCGCCGCCACCACTACTTTTCCGATTTTTCCCGGATCTCACAATGGTGAAGAAGAAGGGCGTTACCGCCACCGCCAGTTCCACTAGCGGAGGTGCCGCCGCCAAATCTTCCACGACTCTTCCGAAGGGAAGCGCCCTGAGCGCTTCTCTCCCAACTCCGGCGCCGCCAGCGCCGCCAAGCTCGGCGGCCAAGCCCGGAGATTGGGTAGCGTCGACCGTCACCAAGCGTGACGAAAAGAGATCCCGAAGCCTAGGATTAATCTCCTCCGTCGAGGGGAATGTGATCTTCCCGAGTGCGATTTCTCGGCCTAATCCCCCTGCCGGCTTTACCGTGATGTTCTTATCGTTTCTATATCGAGGTCTTTCGCTTCCCGCTCATGAATTCCTCCTCCATCTCTTGCGAACTTACGAAATCCAATTATGGCAACTCACTCCCAACTCGATCCTCCACGTTGCTGTGTTCATCACCCTTTGCGAGGCGTTTCTGGGTATCAAACCTCATTTCGGGCTGTGGAAAAAGATCTTTTATGTGAAGAGATACAACAGTAGTAATGGATTCTTCGTCACCGGAGGAGTGGGGTTTGTGGCCCGTTCAGAGGTTAATTACTTCAATTTCCCAATGCGAGAATCTGTGCAAGGGTGGAGGCTGAAATGGTTTTACGTTAAGGACTCCCTGTCACCCGAATCTCAACTTCCTTGCTTTGCCGATGTCTTCGAAGCCAAGCCCAAGAGTTCCTGGAAGAACATTCTCTTACCCGACGAAAAAGTAGCAGCCGATGAATTATTTGCCAGATTTCTTCGAATCAAAGAGGCCGATGGCCAAACTATGGTTGGCACTGAGGTGGCAGTGGTGTTCTTGAAACGTTGAGTCCAACCAGTCATGTCCAGAGCGCACCCGATGTGGTTGTATTCAGGCCCAAAGGATGAAACCAGGATTAATGTTGCCGAACTGTCGGAAAAGGAGTTGCTTGACGAAGTCCGTCGCCTTACTTCCTTTAGCCAGGAAGACTCAATTCCGTTGATATCTTCTTACACTCCTCTCGATGCTGACCACCCGCCACCAGAGGTAACTCTCTTTTCGACGTCCTTGCTATACTATTTTTACTTAACCAATATGATTGCCTTATATTCTTACTTGTTCTTCCTTTCGACAGGCCCCCATAACCTCTGGAGACTTACATGATTCGCCAAATGATACTTCGGAGGGAAGAGGCTCCTCAGTCCTGTTGATTTTCCCACTGTCGAGCACGCAGGCCTAGAGAGTGAGCGTGATGATCCGATAGATTCTGAAACTGTTCACACTGACCTTCCTCCTTCAGCCGACGATGCTTGCGATACAGAGGGATCAGTGCGCAATGATGACGCTGATCAAGATGCCTTTGTTAATGCAGTCGTGGAGGCGACCGGGGCTTCGCTGCGAAGAGATCAGCCGGCGGCTTGCCGACGAAGACGATCTCTTCGATATGTAAGCACTTTCTTCCCTGATGCCATAGCTTGTCCCTTTATTCCTCGCATTCTTTTCGTAACTTCTGTCAACCATTCCCTTTTTACAGTGATGAAGGTTTCGCCGAGCCTCCGCCTAAGAAGGCCAGATCTGATGCTACGCCGCCAGCCGCTGCTGCTTCCGAAGCTTCAGCTCCTAAAGCGGTTCCCACGGCTCAGGCATCGACTGCTTCTTCCCTTTCCAAGGGAAAAGATGCTTCTTCCGCCACCACAACTCCTCCTTATGTAAGTCCTTTTTAAATACATCATGGATTTCTTGAAATGTGCTTTTTCTGATGATTCTTTGCAAAACATCCTTTTTCCCTTAAGGATCTCCGAGGTGTTATTTCCTCTTTGGAGGCCTTCGCTTCCCAGTTCACTTCTCTAGAGGCAGACAAGGTTCGATCGCGGAAGGAAGTCGAATCCTCTTCCTCGAAAGCTGGAAGGCGCGAGTCAAGATAGGCTGCCAAGGCCCGCCAAGAAGTTGATTCCCTGAAGGAGGAACTGGGTAAGCTGAAGGAAAAGCTGAAGGAGGAGGAGGCGTCAAGGTTGCCTGCCGAAGCTCAGGCAGCCGAAAAGGATGAACTCCTTCGCCAATCTTCTTTGGCTCTGCTTGGTAAGCATTTTCATACACCTCTGTCGATTATTATTCTTATGGCTCCGTTCCTTTATCAATGATCTTTTCCAATCACTTTCTCGCATAGGCCTCCAACATTCCTGTTGCCGCCTTGGACAAAGTTCCAAACAATTCTCCAGCGAATGGTGTGTCGATGGCTCTCGCCGCCCACCAGCTTACGCGGGAGCTTCTTGAAAAAGGAAAAGGTGCCCTGGCGCGGATGCACCTCATGATTTTCCCCAAGATCAAGCAGGACAAAACCCTGGGGCAGCTGATCGATGCCTTTGCGGTTGACACCAAGGAGGTTATCGAGGTATTCAAGCGTACTTCGCGTACCTATGGTGCCTTCCTTTTCTTCCAGCTTATGATGGGTTACGGCTTTAAGGGTGACATCGAAGAAATGAGTAAGGAGCTGCCGAAAGAGCAAGACGGGCAGTTTGTTGACTTAAGTGCCTTTAAATCGTCTGCCCTTACCTGTGCTCGGCAGCTCGTTGAACTAGTTTCGTCAAGGAAGTCGTCAGCTGGACCCACTTTGTCGACTCAGACCCAAGCCCCTTGATTTTTGTAACAAAATTATGCTCGAGCTGGTTCTGCTGCAAAACTTATGCTTGTAATAAACTCCGTGCTAGCGATGTTGCTAGCACACCTTTGTTATGATATTACCACTTGCACTTCTCCCGATGGGAGTTACCTCGGATGCTCGACTTGACTATATCCGTCCTTCTTTTCAACATTGTTGCCTGCAGGTTTTCCCAGTACCCTCATTTGTCGAAGACTCTTAAGGTGGTCTTCCGGAAGGTGATCGGATCCAGCGTATGAAGGATCGGATCACGCAAATGGAAAAGGACTACGCGCAGCACTTATGCTCTAGCTGCTATTGTCAATAAGAAGAGCGAGATTGCAGCCGAAGTGGAGCGATACGCTCTTCTTGAGCTGCATAAAGCTACCGAGAGTTTGAACTGTAAGCTTCCTGATTCCTTTGCCCTTTTGTCGACAACGCCTTGTCTGATCCTTTATTGATTCCTTTGCCAGTCATAGCTTTGAACCGTGCGGAAGAGAACAAGCGGATACGCGAGCGAGTGCACGCTTTAACCCAGCTATCCTCATCCGAAGAGATTTTCTGGCGGGAACACTCGAAGGCTTCGGCTGTCGCAAAATTTTAGGATCGGGTTCAGCAAGTTCACCATTTCTTTGACAAGTGCTACAAAGCTATGAGGGTGGTTTGGAAGACGATGTTCCCTTTAAACGCGGTTCCCCCTACGCTGCTGTCTTTGATGTCTGAGTTTGGGAATGCCAAGAAGATTCAAAACTTGGTACGAGCTCAGGTTTTCGCAGGGGCCAGGTTGACGCTTGCCCTTCTGCTTGCATGGTACCCCTCGGCGGATCTCCTTGCTATTGCCAACGCTGTTGGTGACTTCGATACTTTGTATCCGAAAGTATTGCTTCCTGCCAATATAATCGTCGACAAGCTTGAAGGGCATTCAAGGGTACCTGAAGAAAGAGAAGCTCCACAAGGGTGATCTCATGGATTAGGGTTGTTTTTGTAAATAGGTTAGTTTGACTGCCTTATCCAAGTGTTAGGATTGTTGAGCCAAGAATTTTTACTCGGTAGATACATGTATATGTACTTTTACCGAAGTGATGCCGTTGGCGATTTTTGAGGGAGCAAATCTTAATTGTCCGCTTAAGAATTTTTCGTATTCGTTGGTCCGCAAACGTTTGAGTGATCAGCTCGTGTTGCAGGCCTTGCTAAGCCCGTTGTATGTGCAACTTTGCTTTCAACCGATGTATGTTGCGGCTGATCACTCCCGAATTTTTCGGGTGCAATGATTCTGCCGATGAGCCTGTTGTTCTTTGATATTTCCATAAGTAGATATCGAACGTGGGTTGTGTGTATTTCCAAAACTCTTGCTATTTTCGGCACTCGTAGAGGCATCTATAGCAAAGGGAAAGGTTAACACCTTTGTTTGTTTTGTATATTTTAGCACTCGTAGAGGCTTTTCTTTTGGAGCACGATCTTCTGCCTCGTACTATGTTTGCATAGTGATGCGGCTTAGATGTTTTTGAAATACTGCAATGCTTAACAAAGGATCGAAACTTAAGTTCTCATTAATAAGGTAAGCACGAGACTAGAAAAGGAAGGCCCTGTTGATATAAAGGAAAAAATTAAACGCTAATAAATTGCTTAAGCAAGGAAGGGGTTCTTCTCATCTTCTGCCTTTTTCACCACGTTAGTGGTTGCTGCGGCGTTGTTGACTTCACCGGGGTGCAGGCGATGATTGCCGGCGTCTTGCTGTCTCTCTGTGCCTTCTATGCCGTCCGCTGCCGAAGCTTTCTGCTGCGAAGCTTTTGAAGCCTCGCTGCCGGCGCTTCTGCTGCCAAGGCTTCGGCGGCAAGGTCGGCTGGCTTCTTCTTGGTTTCCACGACATATTTTTCCTCCTTGATTTCTTGTATGGACAGCTTGGGCAGAGGGTCGATAATTTCTCGTTGTGGCCCAAACTTTGCAGCAATCCTTTGAAAGTCGCGATCACAATTGTCCGAGCGTGAGAAACTTCCATAGACTGTGATGTTCGTCCCGTTGTTCCCAGGAATTTTCAGCTTGAGGTATGCATAGTGTGGCACATCCATGAACTTGGCATAAGCTGGTATCCCGAGTATGGCGTGATACTGTGACTCCCAGTTCACTACCTCAAACTCGATCTTCTCCTTCCTGAAGTTGTCGGTTTTACCAAAGACGATGTTCAAGTAAACTTTGCCAAGAGAGTAGCCCGGTGCAGTTGGGAGAATCCCATGGAAGCAGGTATCTGTTTCCTCTAGCATCTTCATGGTGATCCCCATACTTTTGATTGTGTCGACGAATATCAGTTTTAATCCGCTTCCACCATCCATGAAAACTTTGCTCATCTTGAACCCCCCGATTTGTGCCTCGACTACTAAGGCAGTGTGTCCCGGTTTTGGTATGGTCATCGGGTGATCCGCTCGACCGAACGTAATGTTCGAGAGGACCACTCGACATACTCGGGGATGTTTGCCATGATGCTTTCTGCCAGGTTAATCTCTCGGGTGAGCTTCTTCATCTCTCTTCTTGAGACACCTGTCCTATGGATCATGCTCATCTGCCCCCGTGGTGGTGGAAACACTTCGTTGGGTTGATGAGGTTGAGCCTGCTGGACTTGGTACTACGGTGGAGGTGGGGGTGGTGGTGGTGGTAGCGGTTGCTGACCTCCCTGCTGGATGAGTTTATGCATGTCAATGAACCGCCGGCAGTCCCTGAGTAGGTGACTCGACTTCGTTTTTCCGTCCTTAGAATCGGTATACGAGTGCGGGTAACGGGGAGCGTTAATGCGCTCGGCGTAAGGCAGTTCGGCGGCCCTCTGCTGCCGAGGTTTATAATTGCCACGGTTCCCAGAGTTGTTCCGATTACCGTCCTATCGATCGTCTCTTCTGTCGTCATACCGATCATCCTGGCGATCAGAGTACCCTGCGGCTACCAGGTTGTTGTCATCATAGTTGCGGTTATTCCTTCTCTTGTGGCGATCCCTTCGACCACCCGAGTCGTGCTTCGGCTGGTCATCGTCTTTGTCGTCACTTCGCTGTCGTGGCCTTCGCACGTTGTCCTCGCCATCAGCCCAGCTGTTGGCGATTTCCATTAACTTGGTTATGGTTTTAGGCTTTTTACGCCCGAGTTCTTCTATGTAACTCTCACGTCGGACGCCGTGGCTGAAAGCGTCGATTGCTCTGTTGATAGACACATCTTCGGCAGCGTTTAGGAGTTTGGTGAATCTCCCGATGTATGAGCGCATCGACTCCTTCTGCTTCTGCTGGCAGTTCCGTAACTCTTCGATCCCGACGGGTCTCTTGTATGTTGCTTGGAAATTGGCAACGAAGGCGTCTACTAGATCGTCCCATGATTTGATGGAACCCTTCGGCAGCCCCCTTAGCCAGGCTCGCGCTGAATCTTTGAGGTAGAGCTGTAAGCACTGCATTGCTGCTACTTGGTTCCCCTTATGTAGTATTGCAGTCTGCAGGTGGTCATCTATCCAAGATCTTGGCTCTTGCTGCCCATCGTATTTGGCGGCATCGGTAGGCGTAAGCTTGAACTTCCTGGGCGGCATCGCCTCGCGGATTCCGTGACTTAGACGGTCGGCTCCCCCGAGCTCGCCGTCGTACTCCGATCCTCGTCCGAAGAATCACTGTCATCCTCATTCCTAGAGGCGCGTCGTCGCCTTGCTTTGTCGATCCTGCTCTGGGTGATTTCATCCCGAGCGTCTCTCGTATGATGCTTCGAACCACTACCCTGCAGCGTGGTCTTTTCCTTTTGTGGGACTAGGTTATTTCCTAGTATCGCGAGACTGTCCAAAGCGCCTCGATGAGCCTGAGCCATGGATCCTTCAGGGTGCTGGTTGATGAGGTATGCAGCAAGGTTGGTAGTTGCTCCTGCAACGGTTTTCAGCCGTGGCATGCCTGCGGTGTCCGTAGTCATGAAGGACTTGGTTAGGTTGGATGTGATTTCTTTGGCGTCATCTTGTGAAAGTCTGGATAGCCTTGACCGGTGTTTGCCTGCTCCTTGAGTATTTCGAGAGGCGCTCGACTGCGAGCCTCTTCGCCGTTCACTGGATCTATCTGCCGCAGACAGATGTCTCTCGAGGGAGGCTTGTTCCTTTGACAGATGCTCCCGGTTTTTCTCTAGTATAGAGCGGTAAGCATTGAGGGTTGCGACTGAGGTTCCTGCGGGGAGCGGTGTGTTGTTGAGTATTGCTGCCCTGGCGGCTGCCCACTCCTCGTCTGCGATGGTGTAGTCGCTGTCGTGGTTGCTGGTGCTGTTGTCGAAACTCGCCCGCCTACTAGAACGAGGAGTACGGTCTCCGTTTCCTCTGTGCCTTGTGTTTCCTGTGTTATTGGCGACACAGACCTGATGGTGCGCCGTTCTTTGAGTGGTTCCTTGAACGATGCTGTCGATACTGTCCTCTCCCGATGAGTACTGGGCATTGCAGATGAACGGCGTGTCGCTCGATCCCAGCCCGTGCCTGGTGTCGCAGTTCAAGCAGTAGTACGAAGTTAACTCCGAAGATGCGGGATCGTCGGATCCTACCAACATAGAAGACACGGAACGGGGAGTCGAAGGTGCGGGTAAACTCGTCGAGCTCGTCGGGCCAGCCGAAAGGTCGAGTGATGATGACGCGCTTGGACTCGTCGATCCGGAAGTGGGCGATTCCAGCGGTCGAAGGATTCCTTCGCGTTGACGTTGTAGTGGACGCTGCCGAAGGTCATCTCCATGTTTCCTTGTAGATCTGAGAAATTCGAGCGAGAAGATTCGCTGTGTGGGGTGAACTCATAGGAGCCGAACCGAATCGGGCTTCCCAGGTTTGGCGATGACGGTGTCGATGAAGTTGCTGATGAGGTGGCCGGTAAAGTCGCCGGTGTCATGATTGGATCTACCGATGACCGATCTTGTGCCGACAGGCTTCCCACAGACGGCGCCAATTGTCGAGGGTGCTCCTCGACAATGCCCTCCGATAGGGGCTTAGGGTTGGTGGAATCCTGCACGGTCGACACGAGACATCGGTTCACGGACAAGCGGGGAGAGCAATTTACCCGGGTTCGGGGCCCTCGATGAGGTAAAACCCTTACGTCCTGCCTGTCCGTTCTTGATTATGATGATAATGGGTTACAATGGGGTGCCGAATAGTTCGGCTGAGATCTCGTCGAGATGGCTAATCGCTAGGGAGACCTAGCTCTAAGCTTTTGTTGGCTAAAGTCGCTAAGATTGATTGTGTCCCTTGACAGCCCCTCTCCTGGCCTTTATATAGGAGGCCAGATCTCAAGAGGTCTAATCGAGTACGACTGGGTTTACAATAGATCTATCTCTAAGCTTTCCTTGTTCGAGTCCTTCCGTGTCTTGCACTTCAAGGAATCTTCCGCCGCGTCTCCCTTGGCGGCCCACCTTGCCGTCGAGTGCCTTCATGGGCCTCCAACTAGGAAATATAGGGTAGGGCAACATTGGTTACCCGAGGGGTAATGCCCACGTCAGACGTCTACGGGGCGGCAGGGATGTACCAGTAGATAATAGAATTGGGGCATGATTTGACAAAGCTTCAATCCGAGGAAGAACCCGTACTGAAACTAGAGGGAATTTGAATTCCCAATCTGAGTCCATCAATACACGATCCAACTTCTCGTAAGTAGGCTCGGGGAGACTATTCGCCCATGTGAATTGTCTCCCACCCATTGAAACCTCTCTCAAATCCAAGCTGTCAATGACAGCGTTGAATAAGAAAGGCCAGTGGGTGTCAAATCTGCCCCTACTCTTCTGATGAGGGTATCTCAGCAAATTAAAATCCCCACCTATTATGATAGGGTGCAGATTATCCTTCGCTAGATTAACCAACTCCCGAAGAAAAGCGGGTTTATGAACATCCTGGGCAGCACCATATACCGACACCAAACTCCATATGAAATTATCGGACTTATTCCGGATGTGAAGCTTAATATGAAAGTCACCTACGGAATTATCCAAAATTTCCATGGTAGTAGTTCGAATGCCAACCAATAGGCCACCAGAACGCCCCCGAGGCGGGCGGGATACCCAAGAAAAATCTTCCCCGCCTGACAGGCGATTTAGGAAACTTGTTGAATAGTTCCGCTTGCCCATCTCGGAGATAGCAACAAAATCTAAAACATGTTCCCTAATGCATTCAGCAATGTGTAAGTGTTTAGCCAAGTCTTTCAGACCTCTGCTATTCTTAAACATGCCATTCATTTGGAAACAATTGGAGATTTAGTCACTTTAACCTTTTTATTAGGCCATGCATTACGCTTAATGGATGAAAGTCTTGATTTACGCTCAGCCGCTTGTAATTCAATACAAGAGCCCAGAGCGGTGTCATCTAGACCGACCTCCGACACCTCTCCAACGAGGTGTGAAAGAAGCTGTCCATCTGAGACGGCGTACGCTTCCTCCTCATCCTCGTCAGAAAAAGAGGTATCCAACTTACTCGAAGGCGTAGGAGTAAATTTGAGTCTATCAAACTCCATACGTCTTAGAGCATTAGCCGAAACAGCAATAGAAGTAATAGAAGAACCCAACGAAAGCCCCACATTATGCAACTTAGAAGCCATAAGCGGTGTTGGGAAAGATAAAAAAGACTTTGAATTATTAACGGTACCTGAAAAGTCAAGGTTCGACTCCGCCTTGCGACGCATGGCCTTAGCCATGGAGTCTTCATCCGTCACCATCGCCCCATCTATGCCCACCCCATGTTGAGTACTTCGACGACTAGGGCGACCGCGGAGGCGCCCGAGGTCCGCGAAGAAACTGCAACCCTAGGGGAGGTGATAGACGAAGTAGACCCTCCCCTAGCAGGCTCCACGCGAAGGGGTCTAGCTGCGCTCCCAGCTGGAGGAGGTGACGCCACGTCGACGTCCAAGTCCGCGACCGCACTAGGCGGCACCCGCTGGCTCGCCTGACTGGACGGCGGAATGGGCGACACCCCCGCACCCGCTGCAACAGCGGAAGGGGAGCTGGCCGAACCAGCCCCGTCAAGCCCAAGCGATGCAGACGCCGGCGGTGGGGGCGGAGTCGGAGAAGAGCCCCCACGAGCGGCGGAAGGAGGGGTAGTCGGCACCTCGGCCTCCCCTCGGCCAGGTGCAGGTGAAGATGCCCGAGGGAGTAAGGGCGAAGAAGACCCCCCTCGCGGCATCACCATGATACGTCTCCGACGTATCGATAATTTCTTACGTTCTATGCCATATTATTGATGATACCTACATGTTTTATGCACACTTTATGTCATATTCGTGCATTTTCTGGAACTAACCTATTAACAAGATGCCGAAGTGCCGGTTCTCGTTTTCTGCTGTTTTTGGTTTCGAAATCCTAGTAACGAAATATTCTCGGAATTGGACGAAACGAAGACCCGGGGGCCTATTTTTCCACGGAGCTTCCAGAAGACCGAAGAACATACGAAGTGGGGCCACGAGGTGGCGACACCACAAGGCGGCGCGGCCTAGGGGGGGCACGCGCCGCCCTATGGTGTGGCCCCCTCGTCTGGCCCCCGACTTCGCCCTTCCGCCTACTTAAAGCCTCCGTCGCGAAACCCCTGATGCGAAAAACCACGATACGGAAAACCTTACTGAGACGCCGCCGCCGCCGATCCCATCTCGGGGATTCCGGAGATCTCCTCCGGCACCCTGCCGGAGAGGGGATTCATCTCCCGGAGGACTCTACACCGCCATGGTCGCCTCCGGAGTGATGAGTGAGTAGTTCACCCCTGGACTATGGGTCCATAGCAGTAGCTAGATGGTTGTCTTCTCCTCATTGTGCTTCATTGTTGGATCTTGTGAGCTGCCTAACATGATCAAGATCATCTATCTGTAATTGTTATCACCAGAATTTGACCAAGTCAGAGGTGGGCCGCGACCAAGGTGGATTTAAAGAATATACATAGAAGGGATACGTGAATCGGCCTTTTATACCAAGTTGGGCTAAACTGCCCGTGTATCTGTAACATAGTAAATCGCATCTTAGTTTAGAAGTTAGAGTTTTACCCGTGCACGGTTTAGTGCACGCCCACATTAGAAAGTCCCCTGGACTATAAATATGTACCTAGGGTTTATGGAATAAACAACAACCAACGTTCAACCACAAACAAATCTCGGCGCATCGCCAACTCCTTCGTCTCGAGGGTTTCTACCGGTAAGCACCATGCTGCCTAGATCGCATCTTGCGATCTAGGCAGCACAAGCCTGCCCCACGTTGTTCATGCGTTGCTCGTACTGAAGCCTTTTTGATGGCGAGCAACGTAGTTATCTTAGGCATGTTAGGGTTAGCATTGTTCTTCGAATTACATGCTTTCGTAGTGCAACCCTTGCATGTCTAGCCGCCCTTACACCTATCTTAGGTGTAGGGGCGGCACCCCGCTTGATCATAGTTTAGTAGATCTGATCCGTTACGGTTGCTCCTTGATTCATCAAGGATTAGTTTAATATCCACAATAGTTAGGCCTTACAAAGGGTTGGAGGATCCAGCGGCGTGCAGGGTGGCGTTTGCTAGCCCTAGAAAGGATGTTCCGAGGATCAACCTCGTGTTGGTTTTTAGGCCCTGTCTGCTAGGATCGGCTTACGGTCACCGTGCGCGAGCGCGAGGCCCAATCGTGAGTAGGATGATCCGATTATGCGGTGAAAACCCTACATCGTCGTGGATCTCATTAGCTTTATCTTGATCAAGCAGGACCACCATATATTCGGACACCCCGTCCGAATCATGGGTGGATCGGCTCTTTGAGCCGATTCACGAGATAACCCGAGAGCCGATCGAGGCTCGTATTTAACGTTTACGTGTGTGCCCTGCAGAAACTAAGCGAGGCATCATCCACACCTTCCCGACCAGGTATAGGTCGGTGGCACGCCCTTGTGATAAACATCGGACGTGTGACCGGGAGGCTTTGCGGGCCGTCGCTCAGAGGGACTGGGGCCAGCCGCAGCCCTAGTTGTTCCCGGCTCTACCGTGTTGACCGTCTCTGCCCGCCAGGGGGTTTCTGACGTCAACACATTCTGGCATGCCCGGTGGGACAATCTTCGACATCCGCCGCATCGCCGTCTACATCCGAGATGGCGGAAGACGCTCCGGTCAAGTACGAGGATCTGCCTGATGAACTCAAGAAGAAACATGACGAGATCAAGGCAACCCTCGAGGCCGAACTCATCGGCCCTTTCCACGGAACCCGCTCCCACGGCATCAACATGGTAGAAATTGGGTACCGCCCTGGTAAGGGCATCGATGAGGGCAGTTGCTCTCATAGCAAGGATGAAGAAGGAGCCGATCCACGCGACCGGCCTCGACACTGCCACAATATCCTGGTGATGATCGAGATGGAGGCTGATTCTAGCGATCGGACCACATTATCCGCGACATCGGCCCTGGGGATAGACCTCGGCCAACTTTTATCAGCAGGAAGTTAGATCCACAGCTCGGGAGTCAGATGATTGCTCTGTTGAAGGAATACCCAGGCTGCTTCGCATGGGACACCGAGCAAAGGAAAGCCGGTGACGAGACATCGGCTGGTTCGAACACGATGCTTGTCCTCCCGACGGAGCCTAGTGCTCCAGGGTCACACGAGGGATTTTACGAGACCTTCATGGAGCGCTTCGATCTAGCGAGTCGGCCAAGGTTATTTTCACCGCACGGTCTGCTTGGGTTCAACGGTGATCTAACGAACAGCAGCCACGTCGGCTACACGAATCCCAACGGAGCCGGCGTACGAGTACAGTCCCTTGGCATAATACAAAGCCGATATCTGCAGTCACCTGACAGATTCGGCTCGGGGGAGGCATATGTTCAGCAGACAGACGCATGGGTAAGGAAATGTCAGGAGCCGATGGAAAATCGGCTAGTAAAAAAAAATAGGAAGTACAAATATAGCATCATCATCTGTCTCGGAGGCCCTACTGAAGAAACACGCCGAGGGCGAGAATGGCGTCAACACGGATGCGATCGGCCTCAGCAATCTCAGCCTGGTCATCCTCGTCCTTACCTGTCACCAGCTGATTGCTCAGGGTACGGATTTCAGCCAGATCGGTCTTCAGATCGGCTGTGAGGCCTCTTGCTTCGTCTTGAGAACGGGCAACAAGGGCTTCCTTGTCTTGGATGAGCTGTTTGGTCACCCTTACCCTCTCTTCAAGATTCTCCAGCCTCCTTGCGCAAGGTCTCGAGTTCGGCGCGAGTGGCGTAAGTGTCCGTCTTGGCGTCCCGAGCAGCCTTCTTCTCATTAAGCCGTCGACACTTTTCGGCAATATCGGCTCTCGCCGGGAGTTGGGAGTGGCGAAGAGTAATCCTTTGGCGAGCCGATTGCACCCTTGACTTGAAGACCGACAAGGTAACAGCGGGCCGCAGCTTCACTTGCGTGGTCATAGGGAGATGAGGCTGGATATCCTCGAGGATGCCTTTGGCTTCCTCGGAATTTTCAATCAGAGTCTCAGTTGAGGCAGAAATCAAGTCTTTGAGACGCTGGAGTGGACCACGGACCGTACTGGGGTTCGGCTCGCCACTTGCCTTGGAAGAAGTTGGTTCAATGGATTCTGGGTCGAACGCAAGCAAGCTCGAGAGATCACAACCCTGATAGGGTAAACAAAGTGAGTTTAGCAGGCAATGAGGGAATTGATGGAGCCAAGGAGGGGAGACATACCTCTCCCAAGGAAGGAGGAACAGCCGACACAGTAACAATCGGCTTTTCTGTGGACTCGGATGGGTCAGCCACTTGGGCAGCCGCTATCGTCGAAGTAGCTAGATCCAGGGTAGCGGACGGCATCGGTACCTCCTCAACGTCCCCGCTAGAAGTTTCTGCGGCCTGCAAGAGGAAGTGATTAGCCGATCCGAATGACGACGGGATAGAATGAAGTATGACCAAGAAGATAATTACATTTGAGACCTCCTGGCTTGATGAAGAGGCTCGTGGGTTCTTACGAGCCCTTTTGACGCAGCGGCGCTTCGTGCGTGACCCCGATCTGGTCGGGGCTTGGGGGGCAGGGGGTTCAGTAATCGACCTTTTCTTCGAAGCCGGCGCTGGTGAAGCCTTCTGGCTCCGGGTGGTGGACCTCTCGGAATTACCCGAGCTCGAGTCCCCCTGGCTAGTTTCTTTGGCCCCGCTGGAGGTTCCTTCAGTGGAGGCCTGTAGGAGAGAATACAAGCGTGTTATAAACAAATTTTTGAAAGCGGACAAGCGTCTACGGGGTCTGAACCAACTTACACGCAAGCTTTCTTGGGCCGGAGCTTTACGCTTCAGGGTTTTCCTGGCGGCCACCTTCCTCACGGCCGACCTCGCCTGAGTCGAGGCTCGGGGGGCAACTGGCCCTGAAGATGCTTTGCTCTTGGGAGCCGATTTCGGTGAAATCGGCTGACTCTGCATTATGACTTTTTTCAGGGGTGGCGAGCTCTGGCAGAAGAGAACCACTGGTGCCGGAGGAAGAAATACGAAAGGGGAACCGTCGGCTTGTGTAGGAGCCGGACCATCTTGTTGCTGCTAGGAGAGAGAGTCAGGGCACAGACGATCACCATAAGGCAGTTACAAGAAATGCTTAAGTGACGGTACCTGGTCTGCAGGGGTATCATACTCGGCGTCAAGCTCTTTCAGCAGCGGCCCTAGGGCCCTCCTGAAGACGTGAGTCTTCCACATAGACCACCAGGTTTCAAAACCATCGGTAGTAAAGGAGAAACGGAGGTTATGGGGAATTGGGATGGCCAAAGCGTCAAAGAAGGTATAGCACCTTTGGGCAGTGAGGATGTCGGCGGATCAGCTCTACTTGTCGTCGGGTGGTGTAAGAAGAAGTGTGGAGGCACCTATCCGAGACCAAGCCGTCGAGCTGCTACTACTCGGTTGATAACACTCATAACCGGGCTTGATGATCCGGTTCGAGGTACTCATGCCAACGAGGAGGAAGCAAGGACGAATCATGAGGGAGTACAAGTGCTGTGTGCTGGCATCATCGGCAAAGTCATCCAATCGGAAAGAGACTGGGTTTTCAAAATTTGCCGATTCAGTATAAGGGTGGAACAAGGGGTTGTCCAAACCTTGGAAGAAAATCTTAAACCACCCCGCTGCTTCCTTGGGGATCAGCCTGCTGCCCGGGAGACCATACGAGGCTTGGCCGTAGCCGGTGCATCGAATTTCCTTTCCATTTACATCCGGAAAGGTGCAGGTGGTCGGCGATGGGAAGTCCGGGATTTGGTTTTGGAAGTATAATTGGGCCCACAACTGAATGAACCACCAGGGGCCGCCAGTTTTAACTGTCTTGCGAGAGAACAGTTTGACAGACATCAGTTGAAGGGATCGATAAATCTCTCCAAGAAATAGTTTGCCTAGGCCGAGTTGGGTACCTTTAGCAAGTTCATAGGCCAGGGAGAGGTAATTCTTGGTGGGAGCAAGTGATGGGCCGCAGAATATGAAGTGCTCCAGCCAGAAATTCAGGAAGGCTGTGTGCTCCCTCTCTGTCACGGGGCCTTTGGTTTTCATATAACGATTGAGATAGGCGCCCCAGCTGGTACACTCTTTTTTAGAGGATAGAGTGAAAGGGGCTTTTGGCAGTTTGAATGCAGAAGGGTTGGGGGATGCAATGTCTAGCCCTGTGATCATGGCCACATCCAAGCAGGTCGGGGTCATAGGGCCATGACCAAACATGAAACGAGTTCGATGCATCGGACTCGAAGTAGCCGATGGTTTTCGGGATGTTCTCATTCTTCTCAAGAGGAGATAATGATAATGACAGGGCATCGGCTATCCCTATGGTTTCCCAAGTGGCATAGTGGGATTTTGATACTCTATTGTACCATGCCACCCAACCCTCGGGAGGATTAGGCCAGGCTCGCAGGCAGTCGGCCCAGGAAGTCAGATCTAGGTTCTGGCTCACAAAGGGGATTCTGTTAGCTTCGCACGAAATTAACAGGGCAGGACTCTCAGAAGAACGAGGACCGAGGCACATCGAATTTGCGAGAGAAGGATGTGGCAGAAGAATGTCTGAAACCTAAATTAGTAGCGGAGCGAGACATTAATTCAGGTGTTTGCCATTAATCCCATGTCAAATCAAACGGCGAGAGGAGGTTGAGGATTACCTTCAGACCGGAGACCATGGCGTCGGCATTGGATGATTCCGCCATAGGGAGCGCTGAGGAATTGGGACGGTGCGGCTGAGATTTGAGATTCGTAGAACTGCCGGGGTGGCGATTTGGGGATCTAAGTTTCTCAGATGGGGGGCGCAGGTTACCGTTTGGGAGGGCGACTAGGTTGACCCTGCTCCCGTTATATTTTGGAGGCTGATGTGGTACCATCGGCTCTTTCAGGGAGTGCTTGACTCTAGCTACCGGCAAAGTTAAATGAAGACATTCCTTCAGTCAAGATGAATGCTTTAGGACGGTGATAAAGTCAAAGGGGGCAAGGCGCCACGACATGTCCCGACGAAAGGAAAGCATAATGATTTTGGAAATGTTATTTCCAAAACCAGGGGGGCATGTGTTATCACCAGAATTTGACCAAGTCAGAGGTGGGCCGCGACCAAGGTGGATTTAAAGAATATACATAGAAGGGATACGTGAATCGGCCTTTTATACCAAGTTGGGCTAAACTGCCCGTGTATCTGTAACATAGTAAATCGCATCTTAGTTTAGAAGTTAGAGTTTTACCCGTGCACGGTTTAGTGCACGCCCACATTAGAAAGTCCCCTGGACTATAAATATGTACCTAGGGTTTATGGAATAAACAACAACCAACGTTCAACCACAAACAAATCTCGGCGCATCGCCAACTCCTTCGTCTCGAGGGTTTCTACCGGTAAGCACCATGCTGCCTAGATCGCATCTTGCGATCTAGGAAGCACAAGCCTACCCCACGTTGTTCATGCGTTGCTCGTACTGAAGCCTTTTTGATGGCGAGCAACGTAGTTATCTTAGGCATGTTAGGGTTAGCATTGTTCTTCGAATTACATGCTTTCGTAGTGCAACCCTTGCATGTCTAGCCGCACTTACACCTATCTTAGGTGTAGGGGCGGCACCCCGCCTGATCATAGTTTAGTAGATCTGATCCGTTACGGTTGCTCCTTGATTCATCAAGGATTAGTTTAATATCCGCAATAGTTAGGCCTTACAAAGGGTTGGAGGATCCAGCGGCGTGCAGGGTGGCGTTTGCTAGCCCTAGAAAGGATGTTCCGAGGATCAACCCCGTGTTGGTTTTTGGTCACCGTGCGCGAGCGCGAGGCCCAATCGTGAGTAGGATGATCCGATTATGCGGTGAAAACCCTACATCGTCGTGGATCTCATTAGCTTTATCTTGATCAAGCAGGACCACCATATATTCGGACACCCCGTCCGAATCATGGGTGGATCGGCTCTTTGAGCCGATTCACGGAGATAACCCGAGAGCCGATCGAGGCTCGTATTTAACGTTTACGTGTGTGCCCTGCAGGAAACTAAGCGAGGCATCATCCACACCTTCCTGACCAGGTATAGGTCAGGTGGCACGCCCTTGTGATAAACATCGGACGTGTGACCAGGAGGCTTTGCGGGCCGTCGCTCAGAGGGACTGGGGCCAGCCGCAGCCCTAGTTGTTCCCGGCTCTACCGTGTTGACCGTCTCTGCCCGCCAGGGGGTTTGTGACGTCAACAGTAATACTCTATGTTGTGTTTGTCGGGATCCGATGGATAGAGAATACCATGTCATGTTAATTATCAAGTTATTACATATGTGTTGTTTATGATCTTGCATGCTCTCCGTTACTAGTAGAGGCTCTGGCCAAGTTTTTACTTTTAACTCCAAGAGGGAGTATTTATGCTCGATAGTGGGTTCATGCCCGCATTGACACTCGGGACAAGTGATGTAAAGTTTGAAGGTTGTGTTGTGCTCGTTGCCACTAGGGATAAAACATTGGCGCTATGTCCGAGGATGTAGTTGTTGATTACATTACGCACCATACTTAATGCAATTGTCTCGTTGCTTTGCAACTTAATACTGGAGGGGGTTCGGACGATAACCTCGAAGGTGGACTTTTTAGGCATAGATGCGGTTGGATGGCGGTCTATGTACTTTGTCGTAATGCCCAATTAAATCTCACTATACTTATCATGTCATGTATGTGCATTGTTATGCCCTCTCTATTTGTCAATTGCCCGACTGTAATTTGTTCACCCAACATGCTTTTATCTTATGGGAGAGACACCTCTAGTGAACTGTGGACCCCGGTCCATTCTTTTATACTCGAAATACAAATCTGCCGCAATACTTGTTTTATCGTTTTCTCTCGCAAACAATCATCTTCCACACAATACGGTTAATCCTTTGTTACAGCAAGCCGGTGAGATTGACAACCTCACTCGTTTCGTTGGGGCAAAGTACTTTGGTTGTGTTGTGCAGGTTCCACGTTGGCGCCGGAATCTCCGGTGTTGCGCCGCACTACATCCCGCCGCCATCAACCTTCAACGTGCTTCTTGACTCCTACTGGTTCGATTAAACCTTGGTTTCTAACTGAGGGAAACTTGCCGATGTGCGCATCACACCTTCCTCTTGGGGTTCCCAACGGACGTGTCAACTACACGCATCAAGCAAATTTCTGGCGCCGTTGCCGGGGAGATCAAGACACGCTGCAAGGGGAGTCACCACTTCTCAATCTCTTTACTTTGTTTTTGTCTTGCTTTATTTTATTTACTACTTTGTTTGCTGCATTATATCAAAACACAAAAAAATTAGTTGCTAGTTTTACTTTATTTATTGTCTTGTTTGCTATATCAAAAACACAAAAAAAAAATTTAGTTTACTTGCATTTACTTTATCTAGTTTGCTTTATTTACTGTCTTGCACTCTATATTAAAAATACAAAAAAAATTAGTTACTCTTGTTACCATGTCTAGCTCTGAACTTGTTACTTCTTCACCTGAAGAATTAGTCTTCACTTTTAAGCAAGGGGATGAGGAGAGTTTTAAGGATGCTTGGTCTAGAATTTTTACTTCTTATCGTAAAACTGAACCTCAAATGACTCTAAGTTTGCTCCTTAGTAATTTTTATTTTGGTCTTATGGTTCGCTATAGATATGCTTTGGATAGTTTAGTGGGAGGAGATTTCCTTCATTGCAATGGGGATCAAGCTTTTAATGCCATAAAGAAGTTGGTTGCATCACATGATTCAGCTAATAACTTCGATTCAGCCCTCACTAGCATATATAATAGATTAAACAATCTCGAGATAAGTACATCTCGCTTGGATGATAACTATTGCCACGTTCGTAATCGTCTTGAACAAGTTTTAGTGAACTCTAAACTTTCATTGTGGGATCCTACTGTTAAAATTGTTATCGGTGACCGAATTCTTCATGCCTACTGTGATATTATGTATGAATTTTGCCTTATGCCTGAAAGCATTTATAAATCTTTGAAACTTTGGGGAGTCGATGAAGGAGGAGAAGAAATAACCCTCATTGATAACTCTATTATAATTCCTAAGGGAATAGCCGCAGGTGTGCATACAACCATTCTTGGAAGAACAATATCCATTGATTATCTTGTTATTGAAACAGGAAAAATCATACTCGGGAGATCCCTGTTGAAACTATTGGGAGCAGTCATTGATGTGGGAGAAGGCACTCTGAAATTCACCTCTATACCAGGGGGAAATCATATATTTCCTAAACCAAAGGGAAAGAAAAACAATAAGAAAGGTAAGGGTAAAGCCCAAGGTAAGTTTGACACACCATCTCTTGATAATACTTGAGATACACTTTCTGCGCCTAGCTGAAAGGCGTTAAAGAAAAGCGCTTATGGGAGACAACCCATGTTTTACTACAGTATTTTTGTTTTATATTTGTGTCTTGGAAGTTGTTTACTACTGTAGCAACCTCTCTTTATCTTAGTTTTGAGTTTTGTTGTGCCAAGTAAAGTCTTTGATAGAAAAGTAAGTACTAGATTTGGATTACTGCGCAGTTCCAGATTTCTTTGCTGTCACGAATCTGGATCTATCTCCCTGTAGGTAGCTCAGAAAATTAAGCCAATTTACGAGCATGATCCTCAGATATGTACGCAACTTTCATTCAATTTGAGCATTTTCGTTTGAGCAAGTCTGGTGGCCTAATAAAATCCATCTTTACGGACTGTTCTGTTTTGACAGATTCTGTCTTTTATTTCGCATTGCCTCTTTTGCTATGTTGGATGAATTTCTTTGATCCAATAATGTCCAAGTAGCTTTATGAAATGTCCAGAAGTGTTAAGAATGATTGTGTCACCTCTGAACATGTGAATTTTTATTATGCACTAACCCTCTAATGAGTTGTTTCGAGTTTGGTGTGGAGGAAGTTTTCAAGGATCAAGAGAGGAGTATGATGCAATATGATCAAGGAGAGTGAAAGCTCTAAGCTTGGGGATGCCCCGGTGGTTCACCCCTGCATATTATAAGAAGACTCAAGCGTCTAAGCTTGGGGATGCCCAAGGCATCCCCTTCTTCATCGACAACATTATCAGGTTCCTCTCCTGAAACTATATTTTTATTCCGTCACATCTTATGTACTTTGCTTGGAGCGTCGGTTTGTTTTTGTTTTTTGTTTTGTTTGAATAAAATGGATCCTAGCATTCACTTTGTGGGAGAGAGACACGCTCCGCTGTAGCATATGGACAAATATGTCCTTAGGCTCTACTCATAGTATTCATGGCGAAGTTTCTTCTTCGTTAAATTGTTATATGGTTGGAATTGGAAAATGCTACATGTAGTAACTCTAAAATGTCTTGGATAATTTGATACTTGGCAATTGTTGTGCTCATGTTTAAGCTCTTGCATCATATACTTTGCACCCATTAATGAATAAATACTTAGAGCTTGCTAATTTGGTTTGCATATTTGGTTTCTCTAGAGTCTAGATAACATCTAGTATTGAGTTTTGAACAACAAGGAAGACGGTATGGAGTCTTATAATGTTTACCATATGTCTTTTATGTGAGTTTTGCTGTACCGTTCATCCTTGTGTTTGTTTCAAATAACCTTGCTAGCCTAAACCTTGTATCGAGAGGGAATACTTCTCATGCATCCAAAATACTTGAGCCAACCACTATGCCATTTGTGTCCACCATACCTACCTACTACATGGTATTTATCCGCCATTCAAAAGTAAATTGTTTGAGTGCTACCTTTAAAATTCCATCATTCACCTTTGCAATATATAGCTCATGGGACAAATAGCTTAAAAACTATTGTGGTATTGAATATGTACTTATGCATTTTATCTCTTATTAAGTTGCTTGTTGTGCGATAACCATGCTTCGGGGACGCCATCAACTATTCTTTGTTGAATATCATGTGAGTTGCTATGCATGTCCGTCTTGTCTGAAGTAAGAGAGATCTACCACCTTTATGGTTGGAGCATGCATATTGTTAGAGAAGAACATTGGGCCGCTAACTAAAGCCATGAATCATGGTGGAAGTTTCAGTCTTGGACATATATCCTCAATCTCATATGAGAATAATAATTGTTGCCACATGCTTATGCATTAAAGAGGAGTCCATTATCTCGTTGTCCATGTTGTCCCGGTATGGATGTCTAAGTTGAGAATAATCAAAAGCGAGAAATCCAAAATGCGAGCTTTCTCCTTAGACCTTTGTACAGGCGGCATGGAGGTACCCCATTGTGACACTTGGTCAAAACATGTGCATTGCAAAGATCCGGTAGTCCAAGTTAATTAGGACAAGGTGCGGGCACTATTAGTATACTATGCATGAGACTTGCAACTTGTAAGATATAATGTACATAACTCATATGCTTTATTACTACCGTTGACAAAATTGTTTCATGTTTTCAAAATAAAAGCTCTAGCACAAATATAGCAATCGATGCTTTCCTCTTTGAAGGACCATTCTCTTTACTTTTATGTTGAGTCAGTTCACCTATCTCTCTCCACCTCAAGAAGCAAACACTTGTGTGAACTGTGCATTGATTCCTACATACTTGCATATTGTACTTGTTATATTACTCTATGTTGACTATTATCCATGAGATATAAATGTTACAAGTTGAAAGCAACCGCTGAAACTTAATCTTCCTTTGTGTTGCTTCAATGCCTTTACTTTGATTTATTGCTTTATGAGTAAACTCTTATGCAAGACTTATTAATACTCGTCTTGAAGTACTATTCATGAAAAGTCTTTGCTTTATGATTCACTTGTTTACTCATGTCATTACCATTGTTTTGATCGCTGCATCCACTACATATGGTTACAAATAGTATGATCAAGGTTATGATGGCATATCACTTCAGAAATTATCTTTGTTATCGTTTTACTCGCTCGGGACGAGCAGAACTAAGCTTGGGGATGCTTGATACGTCTCCGACGTATCGATAATTTCTTACGTTCTATGCCATATTATTGATGATACCTACATGTTTTATGCACACTTTATGTCATATTCGTGCATTTTCTGGAACTAACCTATTAACAAGATGCCGAAGTGCCGGTTCTCGTTTTCTGCTGTTTTTGGTTTCATAAATCCTAGTAACGAAATATTCTCGGAATTGGACGAAACGAAGACCCAGGGGCCTATTTTTCCACGGAGCTTCCAGAAGACCGAAGAACATACGAAGTGGGGCCACGAGGTGGCGACACCACAAGGCGGCACGGCCTAGGGGGGGCCCGCGCCGCCCTATGGTGTGGCCCCCTCGTCTGGCCCCCGACTCTGCCCTTCCGCCTACTTAAAGCCTCCGTCGCGAAACCCCTGATGCGAAAAACCACGATACGGAAAACCTTACTGAGACGCCGCCGCCGCCGATCCCATCTCGGGGGATTCCGGAGATCTCCTCCGGCACCCTGCCGGAGAGGGGATTCATCTCCCGGAGGACTCTACACCGCCATGGTCGCCTCCGGAGTGATGAGTGAGTAGTTCACCCCTGGACTATGGGTCCATAGCAGTAGCTAGATGGTTGTCTTCTCCTCATTGTGCTTCATTGTTGGATCTTGTGAGCTGCCTAACATGATCAAGATCATCTATCTGTAATACTCTATGTTGTGTTTGTCGGGATCCGATGGATAGAGAATACCATGTCATGTTAATTATCAAGTTATTACATATATGTTGTTTATGATCTTGCATGCTCTCCGTTACTAGTAGAGGCTCTGGCCAAGTTTTTACTTTTAACTCCAAGAGGGAGTATTTATGCTCGATAGTGGGTTCATGCCGCATTGACACCGGGACGAGTGACGAAAGTTCTAAGGTTGTGTTGTGATGTTGCCACTAGGGATAAAACATTGGCGCTATGTCCGAGGATGTAGTTGTTGATTACATTACGCACCATACTTAATGCAATTGTACTGTTGCTTTGCAACTTAATACTGGAGGGGTTCGGACGATAACCTGAAGGTGGACTTTTTAGGCATAGATGCGGTTGGATGGCGGTCTATGTACTTTGTCGTAATGCCCAATTAAATCTCACTATACTTATCATGTCATGTATGTGCATTGTTATGCCCTCTCTATTTGTCAATTGCCCGACTGTAATTTGTTCACCCAACATGCTTTTATCTTATGGGAGAGACACCTCTAGTGAACTGTGGACCCCGGTCCATTCTTTTATACTCGAAATACAAATCTGCTCGCAATACTTGTTTTACTTGTTTTCTCTCGCAAACAATCATCTTCCACACAATACGGTTAATCCTTTGTTACAGCAAGCCGGTGAGATTGACAACCTCAATGTTTCGTTGGGGCAAAGTACTTTGGTTGTGTTGTGCAGGTTCCACGTTGGCGCCGGAATCTCTAGTGTTGCGCCGCACTACATCCCGCCGCCATCAACCTTCAACGTGCTTCTTGACTCCCTATCGGTTCGATTAAACCTTGGTTTCTAACTGAGGGAAACTTGCCGCTGTGCGCATCACACCTTCCTCTTGGGGTTCCCAACGGACGTGTCAACTACACGCATCACACCACACCCGCATCCGTCCGAGCAGCAGGCTGCCTGAAACCCACAGCGACAGAGGCACCCTCGCCAGTAGCCATGGCAGCCGCAACCCGTCTCGCCGCCGCAGGAGTAGTACGGGCGAGAGTACAAACCCGACCTCTGGCAGACCTGTCCGAGCGGTGACCAGAAGATAAAGCAGAACCAGAACATGCAGCATCAAGAGCCAAACGCAAATCATCCGCCGACACACGAGGAGTAGTCGCTGCAGAAGGCAAAGCCTCCAAAGAAGGGCTAACTGCCCTCAACCTGTTCACTGCCTCAATAGCATGCGGCGTCTGCGGATTAGGATTAAAAGGCGTGACAGCGAACACAGGGGCCATAGCATGAGTAACCCCAGGCGCTGAAGAGCTATATCCTCCATGTTGAACCTGTGAGGTCCCAGAAGCTGGAGGCCCCACTCTCGGCTCCGAAGTGTCCATAGCGTCATCCCCACCATCTGGAGCACCGTCACCTCCCTCGTCAGAATCATCCTTCTTAACCCAAACCAAAGGAACAAAATCCGACTCTGGAATATAATCTGCAGGCTCCCTGCGAAAGCGGAACTCAAAGGCCTTAAACTTAACCACAACATCAGCTTTAGCTATCGGGCGAGACTCATCAGAAGGATCCCCAAGAACCCCAGCCTGGAGCATGGCAACCTGAATACGCACCACTGCCCTGTGTCTCAAGCTAACAAGATCAACATCAACAGTCTTGCCAACAAGAGAACCAACAGCCCACAAACCCAGGAAGTGTCGCAGCGTATGAGGCACTCCATCCACGTGCAGCCACACCTTCTCGAGTTCAGCCTTGTGAGGAACCTGTGCTGACTGCCAAGCGGAAATGGATATAGTCGAGCTGAAAGAAGGCACTCCCACCTGAATACCGTTAAGCTTGTCAAGGTCATCAAAAGAGGGAACTGAAACCAAGAACTGCATATCGATATGAGGAACCGCCTCCCACTTCCAATGGGGATGATCAGAACACCAACGAGCCACCTGCTTAGCAATCACATCTGCAGGCACCAGATCACCACTGACCACCACAAGGGCAATAGGCGACTGAGTCGGGGCAAGATCATCATTAACCACAGAGTCCGGAAAAGCAGTAATATATGTCTCCAGAAGGCCAGACCCAGAAACAAAAACAGACGGTCGCGGTAACTTAAGCATAGGGCAGCGAGCTGTGGGATGCGCCTTCTTATCACAAATGTAACAGTAGTGATCAACCTTGCAGTCCTTCACAGCATGAGAATTATCCGCACATTTCCAACACCTAACATTCTTCTTGGGCTTACCAGCCGCTTTGGCCACCTCCGCCGCCTGAACAACCGCACCCGACTGGGGTGCCATAGACTGTGGCTGCTGAACCAAAGGAACCTGAGACCCTGTCTGCTGGTGCGGCGGTCCATACACACCCTGTGCTAGCTGAGGCTGAACCGGACCCTGCTGAAACTGCAGTGGGTACTGTCCGTGCTGCTCAAACCCAGAGGGGATATACGGGAACTGATACATGTGAGGATGACCTTGCACCGAAGCCATGGACCCCTGAGAGACATAACCCTGCGGCTGCAAAGAGGGCTGGCCAAGAGGCTGAGCCCCGGTGGTAAGCACCGGCCCTCCCTGTGCCGACGCAGGCGGCACCGTCTTCTTCTTCTTACTCTTATGTTTCCTGGCGGCAATCTGAGGCTGTGCTGGAGGCATGACCGGAGGCTGGGGCATCAGCTGTCCCTGCGTCATGATCGCACCCCCTTGGATGAGCCTAGTCCCTGCGTCATGATCGCACCCCCTTGGATGAGCCCCGTAGGCTGCGGGAAATACGGGCGCGATGGAAGAAGCGACCCAGTGACCGGCGCAGCGGAAGGTTGAGGCGCAGCGACCCCAGCAGCCGGGCGGAAAGGCACAGCAGCAGGCCTCGAAGCGCCTTGAGCCACATGACCAGTGAAGGGGGGGCGCGCGAGCGGGATCCCGCCAGGAACAGGCATCCGGGCACCCCCGCCAAGGCCGGCAGGAGAGGGATGAGACCCCCGAGGCGGGGGCCGCCTCCAGCTGCTGCTGCCCCGCCATACTGGCCGGCGGACGGGCAGCCACTTCAGCGAATGAAGGCGGCCGCAGAGGCGCCCACCCTCGACGGAGAACGGTAGGAGCCGCCTGATACCGCAGTCCTTGAGTCGACGACGACAACCGCGCCGAGGCAGAAGTCGCAGGACTTGACGGCGCGGGCGAACCAGAGAACAGCCGAGGAGAGACCGGCGCAGACCTCGGCACCCGCGGCGAAGACCTTGACGAAGAGGGAGCGGCCGCCGGCGAAAACGACGATGTAGCAGGCGACGCAGACGAAGACAGCGTCACGGTCGGGGGGGAGGAGAAGACCTTGACGCAGGAGAAGGGACTCCAGGCGTCGACGATGCAGCCGGCAGCGGAGCAGCCGGCAAGAGCGACGGCGAGGGAGACGAGGGCGATGGAGTCGTGGACGAAGGAGGCGGCGGCTGGGGACGATCGTGAAGCGTTGACCGAAGGCTCGAGTCAACCCAAAGGTACCGGAGCAGGTGGCCCAGCACAACCAACGAAAACAGTCGCTCGGTTCCACCACCATGCATGGGCGATGGAAACCGTCCCCCAGACGACGCGCCGTCGGGAGCTGCTGAAACGGCGTCCACCTTCGGGTCGCTGCGTACGTCCGCCGCCGCTAGGAACTGGCCAAGGACGGCCGGCGGCGAGATCCGACGCGGTGGGACAGGGCCACGCCATGTCCCCGCCCGCACCTTCCGTTGCAGCCTCAGACCTTGAGCCGAAACCGCGGCTTGGCGGCGACAACCAGCTGCCGGCACCGCGCCTGGCTCCACGGCATCCACCGGCGACCCTCCACCAGGAACCTCACCAGACCTGCAAGACCGAAAAGACGACATACCTGCGCTCGCCGCACGCGAGGGAGACTCCCAGACCCTAGACTCCGGAGTGGGGTAGCCCAGCTCTGACCAAAAGTCAGCCGCCAACTCCTCGTCTGACCTGTTCCCTCGCTGCACCAACGTCGACCACTCCGGCGCCCTCGGCGACCCAACCACATCCATGGCCACGTTGAACGGGACGTCGGAGTCGCACGACTCATCGGAAGAACTGTCCGTGGCCGCATCCTCCACGAGGACGTCGAAAAAACTCTCGCCCGAGGCTTCCTCAAACCCGCGCAGTTCGCTAGGCGCGAGGGTCTTGCGGCGGCGCCGCCCCGCAGCCAGGTCCGGCGGGATCCCGGCCTCCGCCGGCGAGGCGCCGAGAACGGTCATATTTTCAAAAACCCTCGTGCATCCGCTGTCTTTACCTCCAAGGCTAACTTCTCTCTTATCCACCTGGAAGCTAAAAAAAAAAAATCGAGAGTATGGCTTCTGAAATCGAGATTAATTGATAACCCCGACAGTCTATGTGCACGCCTTCTGAAAGCCATATACTACCCTACAGGCAACCTGATCGATACTGTCTTTGTTGGTAATTCGTTGGCTTTTTAAGAAGGGATAGAGTATGGCTTGGAACTACTGAAAAAGGGTGTAATATGGAGAGTGGGTAATGGCACAAGTATAAGAGCCTGGAGGGACCCCTGGATACCTAAAGGACCAACCTTCCGCCCTATCTCGATTAAAGATGACTGTCACTATAATAGAGTATCTGACTTTCTAGATGAAAATGGTGCCTGGAATGTTGACCGTTTGAACAGATACTTCTTACCTGTTGATATAGAAGCTACCCTGAATATTAGGACTTCACCAAGATTGCAACAAGATTTCTTGGCTTGGCCTCCCGAGAAAACAGGTAATTTTACTGCTGTTTCAGCTCATATTGATAACACAGCCGGTGGTGCATCTAGCTCTTGGCCAGATGGAATTAGACCGGTGTGGAAGCTGGTGTGGGATTCATCTCTACCCGAGAAGATGAAATTTTTTGCCTGCAAAATCATCTCCGGTGCCTTGGCTACAGATGTAAAAATGCGGTCTCGACACTTACATGTCGTTGGAACTTGTCGCATATGCGGCATGACGGACGAGGACTCATTCGATGCACTGGTCGTATGTTCAAATGCTATGAAGATTTGAGACTGCATGAGGGGGGTATGGCCTGTTCCGGCTCAGAATACTATACAGAACACTGGGGCCGAATGGCTTTTTGACTTGCTGGATTCTGTACCAACAGGAACTAGAGATATGATCATCATGCTCACCTGGAAAGTTTGGCAGCTTGGGAAAAAACAGACGGTGGATGAAATACCGAAGGGCAAAGGACCATGTGTTGTTAGTCCCAAAGCCAGCAGGAGGTTCAATCAGAAAATCCAGCCTGCCATGGCCTATGCCGGACCAAGGTTGGGCTGCTTTATCTGTTGATGATTCGTTCGACGCTCAAGGAGGAGCTGGAGCAGGTATGGTCCTAAGAAATTCGAGTGGTGAGGTCATCTACTCTGCATAGCGATGCCTATCTCATTGTAATGAAGCGCTGGAGGCTGAAGTGTGTGTTATGATGGAATGAATCTCTCTTGCTCTGGAGTGGGTGCACATCTCCACTAGTAATCCAGACGGACTGTGGTTCAATATTAACAACTTTGAAAGATCCTGGCCGAAATAGGTCATGCTATGGCCATATATTTGATGAGGTGAATCCCATCTTGAGTCTTCGAGAATTTATCCTTGTGAAATTAGATAGCGAACAAAATAGGGGTGTGCATTGTCTTGCCAATTTTGGTAGGCTGGAAGACAATACCGCTTTTTGGTAAAGCCAAGTTCCTCAATGGGCTTCACAGCTTGTAATGGATGATTGTAACCTTGTTACAGAGGAATAAAATCTCGATTTTCTCTGCAAAAAAAAGAGATCTCAGTTACACTCCAAAGAACACGAAATGATCGATGGGTATCGGTTCCATCAGAATTGTATGGCACGAAGCCACGAAACCAAGACATGCAAAAAAAAAACAACTAATTAACCTCCGGAGTTACGAAGAAAAAGCTCTTACCTCTGCAAAGCACACCGATCTTGGCAAGCTAACAACAGTTCAGGCAGAGCCAACAACCACACCAGCATCGGCGTTGGTCTCAAGCTGTCACAACTCGCAACTATAGCATAGCACAATCGAAGCACTATTGTCAAATAGAGACTGGAAGACGATGTATTGACCTCTTGCTCGTTTAGTAACGAAGCAGAAAAAAATAGGGTGCACAGTGAGACAGTTCAGTGTGGAGCCGGCCTTATCCTTGCTTGGACAGAGACATTTGAACCAACAGTTTTTCTTTTTCTTTTTTGAGAAAATTGAACTAACAGTTTTTCCTCCTCCTTGGAGTGGTATTCTTCCCGGTCTTGCTTTTCTCGGCATATATATAACCTTGTCTGCCTCCTCCTTCTAGCCAGCCATGGACTCCACGGAGAAGGGCCCTCTGCTGGGGAAGCACAGTTCCTCCTCGCTGCAGGTCTGTCTTCTCTCCCTCTCTGTTATGTTTTGAGTTGGTTCATAATTCGTGTTGTGTTCTTGTATGAGTTCCCCAATTGATTTGGTTTGTAGAACTATATATCACTACAATTGCTTCTCCTTTTTTTTTTTGCTGCGAAATGCAGAGTAGTGCCGAATATACAGGCGATGGATCTGTTTGCATCCGTGGGAGTCCTGCTTGCAGGAAAGATACAGGGAACTGGAAGGCTTGCTCCTTAACCATAGGTCAGCACTGTAAAATGCTTCTCTACAATTAGAGTTCTACTGGAAGACCATATAGGACATATAGTGGTGGGATATTCACTTTGGCTCATAGGAGCATTTGCTCCCATTATATGAATCAACATTTTGAAATGTCAAAGAATTCTAAAATAAAATTTTACATGTACATCTACACATTTTATGTTCGTACACAAGTTTTCAAAAAAAAACTAAAATTTTTTTTGGCTCCTGTAAAAAAGACAAATTTTGATGCTATAACATAACTACGTACATGACTTTTTTTGTCTTTTTTGTACACGCCACATAAAATGTTTTTTCTCCACGAAAACTTGTGCACTAACATAGAATGCCATGATGTACACCAAAAAAATTATGTCAGAATTTTTTGTCATTTTTAAAATTATTTTTTAATTATTTTGTATAATGGGAGCATTTGCTCCTATGAGCCAAAACGCCTCCTCCGTATAGTGGTTAAATACTTTCTTTTTTAGCGTGCCATTCATTATACTAGAACAAGAAATTCATATATACATTCGCGCTCTTAGTTGCTCATCTCGCAGGATGAGATAATGGTTAGATACCTGCGGTATACTCTTTTCGTCTCCCTTTCTGAGAATGAATACTTGAGCAGAGCAGTGACACCTCACTGTACCCAAACGTTCATATAACATCCTGACAATATTTGTGACCTCAGTTTCCAAACATTAAAAAAATCTTGTGACGATGCCCTGTATTCCTATTGAATTTTGCACTGCAGTTCTCAATACTGCATTCCATACTCAATGCAAAATCCAACAGAAACGAAACTTTCTTGTGCAGTTTGTTCGTTCTGCTTGTATCTGGCCTATATCTCGATCTCGAAAAACCTAGTCAGTTATCTCACAAAGGTCCTAGATGAAACAAACGTGGCCGCTGCAAGAGACGTTGCAACTTGGCGAGGTACTAGCTATCTCGTACCTTTACTTGGAGCCTTCTTAGCTGATTCATATCTGGGCAAGTACAGGACAGCTCTCATCTTCTGCACAATCTTATTTCTAGTAAGTGCTACAAATAACTCATACTCATTTTTCATCAACAGAGAAGAGAGTACATAAGTTCTTTCTCTTCTTTGATTTCTGAACTGAACGCTCTCTGGTCAGGGGATTCGGAGTTGAACTTTGACTTCCCTAACGTGTTCGCTTACCTTTTATTCCCATTCTTCTCACTTAGGGAATGATGATGTTGCTTCTATCCGCGGCTCTTCCGTTGATCTCCACCGGTTCTCTGGCATGGATTATTCCAACAGGTCCCGTGTCTTCACAGTACATATTCTTCGTCGGGCTGTACATGGTTGCTCTAGGGTATGGCGCGCAGAAACCTTGCGTCGTGTCCTTCGGAGCCGACCAATTTGATGACACTGATGAAGTCGAGAGAACCAATAAGAGCACTTATTTCAATTGGTACTACTTCACCCTCAATGCTGCTTCGCTGATCTCAGGGACTATTATTGTGTGGGTGCAAGACCATGAAGGCTGGGTCTGGGGTTTTGCCATTTCTACAGCGTTTGTGGCTTTAGGGGCATGTACTCTTTTCTTCGGCTCAGATGCGTATAGATTCCAGAAACCTGGAGGAAGCCCCCTTGCAAGAATATGCCAGGTTCTTGTCGCGTCTACTCGCAACCTCGGTGAAGATTTGCCATGCGACTCCACAGCTCTTTATGAGTTCCTGGGTCAAGGTTCAGCAATCCAAGGCAGCCGGAAATTGGAGCATACAGATGGCCTTAAGTAATACTAATACTCTATGCTGCCAACTCAACTCTTAAGTTTATAACCTACATATGCATCCATTTGTGTTGAGAAAATTACAAAAAACCACCACATTACAGGCAATGGTTTCAAAAAGCCACCACTATTCGATTTTTTTTTCAAAAAACCACCGGTTTACAGGTAACACGTAACAGATAGCACTAATTCGTGTCTAACAGTGGTTTAATGGCCAAACTGACATGTGGGTCCTGCTGTCAAGCTGGTGTGGCATGTGCACTTTGCAAAAAAGCCCTAAACTCTCTATCTCTTCTATACCCCACCCTGACCCCTTCTTCTCTATCCACGGGGAGTATACTGCTCCACCGGCGACGCCGCCGCCACTCCTCTGGCGAGAAATTACAGCTCCCACGCCATAGATGAGCTCGCCCCCGTCACTCCTGTAGCTTCATCCACTCCATCTCCCGGTCGCCTCTCCGTCGCGCCGTTGGTGGAGATCTCCCGGTCGCCTCTCCGTCGCGTCGTTGGTGGAGGAGGTGCCAGGCGAGACAAGAGGCCACTAGGGCGTATGCTCGGGGGCGGGGGAGGCGGGATCTGCGAGCACTGCGCCGCCGTCGATCTGCGAGCACGAGCGTCGCTGTCGTCCGCCGAGCTACGAGTATGGCTGCCGCTAGGCACGCGGGATGGCCGCCACTGGCTCCTCTTCGACGGCCGCCCCGCTGGAGCCCGGTCGCGCCCGCCCCCTTGCCAGAGAATAAGCTCGCCGTGGTCGCCCGCCCCTACCGATCCGGAGCTCCCCTGCCCAAGCCGGAGCAGAAGCTCGCCGCGCCCACTCCTTGCCGGAGCCGGAGCTCACCGCGACGTGCCCGCCTCTGCCCAAGCCGGAGCTCGCCACATCAGATCGCGGCCGCCCCGCTGGAGCCCGGTCGCGCCCGCCCCCTTGCCAGAAAATAAGCTCGTCGCGGCCGCCCGCCCCTGCCGATCCGGAGCTCGTCGTGGCCGCCCGCCCCTGCCCAAGCCGGAGCTCGCCATGCCCGATCGTGACCGCCTCGTTGGAGTTGGAGCTCGGCCGCACCCGCCCTTTGCCGGAGCCGGACCTCCTCCTCCACGTGTGGTCTCCCGTGGATAGAGAAGAAGGGGTCGGGAGGGAGAAGAAACAAGGAGAGAGATGACTGACAGTGGGCCCCACGATAACTTAGAAAAAACCCAAAATTTTGCAACCCTTCATCGATGGCCTCCGTTAACCGTTTTTGACTGCCACGTCAGCCTGGCAGTGGGCCCCACATGTCAGTTTCTTCATTAGATCAGCGTTAGACAAGGATCAGTGCTTTTTGTTACTTGTTAGCGCTAGAGTGGTGGTTTTTTAAAATATTTTTGTATAGTGGTGGTTTTTTTTGAAACATCTGCCTGATATGTGGTGGTTTTTTGTAATTTTCTCATTTGTGTTGCATTTCCAGTTAAATATTATCCAAGGTTCTAATCCGTTTTCTTTTTCTCTCAGCTTCTTTGATAGAGCTGCAATCGTGACACCATCTGGCTGTGAATCTCCTCGCCAACTTAGTACATGGAAGATCTGCACTGTCACTCAGGTGGAGGAGTTAAAGATTCTGGTCAGGATGTTGCCAATCTGGTCTACGGTGATACTACATTCTACAGTTCAAGAACACGTGTTTTCGACGTTTGTAGAGCAAGGCATGGTAATGGAGAAACACCTCGGCTCTTTCGAAATACCTGCTGCGTCCTTCCAGTCCGTACAAGTCATCACTGCCCTTCTACTTATTCCATTCTATGGACGAGTCCTCGTCGCGGTATTCAGAAACTTCACTGGGAGGACGAACGGCATTACGCCGCTGCAACGGATGGGAGTCGGTCTGATTTTCTCAATGCTATCAATGACGTCAGCAGCAGTGGTGGAGAGCAACCGGTTGCGGATCGCACAGGACAAAGGATTGGTTCACCATCAGGTGGCCGTTCCGATGAGCATCCTGTGGCAGGGACCCCAGTACATGCTGCTAGGAGCCGGCGAGGTGTTCACTACCATTGGGATAAGCGAGTTCTTTTACGGTGAATCGCCAGACTCCATGAGAAGCCTGTGCATGGCTTTCTGTTTTGCCAACGTCGCGGCTGGAAATTACCTTAATACGTTCATCCTGTCTCTTGTGCCGGTGTTCACAGCCACAGGAGACACTGCAGGCTGGATACCTGGTAACTTGAATGAAGGACATTTGGATAGATTCTACTTTATGATGGCTGGGTTGAGTTTCCTGAATTTGTTGGCATTTATGTTCTGTGCTACTAGGTACACAAATGTGAAAAGGCTTCGTATATAGTCCTGGTGTGAAAAGGTCATGATTTTGTACAACATATAATCATGTTCACAGGTAAGCTCTGTTGGAGCAGCAAGCAGACAACGCTAGTGCACTTCCAGGAAATCTCAGGGCAAGCACCCATTTACACGGTTGAGAATTTGAGATTTTCCCCAATCATGAACATCTAGCAAAAGAGTACCATGTTCAGATTTGAATGTGGTATCCAAGATAAAGTAACTTAGTAACAGATGCAATCCACATACATCAGGAAACTGCAAATGTATTTGTTTCGACAATGATACAAACCAATGTCTTAAATCCGGCAGGATGCTTGTGATTTATTCTTGAAAACTACGTATTTCCCAGCATGCTTGTGTGATGGAAGGCTTTGAATCTGTACTAAGCTAGTGATTGTCTTTTTTCGAATTTTCACCGGGGGGAGAGAGATTCCCCACCTGAATATATTGAAAAAAAGGGCAGACCCCAGGGTAAAGCCGCCATCAAGCTTATGGGCATTGGACACATCCGGCCCATAGAAGTTCATAATGATGATCAAGATGATGGAATAGAAGTATCAAGCTGTTATCACCAGATTTTGGCTAAATCAGGAGGGGGGCCGCGATCAAGATGGGCTTGAAAGATTACACGTGGAAGATCTCTGAAGCGGCCTTGCTCGGGGAATTTGGGCTAGATTGCCCATGTATCTTTAATTACAGTAGATTGTATCTAGATTAAAAGTTAGAATCTTACCCGTGCACGGTTTAGTGCACGCCCACATTAGAAAGTCCCCTGGACTATAAATATGTACCTAGGGTTTATGGAATAAACAACAACCAACATTCACCCCAAACAAATCTCGGCGCATCGCCAACTCCTTCGTCTCGAGGGTTTCTACCGGTAAGCACCATGCTGCCTAGATCGCATCTTGCGATCTAGGCAGCACATGCCTATCCCCGTTGTTCATGCGTTGTCGTGCTGAAGCCTTTTTGATGGCGAGCAACGTAGTTATCTTAGACATGTTAGGGTTAGCATTGTTCCTCGTATAATATGCTATCGTAGTGCGACCCTTGCATGTCTAGCCGCCCTTACACCTATCTTGGGTGTAGGGGCGGCACCCCGCTTGATCATAGTTTAGTAGATCTGATCCGTTACGGTTGCTCCTTGTTTCATCAAGGATTAGTTTAACATCCGCAATAGTTAGGCCTTACAAAGGGTTGGAGGATCCAGCGGCGTGTAGGGTGACGTTCGCTAGCCCTAGAAAGGATGTTCCGAGGATCAACCTCGTGTTGGTTTTTAGGCCCTGTCTAGGATCGGCTTACGGTCACCGTGCGCGAGCGCGAGGCCCAATCGTGAGTAGGATGATCCGATTATGCGGTGAAAACCCTAAATCGTCGTAGATCTCATCGGCTTTATCTTGATCAAGCAGGACCACCATATATTCGGACACCTTGTCTGAATCATGGGTGAATCGGCTCTTTGAGCCGATTCGCAGGATAACCTGAGAGCCGATCGAGGCTCGTATTTAACGTTTACGTGTGTGCCCTGCAGGAAACTAAGCGAGGCATCATCCACACCTTCCTGACCGGGTATAGGTCAGGTGGCACGCCCTTGCGATAGCATCGGACGTGCGACCAGGAGGCTTTGCGGGCCGTCGCTCTGAGGGACTGGGGCCAGCCGCAGCCCTAGTTGTTCCCGGCTCTACGGTGTTGCCCGTCTCTGCCCGCCAGGGGGTTTCTGACGTCAACACATTCTGGCACGCCCGGTGGGACAACCCTTCGACATCCACAACAGCGCCATCTACATCAGAGATGGCGGAAAGCACTCCGGTCAAGTACGAGGATCTGCCTGATGAGCTCAAAAAGAAACATCACGAGATCAAGGCAACCCTCGAAGCCGAACTCATCGGCTCCTTTGAGAAGACCCGTGCGCACGGCAACGAGCCCAATGAAAACACACTTCCGTTGCCTGGCGACAACATGGTGGATCTCAGCCGCTCCATATGCCAGCCAGAGTTCTCCTTTGGCGTCAACATGGCAAGGCTTGCAAGCCGCCGTGACAAGATGAAGCAGAAAGCAGCCACTCCCGTGGCAAGGATAAAGAGAAGGCCGATCCACGCGACCGGCCCCAAGATGATGACGGACGGTACCTGACAGAGGAGGAAGTGAGAAGCGTGCGGTATCAACATCCACTCTCCGAGCATCTCCTCAACAAATATGGACAGCAGTACGACCGACGTCGGCGCTACGACGTAGATGATGAGATAAATTGTCGGTCTGATGCAGAGGACAGGAGGTACCGTCAGCATGATAGAAACAACGACGGGTACAATCGTCACGCTGGAGGGAGGTCAAGGGGGCAAGATGACATGGATCGGCACTGGGACTGCCCCTTCTTCAGACACTGCTGGGATTCAGGAATGAGCCGATTGCCCACAATCGGCAATTGCCCAGAATGCAACCAGAAGAAGAAGGAGGCGGCCAACGTGTCCGTGTTCGAGCGTTTAGGGCCTCTCCCGCCTCGGAACAAGCATGCTGAGTCCGCTCGGGTGGAAGATCTCGAGGAACTAGAGGACGATGATGATGAAGACAAGTATCATCGCCTCAGGTGGTGCCCTGATGGACTCAGCCGTTCCCAAAAGCGCAGGGTTCAGCGATTGCGCGGCTTGGAAGAAGCTGAAAGATTGTACCTGCACACGCTGAGGAAGGCACGGCCTGATCTGGCCGCCAAAGTTCAGCAAACCCTGGATGAAGAAGGTCGGCTACGAAGAAAAGAGTGGCGCCCCAAGCAGACGAAAGCCGATGATGATACATCGGCTGGCACAAACATGGTTTTCATTCTTCCAACGGAGTTTAGCGCTCCAAGATTATATGAAGCACCTGTGGCGCAATTGGACTGCGGCCCACGGCCGGTCATCTTTGAGAAGCCGAAAGAAAGAAGTTACGGGCATCCGAAGGCCCTGTACTTGCGAGGTTACATCAATGGGCAGCCTCGTCAACAAGATGTTGGTAGACACCGGGGCGGCGAGTTAACATTATGCCATACTCCATGCTACGTCGGTTGGGACGCTCCAGCTCGGATCCGATCAAGACCAACGTAACACCGAGCGATTTCAACGGCCAAGCATCCGACGCACAAGGTGTTCCGAATGTGGATCCGACCGTAGGAAGGAAAAGCTGTCCCTACGACGTTCTTTATTGTCGACAAGCAAAAGTACCTACGCCGTCCTACTAGGGAGAGATTGGATCCACGCTAATCGTTGCATCCCATCCACGATGCACCAATGCCTAATACGATGGGATGGAGATGAAGTAGAAGTCGCCCACGCAGATGATTCGGTCGAGGTTTCAACAGTCGGCATGGACGTTTGGGAGACATCAGGCCAAGAGCCACTCTCAGGCATCAATCTGGACGACTGCGAGCGCATCGACGTGACAAAGAACGGGGTTAGGCTGGTTTTATCCACTGGCCTGACCGTGTAACAAAGCAAACGTCGATGGACAAACGTGGTGAGACTGATCCTTGTGATCGGCCCCAAAAGATTTATGAAGGGACATTACGAAACCTTCACCGAGTAAGCAACATGGAGGCCGATTCCAGCAATCGGCCAAAATTATCCTCACCATTCATTCCGCCTGGGTTCAACATGTAATCCAACAGAGCCGATACCATCAATTCTCTTGACAGAATCGGCTCGGGGGGCACCCAGGTAGATAAAACACGAGGATATGCAGTAGAAGTTGTTGGAGATATGCCCAAGAGGCAATAATAAAATGGTTATTATAATATATCTTTGTGTTTATGATAATGTTTACATACCATGCTATAATTGTATTAACCGAAACATTGATACATGTGTGTTATGTGAACAACAAAGAGTCCCTAGTAAGCCTCTTGTATAACTAGCTTGTTGATTAATAGATGATCATGGTTTCGTGATCATGAACATTGGATGTTATTAATAACAAGGTTATGTCATTGTATGAATGATGTAATGGACACACCCAATTAAGCGTAGCATAAGATCACGTCATTAAGTTATTTGCTATAAGCTTTCGATACATAGTTACCTAATCCTTATGACCATGAGATCATGTAAATCACTTATACCGGAAAGGTACTTTGATTACATCAAACGCCACTCTGCGTAAATGGGTGGTTATAAAGGTGGGATTAAGTATCCGGAAAGTATGAGTTGAAGCATATGGATCAACGGTGGGATTTGTCCATCCCGATGACGGATAGATATACTCGGGCCCTCTCGGTGGAATGTCGTCTAATGTCTTGCAAGCATATGAATAAGTTCATAAGAGACCACATACCACGGTACGAGTAAAGAGTACTTGTTAGGAGACGAGGTTGAACAAGGTATAGAGTGATACCGATGATCAAACCTCGGACAAGTAAAATATCGCGTGACAAAGGGAATTGGTATCGTATGTGAATGGTTCATTCGATCACTAAAGTCATCGTTGAATATGTGGGAGCCATTATGGATCTCCGGATCCCGCTATTGGTTATTGGTCGGAGTGAGTACTCAACCATGTCCGCATAGTTCGCGAACCGTAGGGTGACACACTTAAAGTTGGATGTTGAAATGGTAGAACTTGAATATGGAATGGAGTTCGAATATTTGTTCGGAGTCCCGGATGAGATCACGGACATCACGAGGAGTTCCGGAATGGTCCGGAGAATAAGATTCATATATAGGAAGTCATATTCCAAGTTTGGAAATGATCCGGTGCATTTATGGCAGGTTCTAGAAGGTTCTAGAAAAGTCCGGAAAAATTGCACTATGGAAGGTGGAGTCCCGGAGGGACTCCACTAGCATGGCCGGCCAAACCCTAAAGGGGAGGAGTCCAAGGTGGACTCCACCTTGGTGGCCGGCCAGCCCCACTCAAGGAAAGGTGGGAGTCCCACCTTGAGTAGGACTCCCCCCTTGAGTAGGTTTCCCACTTTTGGGAGGTTTTGTTGTTGGGGTCTTATTCGAAGACTTGGACTACAACTCTTGGGGCTTCCACCTATATAATGAGGGACAAGGGGAGGGTGGCCGGCCACTCTAGCCTCCAACCTTGGCTGCCCCCCTTTGTGGCCGGCGCCCAAGGCACCCCCTCTCCCCAAACCCTAGCACCCCTCCTCCACTACTTCTCCCGCATATGCTTAGCGAAGCTCCGCCGGAGATCTCCATCGATACCGACACCACACCGTCGTGCTGCCGGATTCAAGAGGAGCTACTACTTCTGCTGCCCGCTGGAATGGGGAGGTGGACGTCGTCTTCATCAACAACCGAACGTGTGACCGAGTACGGAGGTGCTGCCCGTTCGTGGCGCCGGTGATCAAGATCTTCTACGCGCTTTTGCAAGCGGCAAGTGAACGTCTACCGCAGCAACAAGAGCCTCATCTTGTAGGCTTTGGAATCTCTTCAAGGGTGAGACTCGATAATCCCCTCGTTGCTACCGTCTTCTAGATTGCATCTTGGCTTGGTTTTCGTGTTCGCGGTAGGAAATTTTTGTTTTCTATGCAACGTTATCCTACGGTGGTATCGGAGCCGTGTCTATGCATAGATGGTTGCACGAGTAGAACACAATGGTTTTGTGGGCGTTGATGCTCTTGTTATCTTTAGTTTGAGTACTTTGCATCTTTGTGGCATAGTGGGATGAAGCGGCCCGGACTAACTTTACATGACCGTGTTCATGAGACTTGTTCCTCGTTCGACATGCAACTTGTATTGCATAAGAGGCTTTGCGGGTGTCTGTCTCTCCTACTATAGTGAAGATTCAATTTACTCTTCTATTGACAACATTAGTATCACCGTTGTGGTTCATGTTCGTAGGTAGATTAGATCTCTCTCGAAAACCCTAAACCACGTAAAATATGCAAACCACATTAGAGACGTCTAACTTGTTTTGCAGGGTTTGGTGATGTGATATGGCCATGATGTGATGATGAATATGTATGAGATGATCATTATTGTATTGTGGCAACCGGCAGGAGCCTTATGGTTGTCTTTAAATTTCATGTTAAGTAGTATTTCAAAGTAGTTGTAATAGTTGCTACATGAGGTGAACAACCATGAAGACGGCGCCATGGACCTTGACGCTACGCCGACGATGATGGAGATCATGCCCGTTGATGATGGAGATCATGTCCGTGCTTTGGAGATGAAGATCAAAGGCGCAAAGACTAAAGGGCCATATCATATCACATATGAATTGCATGTGATGTTAATCCTTTATGCATCTTATTTTTCTTAGATCACGACGGTAGCATTATAAGATGATCCCTCACATTAATATCAAGTGTTCTCCCCTTGTATGCACCGTTGCACAGTTCGTCGTTTCGAAGCCTCTCGTGATGATCGGATGTGATAGACTCAACGTTCACATACAACGGGTGTAAGCCATGTTGCACACGCAGAATACTTGGGTTTGCTTGACGAGCCTAGCATGTACGGACATGGCCTCGGGACAACGGAAACCGAAAGGTTGAACACGAGTCATATGGATGATATGATCAACATGTTGATGTTCACCATTAAAGCTACATCATCTCACGTGATGATCGGTTTTGGTGTAGTGGATTTGGATCGTGTACCACTTAACAACTATGAGGGATGTTGTATTAAGTGGGAGTTCATTAGTAATTAGATTAAAACATGAACTAATTATCATAAACATAGTCTGAGTAGTATTTTGAATTAATTTTGTAGTATTGGCATCCGTTTTCTACCATGCGCTAGTCTTGTTATTGAGATAGAAATACTGTTAAAATCTGACAAGAAACTTTACGGATTGGTACCGTATTGTTAAAAGAATCAAGAAATGATTAAGTCCTATTGCAAACTTTTAGTAAACCTCACATTGTTGATTCAGAGAGCTATGGTTTCAATTAGTACCTAAAGTTATCTTGTCTCCATGGAACTTGAAGTTCAAATCTGTTTGAAAAGTAAGGAGCTGAAAATTTAGTTTTCAGAAATAATCAAGGTATGAGATATATATGATATCTAAGACCTTATTGCAAGATGATAGAATATAATTTGGTGAGACTACATAAACTCATAAGTTTTATGGGAATGTACGAAGGTTGAAGACGCAAGGCGTCCCAATCCTCCAACTATTGGGGCACTAATAATATTCGCATATCCATGAAGTTATCATCCTTAGTATGCACCGTTGCTAAGACTCGTCGTTTCGAAGCATCACGTGATGATCGGGTGTGATAGATTCTACGTGTGCATACAACGGGTGCAAGCCAGATTTGCACATGCGAATACCAAGGTTAAAACTTTACGAGCCTATCATGTACAGACATGGTCTCGAAAAGTCGTCATGATATAATGGATAAAATTATGAGTGAAATTGTTCATCATATCACAAAGTTACTAATAGTGAAATCTGAAACACTTGTCATATGATGATCAACTTAAAGTAGGAACCTCAAGGTTATTGGTATTTGACCAACAAACCTAGAAGTTAATAATGTTAAAGTGTTTTTCTGAATAATGAGGAAAGCTAAAAGAGAAACTGCAAAAGATATTTTGGCGAAAAGAAAAGAAAAGACTAGAAAGTCTAGCTCAGGTGTATATAAATGATATACGTGTTATGGTTGTATTCCTAGTTAAGTCACACTATGAAATTCTTGGGTATAAGTACTATATTGGTTGGTATGAAGTGTCATACAAAAACAACGCAATACAAGAATACTATGGCCTAAGTGATCGATAAGGAATATGGTAATAATGCACGTCCGGAACATAATAAAGTGTTATTATGTTTGTCGTTGGCATTCTACCTAACCCTTAGAATTTATAATAAAGAGCTTAATAAATTGTTATTTTGCTCTGGTCAAATAAAAACAATGAGTTGTTCAAATTATGACATTACTCCATGTACGATGGATAAGTTTTTATAAATCTTAATGGTGAAACACACACACACATAATACTGACGCTAAAATGCCATAAGGCAAATGATTTGAATTCCACTTATTTGTGGAACCGCCATTTAGGTCATGTTAGAAAGGAACGCATGAAGGAACTCCATGCAAATGGATTTTTGGAGTCATTTGATTTTTGAATCGTTTGGCGCTTGCAAAATCTTTTCTAAAAAGTAATGACTAAAATACCGTTCATAGGCCGAGAGTTGAACGGGCAACCAACTTAGTGAAAACATACATAATGATATATGTGGTTCACTGGGCATAGTTGTGTGCGGGAGATTCTTATACTTCATGAAAACTTCCAACAATAAATTGAGTATATATGTGGATATATTCAATAAAGAAGAAGTTTGAAACATTTGAATGGATTCAAATAAATTTCAGCATGAAGTGTAAATCATCGTAATAGAAAAATCAAATATCTATGATTAGATCATGGTGGAAATATTTGAATTACGAGTTTTAGCGAACATCTAAGAGAGTTATGAAATTGTTCTACAACTCACGTTTCTTGGAGTATCATAGTGATGATGAAGTATCCAAGAGATGTATCCAAACCTTGTTGGATCAATGATGAGATAAGATACTGACGCCATTATATTTTTGTGGATTATGCTTTAGTGACTACCGCTTTTACACTGAATAAAGCATCATCATGATCCGTTGAAATGACACCATACGATTTATGGCATGGGTATGAACCCTGATAGTCTTTTCTTAAAATTTTGGTATGCATAGCATAAGTAAATAAGTTTACAACCAAAATCGGATGAATGTATTTGTTGGTTATCCCAGATATTTGATTGGGAATTCTTCCCACGAGACAAAGACAAAAGTGTTTGTCAATGTTTCTTATTTCCGAGAAATTGTTTCTAGTGAAGTATTTGAGTGGGAGGACAATATAATTTGATAAGGTTTATGAACCCGAGCATAATGATCGAGTAGCGCAGACATCGGAAATTGGTTCGGAAGCGACCACGACGATCATGGCTCCCATGACTACCAAGTGTTTTAGCCATGGAGATCAAAATACATATTGAACCTTGTAGGTATGGTTAACTTTGTGATCAAATAAATGATTTGTGGACAAAGGATTGTTTTTGAACAAATGATAAACCAACTACAAAACAAAGAAGTTATGATGGGCCCTGACTCCGTTAAAATGGCTATACGCCATGAAATCCAAGATAGATGAATACTTTTTGAAAGTAAATGGATCTATAGACTTGGATGAAATATCCTTGAAGAAGCTCGACTTGTCGAAAAATTGTTTACGACAAAGTTCAAAGAGTTGACTACGCTAAGATTAGATCTCCCGTAGCAATTCTTATAGTCTATGTGGATTATTCTAGTAATCACTACATATTTCTTTTATGAAATATGCTAGTAGGATGGCAAAATACATTACTTATCAGAAGTATGTATTAAAGGTGTATACAAGATACAACCAAGAGTTTTGCTGGTCCGTGGAATACTAGATAGGTATACAAACTTTAATTGGATGAAGTGAGTATCGCGGAGTTGGAATCTTCACCAGATGAAATAGTCAAAGAGTTTTTGATTTCATCAGAGACGATGAAGAGGCTTGCATTTGCAAGAAATTAAGTGGGAGCGCTAAGACATATTTATAATACTTATGTAGATGACATATAGTTGGTTATAAATGATGAAATTATATACTTGATTAAAAAGGTTTCATTGAAAATTAACTTCAATGAAAGGATATGGAATGAAACATATTTAGTGTCAAAATCTATGAAGATAGATTGAAACACATAATAAGTTTAGTCAAAGTACATAGAATGGATATTGAAGTAGTTCAATATAGAAATATTAAGAAAATGTTCTGTTCATGTAAAGGTTTAACAAGACTTGAGTGTATCTGACACTCAATGAGTAAAAACACATGAGTGATTATAGATTACAAATAATATGTACACAATCAGATGTCATGTGCTTTTAAAAATGTTAGGAGCATATACCAGAATGATTCATGTGATGATCATTGGACAAACAGTAAGAATATCCCTGTGTGCTTTAGAAGAACCAAGGATACATATATAGTTTTATATGAGGTAATGACAAACAAATCGCTGTAAGGAGTTGCACCGATATTAGTTTGATCACATATAAAAATAAAATTCAAATCTCAAATTAGGCTAAGTGTTATTTAAAAGGTAGCACAATGAGATAGAAGTTGTCTATGCTAGATTTAGAAGAGTTCTAAATATTGTGACGAATTCTACAAAAGAAGGCAGAGTATGTCATTGTTTTGACAATGACATAGGATATTAAGTCAAGAGGTTCTTTGAGAACTTGGTGTAGTTCCGACAGAGTCAGAACTTTGAAGCTATATTGTATGTGACAATATTAGTGACATATTTCAGACCGCGGAATTAAGGTTCCACCAGAAGACAAAACATATTTAATGCCGACTCATTTAGAAATGAGTGATGCGTTGAGACGCAAATGAATTACAAAATACATACGTTTCTGAACATGTCAGATCCGTTGACTAAAAACTTCTCCTGTGAGCAAAACATGATAAAGCACCGGAAGGCCAAGGTGTTATATCTTTACATATGTAAACTAGATTATTGACTCTAGTGCAAGTGGGAGACTGTTGGAGATATGCCCAAGAGGCAATAATAAAATGGTTATTATAATATATCTTTGTGTTTATGATAATGTTTACATACCATGCTATAATTGTATTAACCGAAACATTGATACATGTGTGTTATGTGAACAACAAAGAGTCCCTAGTAAGCCTCTTGTATAACTAGCTTGTTGATTAATAGATGATCATGGTTTCGTGATCATGAACATTGGATGTTATTAATAACAAGGTTATGTCATTGTATGAATGATGTAATGGACACACCCAATTAAGCGTAGCATAAGATCACGTCATTAAGTTATTTGCTATAAGCTTTCGATACATAGTTACCTAGTCCTTATGACCATGAGATCATGTAAATCACTTATACCGGAAAGGTACTTTGATTACATCAAACGCCATTGCGTAAATGGGTGGTTATAAAGGTGGGATTAAGTATCCGGAAAGTATGAGTTGAAGCATATGGATCAACAGTGGGATTTGTCCATCCCGATGACGGATAGATATACTCTGGGCCCTCTCGGTGGAATATCGTCTAATGTCTTGCAAGCATATGAATAAGTTCATAAGAGACCACATACCACGGTACGAGTAAAGAGTACTTGTTAGGAGACGAGGTTGAACAAGGTATAGAGTGATACCGATGATCAAACCTCGGACAAGTAAAATATCGCGTGACAAAGGGAATTGGTATCGTATGTGAATGGTTCATTCGATCACTAAAGTCATCGTTGAATATGTGGGAGCCATTATGGATCTCCGGATCCCGCTATTGGTTATTGGTCGGAGTGAGTACTCAACCATGTCCGCATAGTTCGCGAACCGTAGGGTGACACACTTAAAGTTGGATGTTGAAATGGTAGAACTTGAATATGGAATGGAGTTCGAATATTTGTTCGGAGTCCCGGATGAGATCACGGACATCACGAGGAGTTCGGAATGGTCGGAGAATAAGATTCATATATAGGAAGTCATATTCCAAGTTTGGAAATGATCCGGTGCATTTATGGCAGGTTCTAGAAGGTTCTAGAAAAGTCCGGAAAAATTGCACTATGGAAGGTGGAGTCCCGGAGGGACTCCACTAGCATGGCCGGCCAAACCCTAAAGGGGAGGAGTCCAAGGTGGACTCCACCTTGGTGGCCGGCCAGCCCCACCTCAAGGAAAGGTGGGAGTCCCACCTTGAGTAGGACTCCCCCCTTGAGTAGGTTTCCCACTTTTGGGAGGTTTTGTTGTTGGGGTCTTATTCGAAGACTTGGACTACAACTCTTGGGGCTTCCACCTATATAATGAGGGACAAGGGGAGGGTGGCCGGCCACTCTAGCCTCCAACCTTGGCTGCCCCCCTTTGTGGCCGGCGCCCAAGGCACCCCCTCTCCCCAAACCCTAGCACCCCTCCTCCACTACTTCTCCCGCATATGCTTAGCGAAGCTCCGCCGGAGATCTCCATCGACACCGACACCACGCCGTCGTGCTGCCGGATTCAAGAGGAGCTACTACTTCCGCTGCCCGCCGGAACGGGGAGGTGGACGTCGTCTTCATCAACAACCGAACGTGTGACCGAGTACGGAGGTGCTGCCCGTTCGTGGCGCCGGTGATCAAGATCTTCTACGCGCTTTTGCAAGCGGCAAGTGAACGTCTACCGCAGCAACAAGAGCCTCATCTTGTAGGCTTTGGAATCTCTTCAAGGGTGAGACTCGATAATCCCCTCGTTGCTACCGTCTTCTAGATTGCATCTTGGCTTGGTTTTCGTGTTCGCGGTAGGAAAATTTTTGTTTTCTATGCAACGTTATCCTACAGAAGTGTCTCATCTTTTGATGATGGGTATTGGAGTATGGGGGGCGATACATAAATCGGCCGAAAATTCAAAAAAATTTAAGCACAGCCGATGTGCAGACATCGACTTAAGGATCAATGGAGCAGGAAGTGGATCTTCTCTTCAAGGACCCCTAATTACCGTTGGCAAGTCTTCAAGTTCAGCCTAACTAACGGAGCATAAACGTGCAAGTCAGGGAAGGGATGAGCCTAACGAGGGGAGCATATCTCTTCTAAGACCAGGAGAACAGCCGATGACGAAGCAATCGGCTGTAACGTTTTGACCAAGGTGGTGACTTGGTAGCTGTCACTTCCAGGGGGTGTTACGTCCAGAGTTTTGGAGGGCATCAGAAATTCAAAGACATCTCCACCGGGAGCCTGCCAAAGACGATGAGCCGATCTGATCAGCCAGGTGCAAGATGTGAGCTGGAGAAGCTTGGGGGGCAGCTCGCCCTGAAATTTCTTCACTCTGAAGAACCGATTTTTGTTGGAATCGGCTGATGCTGCATTACGAGTTGGAAACCGAGGATGACCGACGTGGTCGGCTCACTGTTATTCTCGCCCCGACTGAGGCTCGGGGGGCAGCTTGCCCCGAAGGATCCTTTGCTACAGGAAGGCGATTTTGCTGAGATCGGTCGGCTCTGCATTTCAATTTATCGTGAGAGACCGATGCGCTGCCATCGGCTCACTGGGCATTGACCAAATTGACAATCGGCAGAATCAGTACGAAGGACAATCGGCTAAATTATCATAAAGGAGATCGGCAAAATCAAATTGGGGAATTTCTTCATTGATAAACCAGATTTCTTACATAGAAGAGCTGATTGCCCTCAAAAGGGAGTACTAAGGGGATACATTGCCCCGTCTACTACTGCTAATCCTATGCTAAGGGTCCTATCTACGGGTCGTCGCTGCCCTCGTCATCACCCTCGCCGCCGCTGTCGGCGCTGCTCCCGGCGGGCTCGTCGTCGCTGCTGTAGCGGCCACCGGCGGGACCTTCGTTGTCCTCATCCTCCTCGTCGTCGTCGTCGCTGTCGTAATCACTGAGATTTCTTGGCCAGGGGCAGTGGCGCTTGGCCGGCAGCTCGTCGGAGGGGCTGTCGTCGTCGTCCTCCTCCTCCTCCTCCTCCTTCACCTCCTCGGAGGAGGTAAAGTCATCCCAGGAGAAGCGATCGTCATCGCTCTCCTCCTCCGGTTCCCCGTCGGCAAGGAAGCGGAGGTCGCTCCCCCCGTCCGTCGAGGACTTGTCGTCCTCGGACCAGATGGAGAAGTCATGGTCTGGCTCCTCCCCGGCCTCAATGGCGCGGCGGATGTTGGCTGCGTGGACCTCCGCCGGGTTCGGTTCCGGCGTCGGCTCGCGAGACGAAGAGGACCCAAGGGAAAGTTCCGATGAGGTGGAGGAAGAGGAAGACATGGTGGCAGAGAAGAGTTTTTTGGAAGTGCTAATGCGAAGAGGATGAAGAGAAGAACTGTTCGGTACGGTTGGATAAAAGAAGTGGGGATTTAATGTCCGAACGGTTTTCGAGGAAGTGATGCCAAAAAACTGTCAAAATCGTGCAGAGAAGTTGGGAAGGCAAGTTGTCATGATGAAAATACTGCGACGGTTCTGCTCTGCCACGACATGACCCCTCGGAGAAAAAACGGAGTGGTTTTGAAATTATCATTACCAAAACCAGGGGGGCATGTGTTATCACCAGATTTTGGCTAAATCAGGAGGGGGGCCGCGATCAAGATGGGCTTGGAAGATTACACGTGGAAGATCTCCGAAGCGGCCTTGCTCGGGGAATTTGGGCTAGATTGCCCATGTATCTTTAATTACAGTAGATTGTATCTAGATTAAAAGTTAGAATCTTACCCGTGCACGGTTTAGTGCACGCCCACATTAGAAAGTCCCCTGGACTATAAATATGTACCTAGGGTTTATGGAATAAACAACAACCAACATTCACCCCAAACAAATCTCGGCGCATCGCCAACTCCTTCGTCTCGAGGGTTTCTACCGGTAAGCACCATGCTGCCTAGATCGCATCTTGCGATCTAGGCGCGACATGCCCATCCCCGTTGTTCATGCGTTGCTCGTGCTGAAGCCTTTTTGATGGCGAGCAACGTAGTTATCTTAGACATGTTAGGGTTAGCATTGTTCCTCGTATAATATGCTATCGTAGTGCAACCCTTGCATGTCTAGCCGCCCTTACGCCTATCTTGGGTGTAGGGGCGGCACCCCGCTTGATCATAGTTTAGTAGATCTGATCCGTTACGGTTGCTCCTTGTTTCATCAAGGATTAGTTTAACATCCGCAATAGTTAGGCCTTACAAAGGGTTGGAGGATCCAGCGGCGTGTAGGGTGACGTTCGCTAGCCCTAGAAAGGATGTTCCGAGGATCAACCTCGTGTTGGTTTTTAGGCCCTGTCTAGGATCGGCTTACGGTCACCGTGCGCGAGCGCGAGGCCCAATCGTGAGTAGGATGATCCGATTATGCGGTGAAAACCCTAAATCGTCGTAGATCTCATCGGCTTTATCTTGATCAAGCGGGACCACCATATATTCGGACACCTTGTCTGAATCATGGGTGAATCGGCTCTTTGAGCCGATTCGCGAGATAACTCTGAGAGCCGATCGAGGCTCGTATTTAACGTTTACGTGTGTGCCCTGCAGGAAACTAAGCGAGGCATCATCCACACCTTCCCGACCGGGTATAGGTCGGGTGGCACGCCCTTGCGATAGCATCGGACGTGCGACCAGGAGGCTTTGCGGGCCGTCGCTCTGAGGGACTGGGGCCAGCCGCAGCCCTAGTTGTTCCCGGCTCTACGGTGTTGCCCGTCTCTGCCCGCCAGGGGGTTTCTGACGTCAACACAAGCTCACCTCAAGTAGAGCCTAGCTCAACTCAAGTTGAGCCATCAAGTGCAACTAAAGATTTATCCTCTTCTCAAAATGAGTCACATTCCGAAGAACAAGAAGAAAGCCCTCAACCCACTGAGAAAGACCATGATGATGATCAAGAAACATCCTCAACTCATGTTCAAGCTCAAGTTGTCCCTCATGATCAAGTATTAGCAAGAGATGAATTCATTGATCATGAAGGAACCATTCGGAAGATCAAGGCTGCTACAAGGGCAAGTGACATGAAAGTAGATCAAGTCCTTGATAGCATCTCAAAAGGAGTGGTAACTCGTAGACACCATGCATTACTTATCACTTATTGTCAACATCATGCTTTTATGTCTAGTTTTGAGCCACTCAAGGTACATGAAGCCTTGGTTGATCCGGATTGGATAATTGCCATGCAAGAAGAATTGGAGTGTTTCACTCGTAATGAAGTATGGTCTCTAGTTGAGAGACCCAAGGATCATCGCATCAATGTTATTGGAACCAAATGGGTATTCAAGAACAAGCAAGATGAGAATGGCATTGTCATTAGAAATAAAGCAAGGTTAGTGGCGCAAGGGTTTGCCCAAATAGAAGGTATGGATTTTGAGGATACCTTTGCGCCGGTAGCCCGTCTTGAAGCTATTCGTCTTTTGCTTGCATTTGCACCTTTCCACAATTTTAAACTATATCAAATGGATGTGAAAAGTGCATTTTTGAATGGTCCCCTAAAAGAAACTGCATATGTAGCTCAACCCCCGGGGTTCGAAGACCCACGCCGACCCAACCACGTGTATTTACTCCATAAGACACTCTACGGTCTCAAGCAAGCTCCACGTGCTTGGTATGAATTCCTTAGGGATTTCTTACTACATGATGGGTTTTGCATGGGTACGGTCGATTCCACCCTTTTCACCAAACGGGTTAAAGGGGGTGGCTTATTTATATGTCAAATATATGTTGATGATATTATATTTGGTGGAACTAACCCCAATCATAACAAAGCTTTTGAGCTATTGATGACTAGGAAATTTGAGATGTCCATGATGGGAGAGTTGAAGTTCTTCCTAGGCTTCCAAGTGAGACAACTTGCAAAAAGCACCTTCATCTCTCAAGAAAAGTATGTGAAGGACATGCTCAAGAAGTTTGACATGACCAATGAAACCCAATGAAGACACCCATGCCCGTAAAGGGGCAACTTGGCTCATGTGATGGTGAGAAGGATGTGGATATAAAGGTATACCGTTCCATGATAGGATCCTTGCTCTACCTTTGTGCCTCTAGGTCGGATATCATGCTAAGTGTAGGGATGTGTGCTTGTTTTCAATCTGCTCCTAAGGAGAGCCATTTGATGGCGGCCAAACAGATTCTAAGATACTTTGTTTTACTCCTACTCTCGGGTTGTGGTATCCAAAGGGGTCAACTTTTGAACTCATTGGCTATTCGGATTCCGATTGGGCCGGTGATAAGGTTGACCGGAAGTCTACCTCCGGGGCTTGCCAATTTATTGGCCGGTCATTGGTGAGTTGGTCATACAAGAAACAAAACTCCACCGCTTTATCCACCACCGAAGCCGAATATATATCCGCGGCATCTTGTTGCACTCAGTTGTTATGGATGAAGCAAACCTTGAAAGACTATGGTATGTCTCTTGGTACGGTGCCTCTTCTATGTGACAACGAAAGTGCAATAAAGATTGCCAATAACCCGGTTCAACATTTTTGCACCAAACACATTGACATTCGCCATCACTTCCTACGTGACCATGTTACCAATGGGGACATTGCTCTCACTCATGTGGGGACAACATACCAATTGTCGGATATTTTCACTAAGCCTTTGGATGAAGCCCGGTTTGTAAACTTGAGAGGAGAACTTGGTATTCCTGATCCTAAAAACTTAGATTGAATAACTTCTTGCACTATATTCTTGCATTTATCTAGCTATCTAGCTTAGAGGCACAACACATATGGGGATAGTCATCTTACCATATCTTGGTATGATGCATACCTATGTGTGCGGCATAAATAGACCCAATGTCATTATATGGACCCAAGCATGTCTCTTAGAGGTCTCATGACATTTGCGCTTTCACATAGGGGGAGTAATCCCCCGCCCCTCATTAAGCCTCAATTGCAAATTAATTCGACTATACAAGGCTAAATGATCTTATTGAAAAAAAAACTATTTCAAAATGATTTATGACTCTTGATATACTTCGAATCATGCCCATTGTTGCTATCTATATCTTGTTTGGATTTCATTCCAATGGGTATGCCTAGAAAACCTTGTGTTTCCTACCCCATGTCTATGCTCATCTCGTCATACTTCTATCTATCTATATGTACATGTCATCTTCTGAACATACACACACAAGTACACAAAGAATAGGGGCAAAACGAGGCAAAACAGCCTGGCTGGTCTAGGGCCCGGTTGGACCGCCTCTGAGCCGGGACACCCGGTCTCTGGCCCGGTCGACCGGCCTGTGCGCCGGTCGTGCGGCTGGTTAAGTGGGGACGAGGTTACCCCTTGGGGGTCTTCTTCCTCACTTCCCCCTTTCACCATAGACACCATGCCCGCCGCCTCCATCATCCCCACCTCTCCCTAGGGCTCTCCCACCACTAGAATCCCCTCAAACCTCACCCCACCATAGACCGGCCACATTGGGTCATCTCCACCAAGGGATTTGGTCTCTTTCAAGCCACACTTGGAGATCTTGAGGATTTGGCCCTCAAGCCTTCTCTTGTTGTTCTCCTTGTTCCTTTGAGCAAGGAGGACTATGTCTTCGGGTAAATCCCCTCTTCCATTCCCTCTCCCTCTCTTTTTCTCACACATTGCATATCTTTGAGGAAATTTGAGGAAAACTTAGGGTTAGGGTTTGTAAGCCCTCATGCCATTAGAGTGTCTCACACCACTATGCACATATTCCACTCTACTGCTATAATATATGTTCAAGTTTATGAGTTTTTGCATGATTTTGTGGTTGAATTTCTGGGCAAACCTAACAAATCGACAGCACCCGGTCCCTGGCTCGGTCAACCGGCCTCTCAACCAGCCGGTCCGGTGTGTGGCCCGGTCGACCGGATGGGAAACCGGACCGCCCTGTCTCTCGTCCGGTTGGACCGGCCCGTGCGCCGGGTCGCCCAGTTCTTCGCACATTTCCATCAAAACACTTGAATATATGATATGCTTTTTGGCCTCCCTATTTCCTGATGACATGTACACTTACCCCACTGTTATCCTCGCTCTCTTTGCTGATTCACATGTGGTTCGTGTGGTGATGAGCGTGGCACTCTTGCCAAGAGAGGAAGGCCTACGAGGCCTCCAGGATGCCGTACTAGCGGTCGCGTGCCTTCTAGAGCACCTCCGCCTATTGGTCCAGGCAGCTCAACTGGGGGTAGAACCAAGTCAGTTGCCAAGAGAAAGAAAGACAAGCAAGCAGCACCAGATGATGACCTTATTGAGAGAGTGCCAAACTACAATGTTGGCACAGTACATGTTGGTGCCTGGAGAAGACTTCGACAAGCGAACCCCTATCGATTCGACCAACCCACTTACCCTCATGGAGATAGATTTCTCTGGACCATCACTCAGCAACATTTGTGGGATGACTACTACAACTCTCCAGAGTGCATGAAGAATGGTCTTATTGTGATGCCCAAGGCCATCAACATGGATGCTCTTATGTTGCATCAAGCCACCAAGTATCGCTTTGTGATTGATACCTTGGAAAGGATGGGGCTATTTGATCTCATGTGCTTGACGCCTACTGAAGGGTACTATTGTCCAATCCTTGTGAGGCAATTTCACTGCACTATGTTCTTCCATGATGACCCAGGTCGCACTATGACTTGGATGACAGGACAAGGAAAATACAGTTGCATCTATCTTGATTTTTGTGATGCCATGGGGTTTGCTGGTGGCCGTGCTCATGGTTTCAAGATATACTCTCAGCGCACGTTCAATCATGGGGACATTTCTTTATGCTTTCCTCCGGAACCCACAGCTGGTCCTCCCACTATCTCTGGCATGTATTACTCCTACCTTGTACTTGCCAAGCTATTCTGTGAGACTCTCATCAGCAAGTCCGGAGATTCAAGTGAATGTCGTGCATACCATCTGAACCTGATGTACTACTGTCGTCCTGACAACCAGAAGACCATTGATGGTTGTGATCTCCTCTACTATGAACTGAGGTGCTCTGTTCGCGAAAGGATGACTCCAAATTATGCTCAGTATGTTCAGCTGCTCATCGGTAAGGTTGTGCGAGCACCTTACAATAAGAAAGATGAAAGGGTTAAGATGGAACCTTTCAAGATGCCTATACAAGGAGATAAACCGGAAATCAAGCCATGATGCCTTCTGAGCGCCGGTCCAAGGAAAAGCATGACCCTGCTAGCTCCAGCTACTCTCGGCGCCCCAAGCGTGGTGCCTCACGGTTCCTCACTAGCTTGTGGCAGATGTGCAAAAATACCAATGATGTTGCACATCAAAGCCTTGTCTTGAGCCAGGAAACTCGGAGGCGCCAAAATGACTTCATGGCTGCCAGAAACACTCCTGTTCCTCCTCCTGGACCTGAGATGGAGCCTGTGCATGCACCTACTTGGGAGATGCCTCCTATTGATGATGAGATGCTTCAGAACTTTGATCTCTCCATATATGCTCACGATGGTCTTCCTCCTCGATATGCTCATGAACCTGAGACTTCTGGATATGGAAACAATGATGATGAAGACGAGGATCAGTACAATGAAGATGATGATGAAGAGGATGATGATGATGATGATGGTGATGGCAGCTCTCCAGCCGCGGGGACCGAGTTCTATTGATGGGAGCGCTCGCACCTCTCCTCTTTTCTTCGCCTTTTTGGTGTTCTGATGCCAAAGGGGGAGAAGAGAGTAGAGTCTAGGATTACGGGGTCCTTGGTTGCACAAGCCATGCTTGACATTTTGATTTGCTTCTTATTTGGCTTGTGCTTATTTGCTTGCTTTTTCATTCCAAGAACCATTTGCTACTTTAAATAATTCGTGTATGGACATGTGCTTGCATGCTTAATCTCTATCCATACCATGCTTGTTTCCTAAAGATATTGGGGGAGCTTCTCATATTTCACAAATGGTGCACTTTGCATTCAAACGCAAATTCTCCAAGTGCACACACTATGGGGGAGCTGTCTCAGTATCTCATATGGAATCAAGGTTTAAAGCTTATCATAATATCTATATGTGACTTTAGCTCAGTTTGTCATTGTATACCAAAAAGGGGGAGATTGTAAGGGTATTTTACCCTTATCCATTATTTTGGTAACTATGACACCGTGCTAGAGTATTTGGTCTAATACATGTCTACAAGATGATTCCCAGGTATTAGCCAAAGAGGTTTGATGGTGTATCAATGGAACAAGAAGGCAATGGGAGACCCCCCCACTTCGATGAAAAATCAACAAGGGAGTTTCGGCCTCGGCCGGTCAGACCGGCCCCAGGACCGGCTCGTCCGGTCACACGCCCGGTTGGGCCGGGTGCTGGGCCGGGCGCCAAGGTGCCAACCGGCCCCCACGCTTGTGCCAGCCAGGGCATGTCCAGTAAGCTCGCAGAAGTGATCCGGTTAGGGTCCGGTCACCGACCCGATTTGGACCGGCCGATCCGGTCCCAGGCCCGGTCAGACCGGGTGCAGGACCGGGCACCCCGGCGCCAACCGCCCCCCCACGCCTATGCCAGCCAGACGATGTCAAGTATGCCAAAGAAGCCGCCCGGTCAGGATCCGGCCCCCACTCCGGTTTGGAACGGCTGGCCCGGTCCCTGGATCGGTCCAACCGGGCCCTGCGCCACGGTCCGGCCCCAGGTCCGGTTGACCGGGTGCCTCGAGGAAAAAGCTGATGTGGCAAGTCAACAACGGCCATATTTCAAGTGACACTATATATACCCCTTCTTCTACCTCTGAAGGGGTAGGCACTACACTACAAGCTGTTCTTGAGCTCTCTCTCTCATACTCCATTGTTAGAAACACCAAAAGCTTCAGATCTCCCTCCTCCACCCAAACTCAAATCCCTCCAGGGAAACGATAGAGGAGGACCCGATCTACTATTCTACCAAGCCAAATCTCATTCCCCCTTGTATTCATCAAGAAGCTTGCTCTCTAGGGTTCCTTGGAAACCCTAGGTGGGCAAGAGTGGTCCAGAAGCATCCGGGTTGTGGATTTGCTTCTGACAAGATTGTGAAGGTTTGGAGGCTACCTCAAAGTCTACCACAAGTGAGTGAGCTATTCCTTCGTGGGATAGGCTCCGGAGAATAGGGTGAGCCTTCGTGGCGCGGGGAATCCTTCGTGGGACCTTCACTCCTCCAAACGTGATGTACCTTCTTGCAAAGGAAGGGAACACGGGAATAAACCCTTGTCTCCGCGTGCTATCGGTTATCTCTAACCGAACTCTTTACTTGTGATTTAACTGCCTGTGAGAGACTTCGTGCTCGAGTTAGTTGTATCCTCATATAGGTTGTCTCACCTAGTTTGCATCAGGCTCACCTTTATATTTCGCAAAGCCTAATATTGCCAAGAAAGAATTAAAATCTGTAGAAACCTATTCACCCCCCCCTCTAGGTTTACCATCTCTGAACTTTCAGACGCCTTCAAGAAGGTGCATGGCGCACGAGTGCGTCATCATCGTCGGCAGAGACCAAGGTCCTACAAAGTTTTCACCCAGACCCCGGACCACCACCCCCCGAGCTCGGGCTAGGTCCAAACCAGCAACACAACATCTTCCAATGGCATTGTGATAAGTACACCGGCCAAAACTACAACCAGACGCCGACCTAGCAAAGCCCCCTAAGGCACTAGGCGGGTCGTCAGCTACCGAAGCAAGACCGTGTATAACTAGCCAGGACAATAAGGTGAGAGGGCTGGGACACCGGCGAGAGATCAAAGGGTGATCCACAAGACACTACAAGATAAGCTTGCCCGAAGCGGGGCCACCAAGGGGAACAAATTGAGGCGGAGGGACGACATCCATCATTTCGAGGGATCATCATCGGGACGCCTTCAACAAGGGAACGACACCTGAAAGGTGACGCCATTACCGGAAATGGCGAGGCCATGCGTAGCTTTCGCTAAAATCCCACCGGGATCAAAATCTGGTCGCCATCGCGAGGCCGTAGAGCGAACAGAATAGAGCTCGCTGCCGCACCTCAAACCCAAGCCACACTAAGACCTAGCCCCAACTAGAGTCTACCGTAGGATGAACGCAAATGCAATACCTGCACCAGCGTGACCTTGAAGGTCGGAGGGAGAGACCACATCCACGAAAGCAGCTGTAGCCCAAGACATGCTGCCGACCTCGGCGAGCACACGCTGGCCCAGGGACCCTACCCTAAGAGAGCCAACCACCATCAGAAACGCCCAACCAAAGATGAAGGGCCACCAATGCAAACGGGCAAAGAAGCCGCTAGATTTGTGCCTAACAAACCAAGCACGGACGGCGGAGGAACAATGGAGGCACGGTGTTGGAGGGTTTCCAAACGCAGGCGCAAAAACGCACCCTCAGACCATCCAGATCCTGACCGGGACCGCCCGGACCGGATCTAGCCCTCAGGCCCAGATTTGGCCGCAAAACACCTGCGCCCCCACCATTGTCGGTGGCCACACCATCGCCACGTCTGAGGCCCGCATCGCCCGCTCGGCAGGATGGTCAACTGGTCGGGCCCTGCCAGGCCCAGATTTGGGCCCACAAGCCCAGATCCGGCCAAACCCTAGCCACCACCAGCAGCCACCGGCGTCCAGCCGACGCGCGAGGCGCCGCACCACCAGAAGCACCGGCGACCGAAGTAGCAGAGTTGTGCCGGCCAGGGCCACCACGCCGCGCCGCCGTGCAGACGTAACCCGCCCCAACGAGTCTGCCCGACGCGCAGGCAGAGACGCGCGCCGATGCGCCGCCGCCGCGACCGGAAGGCCAGCCTGAGCACATCCCGGGGTGCAGCGGCCTAAGCAGCACCGTCGGACTTCGCCGCCGCCAGGTCGGGAACCGCCCCGTCGGTCCGCCTCCCGCGCGGGTAAGAGCGGATCCGCCGCCGCTGGCACCGCTCAGGCTTTGCCCGGCTGCGGCGGCGGGGGAGGGTGGGGAGAGGGGGTTGCAGGCTGGAGAAGGGTGGGGTGCCCCGGCCGCCTCGGGGGGGGGGGGGGCGACGGGAGCGAGCGCTTTTTGTACCTATTATTCTCTTTTCAAGAACCGTGTATGAATAAATATACGGATTCACAAGTTCTCATCGATGTTTCCGTCGAGTTTCTGTAACCTGATGTACACAAAATCACAGATCCACACGTCAGACCATTGAGCCACGAGTGTTCAGGTCTGAGTATATTTTTGAAGATACAGCCTATGTTACATCATGTCCGTGAGTGTAAGGATGTTCATGTTGAGAATGGGAGCCCAATGTCTAAAATGAAACCTTGCAGGATATGTGTGGTTTGTAAAAAAAAAAAACGATTCTTTCGAATACCCACCTGATAGAAAGGCTCTGAAACTGCACTATCCGCAGTTAGTCTCATACTGTTCTTAAAATGTCGTTGCCGCTGTTGGTTATAACCTCTTAAGGTCCCTGGTCTGAACCTGGACCTCAAATCTACCAAAAAATTGGGCATTCTCATTCGGTGACAAATTATATGCAGAGCACCTATAAAGCAGCTGATACATGTACAAGTTGCACACACGACTGAATAAAGTAGCTAGAGATCTCAGTTACACTCCAAAGAACACGAAATGATCAATCGGTATCGGTTCCATCAGAATTGTATGGCACGATCGCCACGAAATGAAGACATGCAAACAAAACCTCTAATTAACCTCCGGAGTTACGAAGAAAAGGCTCTTACCTCTGCAAAGCACACTGATCTTGGCAAAGCTAACAACAGTTCAGACAGAGCCAACAACCACATCAGCATGGTCTCAAGCTGTCACAACTCGCAACTATAGCATAACACAATCGAAGCACTATTGTCAGATAACTCCCATCGTCATTTATATTTTATTTCTAACAGAGACTGGAAGACGATGCACTGACCTCTCGCTCGGGTTGGTGCACAGTAAGACAGTTCAGTGTGGAGCCGGCCATATGTCCTTGCTTTGAGTGGTATTCTTCCCGGTCTTGCTTTTCTCGGCATATCATATAACCTTGTCCGCCTCCTCCTTCTAGTTCTAGGCTCGTCCGCGCCCTGCGTGCCCCCGACCGGCTCCGCCCGTTGCCCACTCCGCCGCGCCGCCACTGGAAGTGGGAGGAGGAGGAGGGCGTCAATCCCATCGCGCCGCCGCCTGTGGTGGAGAAAGGGATGAGACGAGTGTGGGACCACGCGTACAGGAAAATGAGGAGAGAAAGGCGACATGTGGAGAAAAAGCGGGATTGGCAAATTACTGTACTGCTCTGATTGGACGAACCAGATTCTTTGCCCCCTTGAAACCATCTGGTTGGCCGGGTAGCCCAGGGCTCTTTCTAGGAGTAATTCTTCCCGGTCTTGCTTTTCTCGGCAGTATGTTCTAGGCTCTAGCCAGCCATGGACTCCACGGACAAGGGCCCTCTGCTGGAGAAGCACAGTTCCTCCTCCCTGCAGGTCTCGCTTATCTCCCTCTCTGTTATGTTTTGACTTACTTCATAATTCGTCTTGTGTTCTTGTATGAGTTCCCAATAATTGATTTGGTTTGCAGAACTATATATCACTACAATTGCTTCTCCTTTTTTTCTCTCCTGCGAAATGCAGAGTACCGCCGAATATACAGGCGATGGATCTGTTTGCATCCGTGGGAGTCCTGCTTGCAGGAAAGACTCAGGGAACTGGAAGGCTTGCTCCTTAACCATAGGTCAGGACTGTGAAATGCTTCTCTATGTTCGACTTCTACTGGAAGACCATGTAGGACATATAGTGGTTAAATGCTTTCTTTTTTAGCGTGCCATTCATTGTAGAACAAGAAATTTATATAGAGATTGTTTGCGTTCTTAGTTGCTCATCTCGCAGCATGAGATAATGGTTAGATACCTGCCGAATATACTCTTTTCTTCTCCCTTTCAGAGAATGAATACTTTTTTTTTTGGCGACGGAGAATGAATACTTGACCAGTGACACTTCACTGTACCCGAACGTTCATATAACATCCCGACAATATTTGTGACCTCCGTTTCCAAACATTAAAAAAATCTTGTGACGATGCCCTGTATTCTTATTGAATTTTGCACTACAGCTTTCATGCCTGCATTCTATACTCAATGCAAGATCCAACAGAAACGAAACTGCCTTGTGCAGTTTGTTCGTTCTGCTTGTACCTGGCCTATTCTTCGATTACGAAAAACCTAGTCAGTTATCTCACGAAAGTCCTACACGAAACAAATGTGGCCGCTGCAAGAGACGTCACAACTTGGCAAGGTACTAGCTATCTCGCACCTTTGGTTGGAGCCTTCTTAGCTGATTCATATCTGGGGAAGTACAGGACAGCTCTCATCTTCTGCACAATCTTCTTCCTAGTAAGTGCTACAAATAACTCGTACGCATTTAGCATCCACAGAGAGTACACAAGTTCTTTCTCCTCTTTCATTTTTGAACTAAACGCTCTTTGGTCAGGGGATTCGGAGTTGAACTTTGACTTTCCTAACGTGTTCGCTTACCTTTTATTTCCATTCTGTTCATTTAGGGAATGATGATGTTGCTTCTATCCGTGGCTCTTCTGTTGATCTCTACCAGTCCTCAGGCATGGATTACTCCGACAGGTCCAGTGTCTTCTCAGTACATATTCTTCATCGGCCTGTACATGGTTGCAATAGGGTATGGCGCGCAGAAACCTTGCATCTTGTCCTTCGGAGCCGATCAATTTGATGACACTGATGAAGTGGAGAGAACCAAGAAGAGCTCTTTTTTCAATTGGTACTACTTCACCATCAATGCTGCTTCGTTGATCTCAGGGACTATTATTGTGTGGGTGCAAGACCATGAAGGCTGGGTCTGGGGTTTTACCATTTCTACAGCGTTTGTGGCTTTAGGTGCATGTACTCTTTTCTTTGGCTCAGCTACGTATAGATTCCAGAAACCTGGAGGAAGCCCTCTTGCAAGAGTATGTCAGGTTCTTGTTGTGGCTACTCGCAACTTCGATAAAGATTTGCCATGCGACTCCACAGCTCTTTATGAGTTCCCGGGTCAAGGTTCAGCAATCCAAGGCAGCCGGAAATTGGAGCATACAGACGGGCTTAAGTAATACTCCATGCTGCAAACTCAACACTTAAGTTTATAACCTACATATGCATCCATTTCTGTTGCATTTCCAGTATTATCCAAGGTTGTGATATGTTTTCTTTCTCTCTCAGCTTCTTTGATAGAGCTGCAATTGTGACACCATCTGGCTGTGAATCTCCTCGTCAACTTAGTACATGGAAGATCTGCACTGTCACTCAGGTGGAGGAGTTAAAGATTCTGATCAGGATGTTGCCAATCTGGTCTACAGTCATACTATATTCTACAGTTCAAGAACACATGTTTTCGACGTTTATAGAACAAGCCATGGTAATGGAGAAACACTTCGGCTCTTTTGAAATACCTGCTGCGTCCTTCCAGTCCGTAGAAGTGGTCACTGCCCTTCTGCTTATTCCATTCTATGGTCGAGTCCTCGTCGCGGTATTCAGAAATTTCACTGGCAGGACGAACGGCATTACCCCGCTGCAACGGATGGGAGTCGGCTTGTTTTTCTCAATGTTATCAATGATGTCAGCAGCAGTGGTGGAGAACAACCGGTTGCGCATCGCACAGGATGAAGGCTTGGTGCACCGTCAGGTGGCCGTTCCGATGAGTATCCTGTGGCAGGGACCCCAGTACATGCTGCTAGGAGCCGGCCAGGTGTTCACCAACATTGGGCTAAGCGAGTTCTTCTACGGTGAATCGCCAGACTCCATGAGAAGCCTGTGCATGGCTTTCTCTTTTGCCAACATCGCGGCTGGAAATTACCTTAATTCGTTCATCCTGTCTCTTGTGCCGGTGTTCACAGCCAGAGGAGACATTCCAGGGTGGATACCTGGTAACCTGAATGAAGGACATTTGGATAGATTCTACTTGATGATGGCTGGGTTGAGTTTCTTGAATTTGTTGGCATTTATGCTCTGTGCTACTAGGTACACAAATGTGAAAAGGCTTCATATATAGTCCTGGTGTGAAAAGGTTGATTTGGTACAACATATAATCATGTTCAGAGGGGGGGGGAGCACCCATTTATACGGTTGAGGATTTGAGATTTTCCCCAATCATGAACATCCAGCAAAATGTACTACCATGTTCAGATTTGAATGTGGTATCCAAGATAAAGTAACTTAGTACCATATGCAGTCCACATACATCAGGAAACTGCAAATGTATTAGTTTCGACACTGATAGAAACCAATGTCTAAAATCAGGCAGGATGCTTGTGATTTATTCTTGAAAACTATTTCCCTGGATGCTTGTGTGATGGAAGGGTTTGAAACTGTAAGCTAGTGATTGTGTAGTTTAAAAAGGTGCATCCTCACCTGTTATGTTTGCACATGTAAATGCAATGCTACACTTGATAGCTTTTTTTGTAATGCTTATTGTTAATAACAAAACACTTGTTCCCAACAGCAAATACAACCACAGCCCCGTACAATTCTTAGAATGCTAAAACTAATTTTCATTACAGTACATGAGTATAGAACGATTTTATCAGCAAACCAACAAAAACATGCCCCACTTGTATCGTAATGGACCAATCTAGTTGGCTTTGCACGGTAACCAAGTCAAGTAGAGCTTATTCAGTTAGTGTCGAACTAATTTTGAAGTCGTAATGCACAAAAAGATCCTAGTCTAGTAGAGCTTGTTCATTTAGTGTCAACCAATGACCCAGACATCATTTATCTTCGACAACCATACTAACAAGTTCAGACAGTAACAATTTATTGAATAGCTAGGATAGCAGTTTCTTTAGAGAATGGAAGAGCTTTATGCAGAGAGCCAAACCTAGAACTGTATGTAGTGACTAGTACTCACTTGCACTTCAGTTTCAAGGGAAGGACCATGTCGCAAACCCCATGTTGCGTTTGCCGAGTCCGTTGGCAGGGGGGAGGAGAGTGTACCATCTATCATGTTGTAGGCACAACAAGAACTCAAACTCTTCTCATCAAAGCAGGGACAATCACCAGCATCAGGCACCAAACAGAATATGGTAATGAGAAACACACAGCTCTGGAGCAGCGTTGCCCTAAAAACAGGGCATGATCATCAGGCTTGAATACCTTATCTACCCGTATATCAAGATAGAGCATCTTAACTTCTCTACATGTATATCAAGATTGACGAGCACAAAGATAGAACATAATAAGACACAGCATCCTACAGTATTTCAACAAGAGACTTTCTTGTGCAACTACTGCACCGAACCCTTATCAGCTTGTTCTTAGCAAAGCCACCAGCAACGCTTAATAAGTAAGCAATTTGTTCCCAGCAAAACACCAATATGACAACGAAGCTTCATAAGGAGACAGGACGGTGAACATGATACTTGAAATAGTCTCAAATAAAACAAATCCACAATATAATCCATGCCATTCATCTTTCATGGACTACACAACACGGGAATCATGCAAATCTTGATGATTACCTGGCATTTCATCTTACACAAAGTTGCTAGCCTTTGATATCTAAAATTATCTGACCAAAAGTTCCCTGTTGGAAAATAATTAAACCTTGACAAAGATCTCCCAATGCAATGGCTGGACTGCAGTAGTATCCGGTTCACTGAGGATTATCTGTGCATTCAGAGAGGCCTTTTCTAGAGGCAGTAGTTTTGTTTCAAGAAAATCGGATGTAACCAGATGATCCTTATGAAGCCCTTTTGGGTGATCACTGGGAGTAAATAGTATCAATTGGTTGAGACTGGGAGACCTTTTCAACAGAAAGCTTAGTAGCCGCATCTCATTGTGGCGGCCCATGAAATTCATCATCTTGAGAAAAATAAGGTTTTCACATCCATTCCCTAGTGGCTCTTCCACCGATTCCTCTGACCCCTCTTCCTCTGATTGATCTTCACCAGACTCTTCTCCCTCAGTCTCATCTTCCTCCGATGCCTGCCCCTCCGGCAGCTCATCTTCCTCTGACCCATCGTCCTCCGATTCATCTACCTTGAAGTGAATATACTCTGATCCCTCTGACAGCTCTTCCTCCAACTCATCTTCCTCTGACCCATCGTCCTCCGATTCGTCTACCTTGAAGTGACTTTCCTCTGATCCCTCCGACAACTCTTCCTCTAGCTCATCTTCTTCTGACCAAACTTCCTCCGATTCATCTACCTTTGAGTGATTTTCCTCTGGCACCTCTTCCTCTGATTCGTCTTCCTCTGACTCGTCTTCCTCTGAGTGATTTTCCTCTGACACCTCTTCCTCTGATTCGGTTTGCTCGGATTGATCTTTCTCAGACTCTTCTCCGTAACACAAATGTTTGTCCCATGCATGCATCTTACATTCATGTTCCTCCGAGAGCTCTTCCTCTAGCTCATCTTCCTCTGACCCATCTTCCTCTGAATCCGATGGTTCTTCCTGTGGCTTATATTGACCACTCCTTGATGGAAGCTGCAAGAGGGTATAGTAAGTATTCGAAGAAATAGAAGACAGAAAGAGCAGGCATCGAAAACAAAGCATGGTGATAGTGCATTTGCTTAACATTGGACAACAGGACAAGTCAACAACAAAGGTCATCATGAAATGTAGAATCTAACAAACAGTTGGCATTCACCTGCACAAATAATCTCTCCAATCGAGGGCTACAGCAGGTCATGAGGAAATCCATAATGTCATGCAAATTTTCTTCGAACATTGCAAACATCAGCAGCTGCACCTCCCTCAAATTCTGCAATCTGCACACGGCAGCATTTCCATGGATTGATTTGGCACGAGCCTTGCCAGAAACTCTCTGCAAGTGCAAGGTAAAAGCAAAGAAGAAGCTTCTGAGTAACTGAGCAGTAGAATCAACAGGGTGGAATGAAATCAAGTAATGAACGGACCCGTAGGGCACTGCTGCAGAGTGTAATCACAGTGAGGTTATAGGCATCGATGAGTGCATCGAGACAACTTCTACGCAGCCAGCAGAGTCTCCCATCTGCGTCGTATGTGGTGCCCCCCAAGCAATTGCCGCGGTCAGGTCCCCCGAAGCAGAGATAAAGGTCGTGAATGGTGGTCGGGATTTGGTCCGCGGCAAGGTAGCCACCACTGTAGCGGAAGGAGCGGAGGCCCGGGGCCTTCCTGAACAAAACGCCGGCAAGGCCTTTGCACTCCGCGAAGGTGACGCTCTTCAGGTAAGCCCCGGCAGGGAAGTTGCCGCGGCGTAGACCTTTGCAGTAGCGTAAATCTAGGGTGCGCAGGAGCGGGCATGCGGCGACCAGAGAGAAGACGTCATGGTCAGAGATGGTGACGCGGTGGAGGCGGATGGCCTCGAGGACAGAGTGGGGATGGGACTCGTAGCGGAATGGGTTGGGAAGGCCGACGCCGATGCCCTCGACGGAGAGGCGCTGGAGGTGTGGGTTGCCTCGCGGCAGCCGGAACTTCAAGATGCGGTTGGAGCCCCGACTGAGGTGGACTTGGAGGTCCGCGACGGCGCAGGCGGCGGCATAGTGAAGGCAGCGGCGGAACTCCTCGGCGGTGAGCTCGCCCATCTCGAAGGAGAGGGAGAACCGGTCGATGCGCCGCCGCCCGCGCCGCTCCAGGGATTCCATGAGCGGCTGTAGGGCGGCGACGCGCAATTCCAAGGAGGCAGGATCCGGCCAGCGGCGCGTCCAGAGTGCGCGCCACTGCGTGGAGAGCGCGCCGGTGCGGATGGCGGATTTGAGCGGGAGGAGCGCGAGGATGTGCAGCCGCAGAGCCTCCGGCAGGGTCGTGATGCGGTCTTCCTCCAAGCCAGGTTGGGCTCGCCCCCCTTCCTCATCCGTCTGCCGCCTCTTGGAGCCGCCACCGGAATCGAACACCATTTTCGACACTCACAGGTCACCAGCCACCAACACCAACCCGCCGCCGGTTGCTTTTCTTCCCGAGAGGCCGGTTAGTTTGGCCAGTTAGACAAGTTCTGAACGATCCACTGGCCCTAATCTTCCCCTTGGCCTGTGGGCTGTGGAGACTAGTTTTTTATCCTAAGCTATTATATTTTTTTTCAGAATATCTAGACATTAAAAAAAGCATGCCACCGTTTGTCACATTTTTTTGAAGTAGGTTTTCCGACTGCTTGTATATTTATAAATTGTGGGTTAAAGTGTGTAGTACATCCTCCGTCTCGGTTTAACAGACGCGCACGTTGTTCAAAATATTAATTTGACCATTATTTTAGTTAATTAAGTATGATATATGTTTAAAAAGTTCTATTAATCGAAACTTTTTTGAATACAAATCTAATAGTATAGATTTCGTAGACATATAATTTATATTTTATTGATCAATTAATGGTTAAATTTTATCTTAAACTAGATGCACACCTGTTAAATCGAGATAGAGGGAATACACAAGAGGAGCTGCAGAGCAGAAGAGAAAAATAAACTACTACCTCCGTTTCAAGGAATAAGGCGCTTTCGTTTTACGTGCTTTTTGTTTGACCAAGCATTATTTCAAATAGATAAAGATTGTTTGTACAAAATTAGTATCATTAGAAAGTACTTTTCAATACGAATCCAACTATACTAATTACATATAATATAATCGAGATTTTGTTGCTCAACTTTTATAGTCAAAGTTCGTCTTGGAATACGCGTGCGCCTTATTCCTTGAAACGGAGGTAGTATACTACAGCAGCCGTACTTTACAAAGCTATACAAAGGAAGATATCCAATCTTCCAGGCCACCATAGGACTTCCTGGTTGGTTTAAAAAGGAGTAGCGTCATTTTTTCCTTGAATTTTCCCTGCAGCGGAAGAGGTTGGGTTGGATAGCCTTGAAGATGTAGTCATTACGATTTGTGCTGATAAAAGTTGTATAAAAAACCATGTTAAACATCTATGGAAATTGAATGATAAGAAATTGAAAAATATCACCGGTTGAGAGGAGCAAGAAAAACATCATTGATTGTATATCAAGCGTGTTAAAATATAGTTGTTCTAGGGTGTAGATTCTATTCTCAACACGGCAATCACAGCCCTAGTGCAGCGTGATACTAGTCTAGGATTGCTTCCTCATCTTCTTGAGACGATTCTCCAGTCAGAAACTTTGAGATTTTAAATACAGAAGTCATGCATGCAATGCAACTTTTTTTTTAATAGGGGATGGGTCCAGACGGACCCAGAAACTTCATTTATAGCGGTGGGTACTGTTATCACCAGAATTTGACCGGATCAGAGGTGGGCCGCGATTGGAGATGGGCTTAAAAAATATATATATGGAAGAAATACATGAATCGGCCTTGTATACAAAGTTTGGGCTAGTTTGCCCGTATATCTGTAACATACTAGAATACGTGTCGGTTAGATAGAGTTTGGGCTCGTGCCCGGTTAGGATTATTCCCACGTTAGAAAGTCTACGGACTATAAATATGTATCTAGGGTTTATGAAATAAACAACAATCACGTTCACCACAAACCAATCTAGGCGCATCGCCAACTCCCTTGTCTCGAGGGTTTTCTTCCGGGTAAGCATCATGCTGCCTTGCGATCTAGGCAGTACACGTTTATTCGTTGTTCATGCGTTGCTCGTGCTGAAGCCTTTTTGATGGCGAGCAACGTAGTTATCATAGATGTGTTAGGGTTAGCATTGTTCATCGTATCATATGCTGTCGTCGTGCAACCCTTAGACGTCTAGCCGTCCTTACACCTATCTTAGGTGTAAGGGCGGCACCCCGCTTGATCATTATTCAGTAGATCCGATCCGTTATGATTGCTCCTTATTCTTCAAGGATTAGTTTAATATCTGCATGGTTAGGCCTTACAAACGGGTTGAAGGATCCAGTGGCGCGTAGGGTGAAGTTTGCTAGCCCTAGACATGATGTTCCGAGGATCAACTTCGTGTTGGTTTTTAGGCCTTGTCTAGGGTCGGTTTACGATCACCGTGCGTGGCCGCCAGGCTCAATCACGAGTAGGATGTTCCGATTATGCGGTGAGAACCCTAAATCGTAGTAGGTCGTTTTAGCTTTATTTTGATCAAGCAGGACCACCATCTGATCGTACACCTCGTACGGATCATGGGTGGATCGGCTCCTTGAGCCGATTCACAGGACAACCCGAGAGCCGATCGAGGCTCGTATTTAATGTTTACGTGTATGCCATGCAGGAAACTAAGCGAGGCACATCCAACACCTTCCCGACCGGTATAGGTCGGTGGCACGCCCTTGCATCGAGCATCGGACGTGCGTGCCGAGTCTTTGCGGGCCGTCGCTCGGAGGGACCAGGGCCGGCCGCAGTCCCGGGAGCCTCCCGGCTCTACCGTGTTGCCCGTCGCCGCTCGCCGGTGGGTTTCGACCGCAACACATTCCGGCACGCCCGGTGGGACGATCTTCGACATCAACCGCATCGCCATCTACATCCGAGATGGCGGAAGGCACTCCGGTCACGTACGAGGATCCGACCGAGGAGCTCAAGAAGAAGCATGACGAGGTCAAAGCGATCCTCGAAGCCGATCTCATCGGCTCTTTTCACGAACCCGCTCACATGGCATCAGGTGGAAAGGGTTCTCACCTGAAGGCGCGCTCGATGGAGTGGACCTGTCCGTCCCGTCAGAAGAACGCACCAGGTCGCTGCGTCAGTAGATTAACTTCATGGTAGCTCATTCGCTACACCGCCATTCTGAGAGCCTGGTGAACACTTTGGAGCGTGTTGCTCTTCGCGTGATCCAGAAAATCATGAAGCATCAGTACTCTCCGTCAGGACCAGCTCTGGGGACTCACCAAGGAGAGATGCCACTCCAGTCCCGTCCACCGCTGCCATTCGCGTTGGCAGCACCGAGAGGTGCCGAATTCACCGAAGCATACGTCGTCCGCAAGATCGGTGGTGACCCTAGTGACTACCAATTCTTGCATGAGGCGCCTAAGGAGATCCCTCACGGATACACGTGCACATACGTGCCGATCTGCGATGAATCGGGCACTCACGAACCAGGCCGCAACAGCGGGGACTTCCGAACGAGCAGGAGAAACTTCGGGAACAGATCTTGAGAAGTAGACGTGGCTAGCTAAGTATGCCACTCCGACAAACCTCCAGAGCTCAGCTCTTGCAGTTGGCTCAGATTTGGAAAAGCAAGCATGGCTGGCTAAGTATGCCACTCCGGCGAATCTTCAGAGTTCGATTCCTACAGCCAGCACCGCGGATCAGATTAGTACCATCTTAAAAGACCAGTTCGGCATGGTGCCAGAAAGGAGGTCAATCGGCTATTCCAAGCCGTACCCCAATGAGTACGAGTTGATCCCGTTACCACCCAAATATCGGCTCCCTGATTTCTCCAAGTTTAATGGATCAGATGGTTCCAGCTCCATCGAGCATGTGAGCCGATATTTGGCGCAGCTGGGCACGATCTCAACATCAGATGAGCTGCGTGTGAGGTTCTTCGCATAGTCCCTCACAGGATCGGCTTTCGGGTGGTACACATCGCTGCCACCAGATTCAATCCGGACTTGGAAGCAGTTGGAAGAGCAGTTCCACATGCGGTATCACTCGGAGGCTTCCGAGGCCGGCATTGCCGATCTAGCACAAGTACGACAGAAGCGCGGAGAAACAGTTTCAGAATACATCCAGCGCTTCAGGACCGTTACGAACCGATGCTATTCGGCTCGTGTGACTGAAAAAGAAGCAGTCGAGTTGGCGGTGGTCGGTCTCGTATCACCGATCAAGGACGTGGCCTCCCAAGCAGACTACCCTTCACTAGCGCACATGGTGCAGAAGCTGTCGGCATATGAACAGCGCCACCCAGATGTATACCAGGATAAATTCAAACGTGCGGTGGTCCTGGTTGAGGCAGATGAAGATGAAGGCTCTGCGGGAGATCAAGAGGTAGCGAGTGGCTGAATGGACTCGGGGGCAAGCCCCGTGTGCTGTAAGTGGGTTAAGCCACAAGGTCCTCCAAGAGGGTTTGACTTCGATGTCACCAAGGCTGAGCAAATTTTCGACCCTTTACTTAAGGAGAAGCAGCTAAAGGTACCCGAAGGCCACAAGATCCCCACGGTGCAGGAGCTGAACGGAAAGCCATACTGCAAGTGGCATAACACGTTCACCCACGCCACCAACGACTGCAGGGTGTGGCGTCAGCAGGTCCAAATGGCGATAGAACAAGGGCGTCTAATTTTCAGCCAGTACGCCATGAAGGTCGACACACACACCCCTTTCCCGCCGTTAACATGGTGGAGTGCACTTACCATGGAGGGTGCCAGCCAGGATTCTCGTGCAATATCAACATGGTAGGACCTGAGCACCACTCTGGTAAGGACGGAGATGAGGGCAGCTGCTCTCATAGCAAGGACACAGAGGAAGCCGTTCCACGCGATCGGCTCCGTCACGATGGCAAGCGCTACATCACACAGGGAGAAGTGAGGAACGTAAGATATCAGCGACCTCTCTCTGATCACCTCCTCAACAAGTATGTTGGTCAATACGACCAACGCCGGCGATACAACGACGATGATGAAAGAGATCGTCTGGCTAGGGACGCCAGGAGACACCGTCGGCATGATCGCGACGAGGAGAGATATGAGCGCCACGCCAAGGAAAAGTCGAGAGAGCAAGACGACGTGGATAGGCACTCGGGACTGCCCCTTCTTCAGACACTGCTGGGATTCAGGAATGAGCCGATTGCCTACAATCGGCAACTGTCCAGAATGTAGACAAAAGAAGAAGGATGCAGCTAACGTGTCCGTGTTCAAACGTATAGGGCCTCTCCCACCTCGGAACAAGCACGCTGAGTCCTCTCGGGTAGAAGATCTCGAGGAACTAGAGGACGATGATGAAGACGAAGACAAGTATCATCGGCCAAGGTGGTGCCCTGATGTGCTCAGCCGTTCCCAAAAGCGTAGGGTTCAGCGACTACGTGGTTTGGAGGAAGCTGAAAGGTTATACCTGCACACGTTGAGGAAGGCGCGGCCTGATCCGGCCGCTAAAATTCAGCGAACTACGGACGAAGAAGGTCGGCCACAAAGGAAAGAGTGGCGCCCCGAGACAAAGAAAGCCGATGATGAGACATCGGCCGGCACAAACATGGTGTTCATCCTTCCAACGGAGTTTAGTGCTCCGAGATTAGACGAAGCACCGGTGGCACAACTTGATCGCGGCCCACGGCCGGTTATCTTTGAGAAGCCACGAGAAAGAAGCTACGGACATCCGAAGGCTCGTACTTGCGAGGCTACATCAATGGGCAGCTCGTCACCAAGATGCTGGTGGACACCGGAGCGGCGATCAACATTATGCCATACTCCATGCTACGTCGGTTGGGACGCTCTAGCTCGGATCCGATCAAAACCAACGTGACGCCGAGCGATTTCAACGGCCAAGCATCCGACGCACAAGGTGTTCCGAACGTGGATCCGACCGTAGGAAGGAAAACCATCCCTACGACGTTCTTTATTGTCGACAAGCAAGAGCACCTATACTTGTCCTACTAGGGAGAGATTGGATCCACGCCAACCGTTGCATTCCATCCACGATGCACCAATGCCTAATACGGTGGGATGGAGATGAAGTAGAAGTCGTCCACGCAGATGATTCAGCCGAGATTTCAATGGCCGGCATGAACGTTTGGGAGACATCGGGCCAAGAGCCACTCTCGGGCATCAATTTGGACGATCGCGAGCGCATCGACGTGACAAAGGACGGGGTTAGGCTGGTTTTATCCACCGGCCTGACCGTGTAACAAAAGCAACATCTATGGACAAACGTGGCGATGCCGATCCATGTGATCAGCCCCAAGGATCTATGGAGGAACATTGCAAAACCTTCATTGAGCAATTCAATCAACATGGAGGCCGATTCCAGCAATCGGCCAAAATTATCCTCACCATGCATTCTGCCTGGGTTCAACGTCGATCTAATGAGCAATGGGTTTACGTCGGCTGATGAGCTGGAAGAAGTCCACACTGGTCCTAACAGAGCCGACGTTCACATATAGTGTCTTGGCTAACCACGGAGCCGATATCTGCAGATACCTGGCAGAATCGGCTCGGGGGGCACCTAATCAGATGAACATGTGCAGTGAAATATTGGGGGCCGATAGAAAAATCGGCCAGTAAAAAAATTTCTCATGATGTACAGCCGATGCACGGACATCGAATTTAGAGCTAAGGAACAAAGCCGATGCACAGCCATCGACTCTAGTACAATTACACAGGATCTACCCGCTGCGTGTTCAAGACACGGATGGCCTTCCGCTTCCTGGAGGGGGTGGACAATGAGAGCTTCCTCAGCGGCAGTAAGCCGATTTCGGTGCCAGAACCTTCTCTTCGAGGATTTCCAACCCGTTGTGCAAGGTCGCCAGTTCAGCGGTACTGTCAGAAGCGTCGGTTTTGGCATCCAACCCAGCCTTGTGGCTCATTAAGCCGCTGGTGTTTCGTCTACGATATCGGCTTTCAACGGAAGAAAGGTGGTCGGCTCTGGCTGGCTCTGCGTGGTAGCTTTCTCAGGTGTGATCGAGCTCAGGTCCATTTGTCTGAATTGCGTGTCCTCATCACTGTTTTCGCCTTGACTGAGGCTCGGGGGGCAGCTGACCTGGTAGATGCTCTGTTTTTAGAAGCCGATTGGAGTGTCATCGGCTGGTCCTGCATCGCAATCTTCTTCAAAGGTGGTGAGTTCTTGCAAAAGAGGGATTCATCATCACCGATAGGGAGTTGGCTCTAGGCTATCTGATTGCTGCAAAGGAACAGAGCAGGGTTATAAAGTATCACTGAGGAGATTTGCGAGCAGGTGATATCTGTTCTGCAGAGTATCGGCTTCAGCGTCAAGTCGTTTCAGCAGCGGTTCTAGGGCTCTCTTGAAGGCATTGGTCTTCCACATTGTCCACCAGAGCTCAAAGTCATCGGTCGAAAAGATGAAGGATAGACCGTGAGGGATTGATGCGTTGACATCGGCTTATTGAGCGTTGACCAAGTTTACGATCACTCCGTAGTCGAAAAGATGAAGGGCGGATTATGAGGGACCGATGCGTTGCCATCGGTTCATTAAGCATTGGCTAAGTGGACAATCGGCAAAGTCAGTATGTGGGGAAATCGGCTAAATTGGCATAAAGGAAATCGGCAAAATCAAATTGGGGAAATTCTTCATTGATAAACGAGATTTCTTACATAAAGAGCTGATTGCTCTCAAAAGGAAGTACTAAGGGGATACATTGCCCCATCTACTACTACTGATCCTATGCTAAGGGTCTTATCTACGGGCCGTCGCTGCCCTCGTCGTCGCCGTCGTCGCCGCTGTCGGCGCTACTCCCGGCGGGTTCGACGTCGCTGCTGTAGCGGCCGCCGGCAGGACCCTCGTTGTCCTCGTCCTCCTCGTCAGCGTCGTCGTCGTCGGCCGTCGAAGTCGCCGAGGTTCCCCGGCCGGGGGCGAAGCGCTTGGCCGGCGGTTCGTCGGAGGAGGTGTCGTCCTCCTCCTCCTCCTCAGAGGAGGAGGTGAAGTCGTCCCAGGAGAAGCGATCATCATCGCTCTCCTCCTCCGTTTCCCCGTCGGCGAGGAAGCAGAGGTCACTTTCCCCGTCGGTCGAGGACTTGTCGTCCTCAGACCAGACGGAGAAGTCGTGACTGGACTCCTCCCCGGCTTCGATGGCGCGGCGGATGTTGGCCGCGTGGACCTCCTCCGGGCCCCACTCCGGCGTCGGCTCGCGGGAGGAGGAGGATTCGATGGAAAGACCCGATGAGGCGGAGGAGGAAGAAGACATGGTGGCGCAGGAGGGCTTTTGGAGTGCTAATGCGAAGAGGATGAAGAAGCGAACTGTTTGGAACGGTTAAATAAAAGGGGATATAGTGGAGATTCAATGCCACAGGCAGTTTCGAGGAAGTGGTGCCCAACGAGAAAAAAATTTCGCCAGGTCACGCGGAGAAGTGGAGGAGGCAAGGCATCATGATGAAGGATACTGCGATGGTTCTGCTCTGCCACGACATGACTCGACGAAGAAAAAACATAGTGATTTTGGAATTGTCATTTCCAAAACCAGGGGGCATGTGTTATCACCAGAATTTGACCGGATCAGAGGTGGGCCGCGATTGGAGATGGGCTTGAAGAATATATATATGGAAGAAATACATGAATCGGCCTTATATACAAAGTTTGGGCTAGTTTACCCGTATATCTGTAACATACTAGAATACGTGTCGGTTAGATAGAGTTTGGGCTCGTGCCCGGTTGGGATTATTCCCACGTTAGAAAGTCTACGGACTATAAATATGTATCTAGGGTTTATGAAATAAACAACAATCACGTTCACCACAAACCAATCTAGGCGCATCGCCAACTCCCTTGTCTCGAGGGTTTTCTTCCGGGTAAGCATCAGTACACGTTTATTCGTTGTTCATGCGTTGCTCGTGCTGAAGCCTTTTTGATGGCGAGCAACGTAGTTATCATAGATGTGTTAGGGTTAGCATTGTTTCATCGTATCATATGTCAGTCGTCGTGCAACCCTTAGACGTCTAGCCGTCCTTACACCAATCTTAGGTGTAAGGGCGGCACCCCGCTTGATCATTATTCAGTAGATCCGATCCGTTATGATTGCTCCTTATTCTTCAAGGATTAGTTTAATATCTGCATGGTTAGGCCTTACAAACGGGTTGAAGGATCCAGTGGCGCGTAGGGTGAAGTTTGCTAGCCCTAGACGAGGATGTTCCGAGGATCAACTTCGTGTTGGTTTTTAGGCCTTGTCTAGGGTCGGTTTACGATCACCGTGCGTGGCCGCCGAGCTCAATCACGAGTAGGATGTTTCGATTATGCGGTGAGAACCCTAAATCGTAGTAGGTCGTTTTAGCTTTATTTTGATCAAGCGGGACCACCATCCGATCGTACACCTCGTACGGATCATGGGTGGATCGGCTCCTTGAGCCGATTCACAGGACAACCTCGAGAGCCGATCGAGGCTCGTATTTAATGTTTACGTGTATGCCATGCAGGAAACTAAGCGAGGCACATCCAACACCTTCCCGACCGGGTATAGGTCAGGTGGCACGCCCTGCATCGGCATCGGACGTGCGTGCCAAGTCTTTGCGGGCCGTCGCTCGGAGGGACCAGGGCCAGCCGCAGTCCTGGGAGCCTCCCGGCTCTACCGTGTTGCTCGTCGCTGCTCGCCGGTGGGTTTCTGACCGCAACAGGTACAACTTACACAGAGAACCCTAAAAGTGAAAAAAGTTACAGCATGGCCCTCGCAAATTGAAAAAGGACCCTAAAGGAAAACCAAAAAAGCGATCGAGTCCTTCTCCACCGACGCGTCATCTGAACCTCGATGCCCCAGCCGCCGAGAACGTCACCGGAGACGAAACCACTTGGGGTGAGGTCGGCGTGCGTTGCCGCGCTGAGGTCGAAGTAGATCCTCCGTTGTGGCTCTCCGGCCTGGAGGAAGAAGATCCATTGAAGCATCAAGCTCCAAGGTGCGAAGAGGCTCCATTGGCCAGACGTAGCAGCGGCGCAACCTCGCTGTTGCTGATGCTCTTCGCCTGAAGAAGCTTCGAGGAACACCCCTGGAACTCCAGATCTGTCTGTCTCCCGTCGCCGCCCACCACCATGGTGGCCGGATCTAGGAAGAACGGCTCGAAGGAGAGCTCTGGCGAGCTTATTGGGGGGAGGTGCAGAAGAAATCGTCCCATCCATCTTCGGCTCCAACCAGCAGAGCAGCACGGGTAGGGAGACCTCCACCACCGGCAAGCAGGAGCAGCTCGAAAGCTCCGGCCACCAGAACCTCCGGATACACGACAGGACGCCAAACCGGCATAACTCCATACAACCTACCATACTAGAACCTAGACTACTCTGTACAGGGGGCCGGTCTCCTCTCTCCCGCCGCCTCCGGCCGACTAGGCCGCCGGAGGGGAGAGGGAGAGGAGCCGGGGGGGAAGCCTAGTGACTCTCAAGAAAAGGGACTGGAGAGAGAAGACGAGGGGGGAACAACTATAGTCAGAATATTGATGACCCACAAGTATAGGGGATCGCAACAGTCTTCGAGGGAAGTAAAACCCAAATTTATTGATTCGACACAAGGGGAGGTAAAGAATACTTATAAGCCTTAACAACTGAGTTGTCAATTCAGCTGCACTGGAAAAGCACTAGTAACAGGGGTGATGTGAAAGCAGCGAGTAATATGAGAGCAATAGTAACGAGTAACACATCAGCGATGAATAGTAACACAGAGGCAATGGCACCAGAAAATAGTTGATACTACTTCCAATGTCATATATGAACGAGTATATGATGATGAGAGATGGACCGGGGTTCCCAACGATCTACACTAGTGGTAACTCTCCAATAACAAGTGACACGTGTTGGGTGAACAAATTACAGTTGGGCAATTGATAGGATTGAAAGCATTAAGACAGAACATCAAGATTATTAATCATGTAGGCATGTTTTCCATATATAGTCATATGTGCTCGCATGAGAAACTTGCATAACATCTTTTGTCCTACCAGCTCGGTGGCAGCCAGGGCCTCAAGGGAATCTACTCGGTAATTAAGGTACTCCTTTTAATAGAGCACCGGAGCAAAGCATTAACACTTGGTGAAAACATGTGATCCTCATACCTATGCCTTCCCCTCCAGTTATCCTAGTTGCTGTCACTCTGGGGCCTCGGGTTCCGGACATAGACATATGCAAACAACTTGTAGATACAATCTAAGCAATAAGTATAGAGCTTAAATCTAAGATCATGCCACTCGTGCACTAGTGACAAGCATTAAACACAACAAGATTGGAGCAACAATAACTTCACAAACTTTATAGATAGACTAATCATAATGTAACAATCCATCGGATCCCAATAAACACAACACCGATTACATCAGATGAATCTCAATCATGTAAGGCAGCTCATGAGATCATTGTATTGAAGTAGATGGGAGAGAGAGTAGAAACTAGCTACTGCTAGAACCTGTAGTCCATGGGGGAACTACTCACAGAGCATGATGGAGGCGGTGGCATCGATGGAGATGGCTTCCGGGGGCACTTCCCCGTCCCGGCGGCGTGCCGGAACGAGAGACCTCGTCCCCGAAACGGAGTTTCGTGATGGCGGCGGCGCCCACGGAGTCTTTACTGGAGTTTCGTCAATTGGTGTAGGGTTTTCACGTCGCGAGGATAATATAGGCGAAGAGGCGGCGCAGGGGGTGCACGGGGGCCCACACCATAGGCCGGCGCGCCCCTTCTAGGCCGCGCCGCCCCGTGGTCCGGGGGCCACGGGCCTCCTCTCCGTCTCCCCTTCGGTGTTCCGGTCCGTCTCGGTGAAATAAGATGTTTGGCTTTTGTTTCGTCGAATTCGAGAATGTTGCCCGAACAGCCTTTTACGGAACCAAAAACAACAGAAAACGAGAACTGGCACTTCGGCATCTTGTTAATAGGTTAGTCCGGGATAATGCATAAAATCATTATAAAGTGTGAGCAAAACATGTAGGTATTGTCATAAAACTAGCATGGAACATCAGAAATTATAGATACGTTGGAGACGTATCAAGCATCCCAAGCTTAGTTCCTACTCGCCCTCGAGTAGGTAAACGATAAAAAGAATAATTTATGTAGTGACATGCTACTTACATAATCTTGATCATACTGTTGCAAAGCATATGAGATGAATGAAGTGACTCAAGGCAACGATCTATAGTTTGCTAACAAATAGATAACATATAGCAAAACTTTTCATGAATAGTACTTTCAAGACAAGCATCAAAAAGTCTTGCATAAGAGTTAACTCATAAGGCAATAAATTCAAAGTAAAGGCATTGAAGCAACACAAAGGATGATTAAGTTTCAGCAATTGCTTTCAACTTTCAACATACATATCTCATGGATAATTGTCAACACAAAGTAATATGATGAATGCAAATAAGCAAGTATGTAAGAATCAATGCACAGTTGACACAAGTGTTTGCTTCTAAGATGGAAAGGAGTAGGTAAACTGACTCAACATAAAGTAAAAGAAAGGCCCTTCGCAGAGGGAAGCAGGGATTAAATCATGCGCTAGAGCTTTTCAAGTTTTGAAATCATATAGAGAACATAAAAGTAAAGTTTTGAGAGGTGTTTGTTGTTGTCAGCGAATGGTAGTGGACACTCTAACCCCCTCATCAAACAGACCTTCAAAGAGCGGCTCCCATGAAGGACATTATCTTTACCAGCAAGGTAGATCATCCCTCTTCTCTTTTGTTTACACATGTACTTTAGTTTTATTTATGGATGACACTCCTCCCAACCTTTTGCTTACACAAGCCATGGCTAACCGAATCCTCGGGTGTCTTCCAACATTCACATACCATGAAGAAGTGTCTATTTGCGAAATTAAGTTGCTTACTGATGAATCAGGGGAAAACATGTGAAGAGAATTATTATTGAAAGTTAATTAATTGGGGCTGGGAACCCCGTTGCCAGCTCTTTTTGCAAAATTATTGGATAAGCGGATGAAGCCACTAGTCCATTGGTGAAAGTTCTGTCCAACAGGATTGAAAGATGAAACACCACATACTTCCTCATGACCTATAAAACATTGACACACATAAGAGATAATAACTTTTGAATTGTTTAAAGGTAGCACATGAAGTATTTACTTGGAATGGCAGAAAAATACCACATAGTAGGTAGTTATGGTGGACACAAATGGCATAGGTTTTGGCTCAAGGTTTTGGATGCACGAGAAGCATTCCCTCTCGAGTACAAGGCTTTGGCTAGCAAGATTGTTTGAAGCAAACACAAGTATGAACCGGTACAAGCAAAACTTACATAAGAACATATTGCAAGCATTATAAGACTCTACACTGTCTTCCTTGTTGCTCAAACACTTTTACTAGAAAATATCTAGACCTTAGAGAGACCAATCATGCAAACCAATTTCAACAAGCTCTACGGTAGTTCTCCACTAATAGGTTTAAACTACATGGTGCATGAGCTTAAACATGATCTACTTGAGAGCTCAAAACAATTGCCAAGTATCAAATTATTCAAGACAATATGGAGCATTTTCTGTTTCCAACCAAATAGCAACAAATGCAGCAGCTTTTAACTTTTGCCATGAATATGAAAAACGAAGAACACAAGTGTTCATACGAAAAAGCGGAGCGTGTCTCTCTCCCACACAAGGATTGCTAGGATCCGAATTTATTCAAACACAAACAAAAGTAAAAAACACACAGACGCTCCAAGTAAAGCACATAAGATGTGACCGAATAAAAATATAGTTTCACTAGAGGTGACCTGATAAGTTGTTGATGAAGAAGGGGATGCCTTGGGCATCCCCAAGTTTAGACGCTTGAGTCTTCTTGAAATATGCGGGGATGAACCACGGGGGCATCCCCAAGCTTAGACTTTTCACTCTTCTTGATCATATATCATCCTCCTCTCTTGACCCTTGAAAACTTCCTTCACACCAAACTTCTCATAAACTTCATTAGAGGGGTTAGTACTCAAAAAAACTTTAATCCACTTTAGTCCTGTAGTGACACATTGCAAGAACTCAATAAAACATTAGCTACAGCTCTCCACGTCTAGAAAGCCTTACTTAAAGTCCACAAGAGACAATGCAAAAAACGAGAGACGAATCTGTCAAAACGAACGACCCGAGTAAAGACGAAATTTTTAGAGGTACTTCCATTGCTCAAATCAGAAAACTCAAAACTAATGAAAGTTGCACATATCTGAGGAACACGCATGAAAATTGGCAGTTTTTTCTGAGTTTCCTACAGAGAGACCTACTCAAATTCGTGACAGATAGAAATACGTTCTGCGCAGAAATCCAAATCTAGTATCAACCTTCTATTAGAGACTTTACTTGGCACAACATTGCAATAAAATAAAGATAAGGATAGGTTGCTACAGTAGTAACAACTTCCAAGACACAACAAAACAGTAGCAAAATAAAAACATGGGTTATCTCCCAAGAAGTGCTTTCTTTATAGCCATTAAGATGTGCTCAGCAATTTTAATGATGCACTCGCAAGAAATAAGAGTTGAAGCAAAGGAGAGCATCAAAAAGCAAGTTCAAAACACATTTAAGTCTAACCCACTTCCTATGCATAGGAATCTTGTACGCAAATAAATTCATGAAGAACAAAGTGACAAGCATTGGAAGATAAAACAAGAGTAACTTCAAAATTTTCAGCATGTAGAGAGGTGTTTTAGTACCATGAAAATTTCTACAACCATATTTTCCTCTCTCATAATAATTTCTAGTAGAATCATGAACAAACTCAACAATATAACTATCACATACAACATGCTTTCCATGATCTACAAACACATAATTTTTATCAAGCTCAAAAATAGTGGGGTTAAAACTTTCAAACCCACTTTTATCAATAATATAACAAGATGATTGATCAATCTCAAAAGATATGGGACTCCTAGATAAAGTCAAGACCTCTCCAATCCCATTTTCATTAGTAGTACAATTAATATTATCAAGTAACATAGGACCATCATCTAGAGCTTTATCATAAACATTTGCTAAGCAGAACTCTTTAGTACCATGCATTTCGACATCAGGCACAACCAAGCATTATCATAAGATTTATCAAAGTAGCATGGATTATCATAGATAACAGTAGCATAATTATTCTCACAAGTTTTACTCATAGGAAATATTTCAAGAGAATCCACAGGAACATAACATTCATCCGCCTTTGGTAAGCATGGAGGACAATCAAATAGTGTAAGAGATAAAGAGTTACTCTCATTAGAAGGTTGACATGGGTAGCTAATCCATTCTTCCTTCTTTTGTTCATCACTCTCCTCTTCTTTTTCATCCAATGAGCTTTCAGGTTCATCAATCTCCTCCTCTTTTTCATCCAATGAGCTTTCAGGTTCATCAATTTTTTCTTCCACTGGTTCCTGCAAATTGTGAGTGCATTCTTGTGCATTAATGAGTCTCTCTTTATAATCAATGATATAAGGATTATCGCTGTAACTTTCTATGCAAAAATTAAGGATAGAAGAGACATAATCTTTAAGGTCCTTACAAGCAACACAAGTTTCATAATTTTTAGACATGAAGGATTCTATCTCAGAGGCTCCCATAAATAAGACAAATTGTTCTACCTCTTCGAACCCAAGATGAATATAGTTATTCCAATTATAGTTCTTAATTAAAACTTCTTCACTAAAGTCACATTGGAATTTAAGATGTTTAGTATCTCGTTGAGAGCAACGAGTTTATATCATGGCGTTTAAGCAAGATTTTAGCAATTGTATTCAATTTTTCTATCACAGCACTCATGACTTTACCCGTTCTTGATTCTCTATAATTCATATATATTTCAATAAGCTCCAAATAGGTTGTGGGTTCTCCCATAACAACAATTTTTAATTTTTAGGTTTTTCAAATTTTTATGGATTTTTGTGTATATGAGAAAAGTAAAACAAGACAAAAACAAGCTAGACAAAAGTAAACTAAGCAAAATAATCCTAGACAGAAATAAACTAAGATAAACTAGACAAAAGTAAACTAAGAAAAACAAAACAAAATAAAATAAAAACAGAGAGAGAGAGGTAGAGTGTACTCCCCAGGTGAACTTATGAGTAGAGCTATGCCTCCCCGGCAACAGCGCCAGAAAATAGTCTTGATGACCCACAAGTATAGGGGATCGCAACCGTCTTCGAGGGAAGTAAAACCCAAATTTATTGATTCGACACAAGGGGAGGTAAAAAATACTTATAAGCCTTAACAACTGAGTTGTCAATTCAGCTGCACTGGAAAAGCACTAGTAACAGGGGTGATGTGAAAGCGACGAGTAATATGAGAGCAATAGTAACGAGTAACACATCGGCGATGCATGAGTAACACAGAGGCAATGACACCAGAAAATAGTTGATACTACTTCCAATGTCATATAGAACTGAGTATATGATGATGAGAGATGGACCGAGGTTCCCAGCGATCTACACTAGTGGTAACTCTCCAATAACAAGTGACAAGTGTTGGGTGAATAAATTACAGTTGGGCAATTGATAGGATTGAAAGCATTAGGACAGAACATCAAGATTATTAATCGATTAAAAGTTCAAGCAAAGCAGTAACTAATACCTCAATTTTCCGGGCAGATTTTCTTGACTCCCTGGGATGATGAAGATTAGACAAATCAGGAATACCTCAGTCGCCTACAGGTCATGTGGGAGGGGCGTTGATTTTGCGTATATCTCATTGCCATAAGCGTACACATATTAGACCAATTACTTTGGCCCAGGCATCACAAGCTGGTGGTGGTTTCTGATAGTACAGTCGATTGCACGCGTCCACATTCTGCTGCCCGCCGCCGCCGGTCTGCAGTTTCAGCACAGAAGAATGGAGCAGATCAGAGTATGCCTCTTTGACGTGGGAGTCAACGCATCAGAAGTTGGGACTGATTGGCGGTGGCCCTAGATCTTCTTGGCCTTGCAGGAACAGGTGATGGCGAGGCGATTTGTGAGGGCCGGAGGCACATCGTGGATTGGGAGGACGGGAGGGGAAGCGTTGAGAAAGGGAAGGCGAGCACATGGGTGTATAAGAGCTGCTTAAACCTGATAAAATCGGTGGGAATGGGAGAGGTACAGGCATCGTGGATTGGAGGTGAATGTTGCCTTCATCGGGCGGTTTCAGGAGAATTAATGGTGAGGAAGCCTTGCGTCGCATTGGGAGCATTGGTATCCAGGAATCATAGCGGCGACAGCGGTTAGCCAAGGAAGAGGAATAGAGGAGAATGAACGTGCAGGGTTAGGAAGCGGGCCAACCCTGCGGGGGTTAGCATCTCTCGTTCGGAAGTGGGGCTGGGAACAACGCGGGGAGGTGAAATTTGTTAATAAGGTTACGTGGCTCGCTGTGAGGTCAGGAACATGGGCCGAAAGAGAAGATCAGTGGAAGGAACGTAAGTGGACTAGCGATCCAAGATCTCTTATGCAAATGGGCCGAGCCCATTGTCGGACCATAGGGCACGCGGCGCAGGCACGTATCGACGCTAAGAGCTCCCAAAACCCTAGTCCGGTGCGCTCACTTCCCATCTCCCCTTCCCTTCTTCCCTCTGCCGTTCGCTCCGATCCGACCCACCGCGCCGCGGCGCTCCCTGCCGCCGTCCAGCCGCCATGTCGATCCGCATGCTGAACCAGAACGCGGAGGTGCTCAACAAGTCGGCGGCGCTGCACATGAACATCAACGCCGCCAAGGGCCTCCAGGAGGTGCTCTGCACCAACCTCGGACCCAAGGGCACCATCAAGATGTAAGTGTCTCTCGCTCTAACCCTACCCGCTACCCCTAGACGCCAGATGCGCCCAACCTTGTAGGCTAGGTCTCGCGTGCCCTGCCTCCACCTAGGGCTGTCACTTGTGAGGTGTAGACTGTTCCCCGCTGATGTAGCTGTAGGGTTGAAATGGTGGGCGGTGTTTGGCTGATCTGCGCTTTTCCTTCCCAGTGTCTCGTGATCTCCCAACTTTTAGAGGAGGGTGCTATTTCTCGTTACGATCTCCGTTTGGTGTTAAACTGACTGGATTAAGCCGGGGTTGGTAACAATTAGCTAGTCATTGTCGATCTGTTGAGCTGTTTATAAAGTGTAAAATTACTGGTTCATGGATAGATTTACTACAGTAACATTTGCTAAAATCTGGCTGTCTCTGATTTGTGATGCACAGGCTCGTGGGTGGAGCTGGTGACATCAAGCTGACCAAGGATGGGAACACCCTCCTGAAAGAAATGGTATGAATATGCTCCCAATGAGACCTTTCGACGCTCTCTCGTCTCGTTTCTTAGGTTGTTGTCTTGCCACTCGCAGCAAATCCAGAACCCGACAGCAATCATGATTGCAAGGACAGCCGTGGCGCAGGATGACTCGAGCGGCGATGGTACCACATCCACCGTGCTTTTCATCGGGGAGCTTATGAAGCAGTCTGAGCGATGCATCGAAGAAGGTATTGATATTCGGTCATATCTGTCTAGTGTGCTTTATGAGTTGCTCGATATGATCGTTGTTACATGAAATTTGCTGTTTGCATTCCATGTATTTGTTAGGCTTGCTAAATGTGATTATCCTTTTCAAATACTACCTCTGGACGGAATAAATTGACGCAGCCAGCAGCTAACAGTACGCACGCACGAGCCTCCCTCCGCGTCGATTAAATCCGACCGGGGGGACCATTCGCTGTATCTGTAGCAGAACTAATTCGCTGTATGGATAACCAACTGAAGATAGAGAGTAACACAGTATAATTCTCACTACTTTTTAGGATAGAGACAACTCTTGTAGCATGATTATGCGCATTTTTTTTGTAGAGTAATGTGCTCTGAACATGCATTTCCCAGTTGGTTGCTAAACAACAGAACCACAAAATGAACCTTAAAAACATGGGCCTTCTGCTCTAAAGCCTGGAAAAAAAATGTTACCCTAATTGCAGTGCTCTCTCTTAGAGGGAAACCCCTTCTGTTCATATGGTAGCTGGCTCCTTGCCATAAGTTCATAGTAACCAATTGTTATTTTTGCAGGTACCCACCCACGTTTTTTGGTTGATGGCTTTGAGGTTGCCAAAAGAGCAACTCTTGAATTTCTTGAGACATTCAAGACACCAGTTGTTATGGGTGATCAACCTGACAGGGAGATCTTGAAAATGGTTGCAAGAACAACCCTTAGGACAAAGGTGACTGAACTATATTTAATCATTTTTCGTTGTAAACGAATGTACACATGTGCTTTCTCTCTCAAGTACCATGTCTTACACAAAATTCACTATTTTTGTAGCTCTATGAAGGATTGGCTGATCAGTTGACTGATATTGTTGTAAACGCGGTAATCTTGGATTTCTTCTATAGTGCTTCCTATGAAGGTTTTTAGTCCACAAAATTGCTTAGCGTATCTCTATATTCTGTATGGTGCCTGCCACAGGTCCTATGCATCCGCCAAAGCGATGAACCGATTGATCTTTTCATGGTGGAAATAATGCATATGCGCCACAAATTCGATGTGGACACCCGTCTGGTATTTTTTTCTTCTTCTTATCTTTGCACAATATAACATCCTTCTGAACATCATAGACCTTTGGATAAATAGCTCACATGTATTTTAAGGCACAAGCTTATGAAGCTGGCTACCTGTTTATTGTAGGTTTCAGTTCTGTGCGTATGTTGCCCTTGCCACACAAATAAACGAACCTTACTTGTAATGTAACGTCAGAACTCTTACTTCTCGTTGCCTTTTTGTAGATTGAGGGTCTGGTCCTTGACCATGGTTCTCGGCACCCTGACATGAAGCGAAGGGCAGAGAATTGTTACATTCTGACCGCTAATGTATCACTGGAATACGAGAAAAGGTGCATGCTTTTGCATACATTGCTTTGTTTCATACTCTAGTTTCACTAATCACCAGATTTTTTTTAAAAAGTTGGTTGCACCAAATATAAGTTCTTACTTTTATGTTTGTCAAAAATATAGAATTACGGCTTTTGTCAACTTATGTTATTTTTTGCATGTTGTGGGACAACTAGTAGTGCACAGCAGCACATGCTGACTTTAAACCTACTTAGATTTCCTGTTTTACATGCATCACCGAAGGGAACTGTTTAACTGATATATCAGTTTCTCAGTGAAATAAATGCAGGATTCTTCTACTCAAATGCGGAACAAAGAGAAAAGATGGTTTCTGCAGAGAGACGTCAAGTTGATGAACGTGTCAAGAAGATCATTGAATTGAAAAATAAGGTATTTGCTTAGTCTCTCTCTCTCTCTCTCTCTCTCTCTCTCTCTCTCTCTCTCTCTCGTTTGGAGATTATTGTTGACCTGTTTCCATGGCATGCAGGTCTGCTCAGGAACTGACAAGAATTTTGTGGTGATCAACCAAAAGGGCATTGATCCTCCATCCCTTGATCTCCTAGCTAGAGCAGGGGTAACTAATTCTGACTTGTTTCATGGTTCTAATTTGCTTACATCAACCTTTATATGTTTGTGGTTCCAGTTTAGTTAGAATATGTGTCGTGATGTCGCCAGCTGATCTTGGAACATGAAAGTTGATTGACATTATACATAATGCCACTCTATAAGCCACAAAACATTCAGTTAAATTCAAGTTAAACACATATAGAAATACTTAAAGAACTGAGGCATGCATATATGGTATGTACCTATATACTCGGACCTAAGCATGACAACTTATATTTCAAGTGATGACGATGCATTAAATTCATTCAGATTTGAATTCATGCACGTTATCAATACGGTGACAAGTCTTTGCATGGGAACCTTGTTACATTTTAAGCTCAAGGATTTGCATGCTGCAGATTATTGCTCTCCGAAGAGCGAAGAGGAGGAACATGGAGAGACTTGTGCTAGCATGTGGAGGTGAAGCCATCAATTCAGTCGATGACTTGACTGAAGACTGTCTTGGCTGGGCTGGGCTTGTCTATGAGCATGTTCTTGGAGAAGAGAAGTACACGTTTGTGGAGAATGTAAAAAATCCGCACTCTTGTACTATATTGATTAAAGGTTAGCTCATTCTCGACAAACAATGTGATCTTCTCCAATACTACCTGTGTTGTAAACTCACTATAAATCAACATTTGCAGGACCTAATGACCACACCATTGCACAAATTAAGGATGCTGTTCGAGATGGTCTTAGATCTGTTAAGAACACAGTTGAGGATGAAGCTGTTGTGCTGGTATGATTTTTATCCCCAAGAAAGCATCCAAATAAATGTTTGGCTAAATATGCACATTTGAATATCGATTAGCAGAGGTTCTGCCAAATATATGCGGGTCTGGATTTTCTGAAGGTCATTTACTCTGATTAGGATCTCCTAGTTTTCACGTGGAGCGGGGGTCTTCATGATATACTTCAGCATAGTAATTCTATTATATACATGCATTTTGGGTGTTATCCTAGTGCATTCAACTTGACTTATTTTTTCTCAAAGAAAAACTTGGGACTTATTTTGAGGTATTCCTTGAGTTGTTTATGGGGTCAGTTATTACGTAATTCATACAGAGATAATAGTTTTGATGTTAGTCGAGATTTTCTGTTACTCTTAATTTATTTTCTGTTGGGCATAGGTGCTATTCCACCGGTTCCTTAAAACATCTTTTTTTTTATTCTTGTGGTCTGTCTTATTTCTTGAGGAGCTTGCTTATTTGCTTTGGATCTTGGTTGACCGTCGGCCAGTTGAGAACACATTCTCATCTTATATTTTCTATTTCATTTGTCAACTGTAGGGTGCTGGAGCGTTTGAGATGGCTGCTAGGAAGCATCTCATGGACAATGTGAAGAAAACCGTTAAAGGAGTAAGTGACAATTTACATGCTCTTTTGTACTTGTGGAAACATCAGTATGCTGCTAACTTGGAATGCTAATAACAACAGCGAGCCCAACTTGGGGTGAAGGCATTTGCCGATGCTCTCCTTGTTATACCCAAGACGCTAGCAGAGAATTCGGGTTTAGATACCCAAGACGTCATTGTCGCTCTTGAGGTATGCACTTTTTCTGTTCTGTCTATCTAGAAATGACAAGAGATGCTGACGTGATGCACTATTCTATTTGGAAATTCGCTAGTAATTCACTAGTTTTATTACAGATGTTTGTCGTTACCTTCTCTTTTTCAAAACTTACAACTGTAGTAATATCTGATGTTTCGGACAGAACGAGCATGATCGTGGATTGGTTGTGGGACTGAACCATAATTCTGGAGAACCAGTCGACCCCGAGATGGAAGGCATCTACGACAACTACATCGTGAAACGCCAGATCATCAATTCCGGGTATGTGACCAGGCTTATTCTTGAAAAAGAGAAGTATAGTTGTTTTGTGCTGTGTGTTGACCTTACAAATTTTCTTCCGATGTAGACCCATCATTGCCTCACAGCTATTGCTTGTGGACGAAGTGATCAGGGCAGGCCGCAACATGAGGAAACCAACCTAACCTAATGCTAGACTTTTTTGTTTGTTTGCTTATTTCGGTCCCGTATCACTAGTTTGTCCCATGTACGAGTGACTCTGGGTGGAATTCTTGGGTTGTGGTAGCTGAAAGAGACTGTACTTGTATCGTTCGTTGTGACTGTGTACCCCCTTGGCGATGTGTTTCTGTGCTCATATTTGTATGCGGAGGAATGTTGTCATTGCGATTTTTTCCTTTTTTTTTTCTGCCCTGCCGTCTCTTGATGTAAATTTGTTGGTTCAGGTTTTTTCCAGACTTAAAATATTCTTTTTTGTTTGAGGATGGTGATTGTTTTTATTTGCCGTAGATTCCACAAAACGTGGTGTTTAACTGCAGTTCATAGAAAGCATGTAACTGTAATTTTGTCTTCACTTATGCGAGGTTTGTAGAAAGATTTTCAAGGATGGCCTTGCCAATGCGGAACAGCACACTGAGGCCGTAGGGGATGGAGATGTAGTTCCTGGCAAGAAACATAACCAACAAATTGCTTGGCTTAAGTTTAGTGGACATGCTGAGGTAGGGACAAGGTGGGGTGTGGGCAACGGCTGTTCCATTCCACTGGCCGGACTGCCGGAGTAGGGTGGTGGCTTGGGTGGCCGGAGATTGAGGTGGTGGTGGCTTGCGTGGCCGGAGATTGAGGTGGTGGTGGCAGATCTAACTCCTTCCTTCGCCGGTGCTGCCTCCTTAGTTGTAAGCTGAGCTCATAGAATGGGAAAAATCGGGCGAGTTTTTTTGGTAGTAGAATCTGATCCAGCGGCCTGAGGATGAATGGACGCTGTCTTGTACCACCATTTACATGGCAACCTTATTTTTGCTTTCTATGCTGTTTTTCTTACGAAAATTCAGCCAATCTACTATAAGCAGCCCCAGAAGTAGTAATATAAAGAAAATAAAAATCTTGATTTAGATTTAGATATACATTTTTTTCTAGGATTGTGCTACCCGGCGGCGCCGCATATATGCCAATGCGTGCGGCGCCAGCCTGGCAACCTTTTCAGCCGCGCGCACGTTATGATTGGAAATTTCAGCAACAACTCTACAGAAGAGTCAGAGCACCACGTCTTTCACCTATAAAAGTACAAAAAGCAATTTGCTAGTACCACAATTCGCAATACGGAGTAGTATTTTTATATCAGTTCTACAGTGATGTGCATCACGACTACAACGACCTGTTTTTGTGTTTTTTTTTTTTGCCTTTTTCCCGTGGCAATCCATGCAGCTAGAGTCTCGGTTGGATCCATTACAATTATGATTAAGTAAAAATTAGCTCAGGAAAAAATAAATTATACCTTCAGCATTAGGATATAAATTTCATTATAAGAATATGAAAATTGCCCATTACCAGATTCTCAGATTCTAGTATGTGATTGCCAGATTTACACTAGGTAGCTACGAAATTCACAATTCCTAGCTGCCAAATTCGTAGTTCATAGGTGTAAAATTAAATTTCTGTTGGCTAGCTACCAAATTCGTAATTCATAGCTTCCAAATTCAAGTGCCTAGCTGCCAAATTAGCAATTCATAGCTGCCAAATTCACAGTGCAGAATTTGCAGTTCATAGCTACCAAATTCACAGTGCCACATTCGTAGTTCATAGCTGCCAGATTCTCAATGCATAGCTTCCAGCTTCAAGTTCGTAGCTGCCAGATTCGAAGTTCCTAGCTGCCAGATTAGCAATTCATAGCTGCCAAATTCAGTGCGAAAATTGAAGTGGATAGCTGCCAAATTCACAGTGCCAGATTCGAAGTTCATAGCTGCCAGATTCCTAGTTCCTAGTTGTAATCCTAGCTAGGATAGTTCACACGCGAAAGAAAACACAAGTAGCTTCACCAAAAAAAACCAAGAGATAAGATAGGGTGGACAGGAAAATCTCAAGCAAGCATCAGCGCTGGCCTCATGCACGTTGGTGGTAGCCTGCTGGCGCTTGCCGGCAGTGCTAGCCTCCTCTCACCCATCGCCGGCGACCACCAGCTGCGTGCTCATCAACGGCCCGCCTAGGAGAAGAACGCTCCTCTTCGCGCGCATGTCGACGGTGGAGGGCTTCCCTGGTGCGTGCTCGGCGACGGCGGCGGCCTCCCCTGTTGGTGCGTGCTCGCGCGGCGGCAGCCTCCGATCCGTGCTAGGCGGCGGTGGCCTCCTCCGATGTGTACCCGGTGGAGGCAGCCTCCTCCTCTCGCGCGGTCGCGCCTCTTCGGCACGCCGCTCCTCGAATCCCCCGGCGCGGAGCTCCTCGACCCTCCCACCACAGCTTCCGGTGGTGATTTTGAAGAGAGATGGTTCGTATAGAGGAGAGATAGAGAGCGATTTTGTGTGACTGAGAGAGACTCGCCATGACGAGGGGATAAAAGATGTGCCGAATGGATAACAGAGCGGTGCGGCGATGTACTCGGTCTCCTAGGGAGCAATGCGTTTTTTCCGCCGCACGGGAGCCTCCCCGATGCGGCGCCTCTCTTTAGATTTTCCCTTTTTTCTATGATCGTTGACACCCAGGCCAAATTTGGATTTCGATTTGCTTTCTATGTTCCTTGACACCAATCCCACATTTTGATTTAAGTTAACAATCTTTTTTTTTTCGATTTTCCTTGTAATGTTTCCTCGCCTGGCCTCAATAAAGCCTCCCCGCTGTTGCAGTGCCGACACGTACCAACATTACAATAGACAAGCACTTCACTACTTCATGGCTCACACCAAGAATACCGCTCGGGCTTTCGTGAGTCGTGTAGTACCCGTAGGCGAAGCACCACCGTGTAGAGCAAGAGGCTCCGGTGGCGGAGCAGGCGCCTCCGGTGACGTAGGAGGAGCACTTCGTTTGGTTTCTTTGATGACGACGAAAGAAATATGAAGGGCGACGAAGACTTGGCGACTACGAGACTACGAGCGACGAACACGAGTCGCCGCAGCTACAATGGTGAGAGCTGTTAGAGCGATAGGCAAGGACGAGGAGGAGTTTCTCGAGGAGCAGGAGGTGCTCCTGGCGTACTTCGCGTACAAACACGAGGAAGATAGAGAGCGCACGGAGATAGCCGCCGCTGCCGACATCGTCGTCATCCCCGGCGAAGGCGAGTAGATTTACGATCTAAATATATATGTAAATGTATGAATTGTCCTTTTGGTGTCTTATAATTTGTAAATTTATATATATTTAGAAGAACATTTCAATCGTGTGCGATTTTCCTGTTATTTACAGTTTGCGAAGATTATCACATCGCACACGCTTTCCAATGGTCAAAATGTGTGTGAAAATATTGCAAACGGTTTCTCCGACATCCGTCGTTTGTGAATGCCGCACACGGTTTTGTCCCAAATTCCCGTGTGCGATGTTCAGGGCCCGTGACGGCCCATTTTGTGAAACCCTACCTTATAAAAGGGGACTAGCCATCTCCAGACCACACCACACTCCCCACAACAGCCGCCACTTCCTTTTTTGTGCTTGCTGGCTATACCAAAAGACGGATCTGTTTGGAGCTAACGCCGGCGATGTGTTGAATCGCCGGTGCGATGTACATCCACGTCGGCGACGCGCTGCATCTGTGACATCACGTCTTGTTCATCGACGCATGTGGAGATGCACGGCCTCCCGATCTAGTAGGTACCGGCGCCGCCGCTGCTCCCTCGCAAAGCAGGTTGTTAAATCAATCATTCGTCTTTCTTAAATCCTTCAAGTCCTTCAAGTGAATCGGCTGATTTGTTAATTTGTTAGATTTATCCATGTACGGGTTGATTTGTTATTTGTCTTGTAGTTTAGATCTGGTTATGCAGTATATGTGTTGAATATGGTATTTTTTAATTACTTCACATCTATAAATTATTGTTAACTGAACATAGTTTTGTATGGTTGTGTTAGATCCACATATGCATTGGGCCGACCGTGTATTACCATCTATAATAATGTCTTCCTTTCTATTCTTGTATAATAGGGATCTTATTTATGTAGATGCATGCGATGATGTATCGTCGCTCCCGTTCATTTTTAGCCCCGTGTTATGCCGATATGTTCCCTAACCATATAAATGTAGATTACAAGGTGAAAAATATAAGATAAGCTGTCTCACATTCATGATAATTATGTGCTGAAAGATGCACACACTTTGCGCCACCATTATTTACCCTTTGGTGGGCTGCCCATGTCTAAGGGCATGTGCAATGGTTGATAAGACCATCTTATCTTAACTGTGCCATGTAATCTAGATATGACAATAAAATATGATGTACAATGAGTTATTTTTTATTTTTATTTTTAGTAACTAGATATCCTAAATATGTGATGAGACAGATTGTGCTAAGAGATCATCTCTTAGCTAAAAGAAGACATTGTCTTTTTTTAACTTGCTCTTTCTTCCAAATTAGCATTTATTCTATATGACATTGCTAAGATATCACCATTGTATATATCCTAATCCGTGGCAGGCGGTCGCGCCTCTCCCCGACGTCGTCGCCTCCTTCATCTCTCCACTCTCCCCTTTCTTTTTTAGAGATCTGAAACAAAACTGGAGCAGAAACTGCTGAGGAAACAGAGTACTCAGAAATAGAGAATTGTTTGGGCCCGGCCCAGTACGGCCCACGGCCCGGCCCCACACCGCTTAGTGGTCCTTTGCTTCCCGAGCCTTGAAAAGTCAAAGCGCACGCCCCCACTTCACTCCGCCTCCTGCTACCTCTGTCAGCCGCTCGGACACAGCCACCTCTTTCACTCTCCAGCTCCAAAACCCTAGCTCGGGAGCTAGCTCCGCCGCGGGGAGGTCGCGGTGGGCCTTCACGCAGCGCCGCCGCTTCGCACCTCGGTCTCCGCCCGCCGCCACCGGTGTCGCCATTGATTGGTAAACCCTATTCCTCCCTAAACCTTACGGTTTCTCGTTTTAGCTTGCGTGGGCGCTCATTTCAGCAGGTTGGCTCTCGGTCTCGCGATAGGCGGTTAGGTTGCGGGTTCTGAGATGCTGAGTTGGGTGGGTGGCGTTAAATCACTCGGCGCGTCTGTATTAGCTCAGGCGGTCTCTTAGGGTTTTAATTTAAGCGTATTTGCTATGTCTCAGAGATTTTCTTAAGTCTCAGTCACCCACAAAAATGTGCTTTAGTTGCACTTTTCTAACAAAAAAGTGCAATTGCACTTTTCTGGCAGAAAAGTGCAACTGGACCGAGTTGCATTTTGGTTCTTAGCTGCAGCTTGAAGTACCACCTTACACTGGTGATGTTAATCTCGGTTCTTAGCTGCAGCTTGAAGTACCACCTTACACTTACACTTATGGTTTTGAAATCCCTGTCGACTGTGAACTTACTTTTGGTTTTACTGGCTCGTATCATGCATGCTGATTCTTGTTGGTGATAAAATGGGTAACTGAGGGTCAGTGTAGGAGTGCAAGTGTTTTCTAATAAGATACTGAATTCTATCTAGTAAATAATTAGTCCAAATGGCCCGATGCAGTTTAGTCCGTATGCTTTTTGCGATGATGATTTAAGTGTGATGTACTGCATGCCGTTGAGGTATGTCCTGGTTGCCGATTTGTGCGTGTACAAATCAACCAAGCTTTTGAAATGTTAATAGTTTCAAGGGAAGAAAGCTTATATAAATGCTTTTTATGGAGGGAAACAGATAGTGTTCAACTATGCACCCTCATTTGACCTCAACTAAGATTTGTCTCATGCTTAATGTTTCACCTGTAGGTACACAATTTCAGGCTCTAAAATTCGACAACACTACTGTTGAGTGAGACGATAAGTTTTCAACTTTCCAGACGTGTTCACCAGCTAATCACTACCAGGCAACCAGTGGTTAATCAGTCAACCAGTGAAGATGCAGTTCCAGTCTAGCAATTGTGCCGAAATGCCGGCTAAAGTAGATGGGTCTGGTGCAAAAGATTTGCCAGTTGACCCAAGTGCATTTGGTTTTCCACAAAATGCAAATCAGGAATATTATAACCGGGCTTTACAGTATGGTTATTCAGCTTCAAGGCAGGGTTTTGAAGATAAAGGTTTTTTACCAACTGGTCCAAATTTTGTTCTGAATAATGCTTCTGCTCCACCGGGAGAATATCAACAGTTTGACCACTTTTTTAGACCTCTTCAGCCTGCAGGATCTGATGGAATGCAGGTGCAAAATAATCGCACCAGTATCACACATCGCAGTAGACCTTCTGATGTATCCTGCCTTGATCATCTTGAAGAAACAACTTCTCACGATACTGATGGTTATGATGATAGAGCTATCTCATTCGGAAGTAGTTGTAGCACAGGGATTTTGTGTTATCCATATAGCAGCCCTTTGCAAAGTGATAACTGCATTGCTGACAAGCAGGATGGGACTTGGGCTGCGCTTATGCAAATGCAAGAGGCTTTGGAAGCACCTAATGAAGAGTGCAGTGACTTGACTTTCAACAATACAGAACTTTCAGGTGGGAACACCATGCAGCACCAAGTTGTTTGGGACAATGGCTGTTTAGCAAGTCCATCTTTCACCTCAAACTTTTTACCCTTCCCTGGAGAGGCTGAAGCCACTGTCACAAATACCAGCAGAATTTGTAACTTACAAAACTCTGTTGATCTCCCGTATGATAATGATGAAGGCATATCCTCTTTTGAGCTTAATGTGCCTGAATATAACAGGGCAACTACAAGCCATGTCTGTGAACGTCGAGATGAAATGCATTCTGCTGACTTGAGGACATATCCTGTCCATGGTGAATCTTTTGATTTGATGCCAGTAACCCAGGGCAGACAGAATGATAAATCACATGAACAGTTCAGTTCATTTGCAAACAGTGTAGATGGATATGTAGATAGTGGAATGAAAAAGTTGCATGGCTTTTATGACTGTGAAGAGCAAATGGAAATTGATTCACTACTTAATTCATTTGGGGCATCAAGTGATACATTTCCACAGACATATGAAATATTTCAGAAAGGGTAAGCTGAAAGCTGCCATCTCATTATATAATTGCTGTGAATATGTTTTGATGGCACTCTCCTTTTTAAGTTCCAACTAGAAATTGTAGTGATTATATATCCTCAAACTCTTGCTACATGAAGATACAGTTATGTGTTCAGTTGTTGATGCTCAATTACTAATGCTAGTGCTTGTGGCTCTGCTGGGCAGAAGTAGCAAAATGATTCCTGCAAACACCTAATAACTGACTTAACAAAAAAATTAAGATTTATTTTCATCATACTTTTCTGGTTATGGCATTTTAGATTGGTTTAGTATACTCTGCTAGGAGCACTAGATCAACCAGCAAAATGTTCAAAGTCTATCTCTATTATTGAAGTATTTAAAAAGACGGCACATGTTTGTTATTTATATTTCTGAATTTATAATATAATTGAATGTGATGAAATGCAGTGAAAAAATTGTTGACCTTGATAAAAAGGTTATATTAGAGGAAAGCATTTCTGCTACATTCGCCAGCAGTATGGCCTCATATACTGCACAAGCTGGGGCCACTGAGTCAGCTGTATATGATGGATCATCTTGTCAACAGTATCAGTCTACTTCCCAGTCATGTGGTTTGTTATATTCCCCAGCCTGTCAATGGAAACGCATGCCAAGTTCTGTTTTCCCTTTAGGAGGGTGTCAAAATGGTGTTAGTGTGTCCAATCCAATGACTGCCTTGGGGACTAATGGAAAAGAACTCGGGTTGTACTCTGGCTATTTTTCAGTTCAGCAGCAACAAAATGTATCTAGTGATGCTAAATTGGAATTGGTTGACAATGTTGCTAACCCTTATCAAGAGTTTGCGATGGGTATGGATGGTCAATTTTGTTCGAAAAGGACCAATCCATATCAAAATGAAGTACTGGCAACCCAAGGTATATGGGGGCCTCAACGTGATATGATGATAAAATTTTCAAATCCTACTGGACAATCGGATATGCAGCTGCTCATGACACAGACTCCTCCTGGCCATCTGCCTGCTCCAAGCTTTTTCAAGTACCCCAACTCATCATTTATTGAAGCAGAGCTTAGTAAGGTTGACCAACATCATTCAGATATGCAGCTTCCCATGACAGAGACTTGTCAGGTTCAGCTGTCTGCTACGAGCTTGTCCAAGGACCCTGACACGTCATTAATTGAAGGAACAGAGCTTAAGAAAGTTGAAAAACATGATTCAGATATACAGCTTCCCATGACACAGACTAGTCATGTTCAGCTACCTGCTCCGAGCTTGTCCAAGGACCCCAACTCATCTTTACTTGGACGAACAAAGCTTACAAAAGTTGAACAACATGATTCAGATATGCAGCTTCCCATGACACAGACTAGTCATGCTCATCTGCCTGCTCCGAGCTTGTCCAAGGACCCTGACTCAGCATCTCTTGGAGGAACAGGGCTTAAGAAAGTTGACCAACATGATTCAGATATGCAGCTTCCCATGACATGGACTAGCCATGCTCAGCTGCCTGCTATGAGCTTGTCCAAGGACCCCAACTCACCATTAATTGGACAAACAGAGCTTAAGAAAGTTGAGCAGCATGATTCAGATATGCAGCTTCCCATGACACAAGCAAGTCATGCTCAGCTGCCTGCTCCAAGCTTGTCCAAGGACCCGGACTCAGCATCTCTTGGAGGAATAGAGCTTAAGAAAGTTGACAAGCATGATTCAGATATGCAGCTTCCCCTGGCACATACCAGCCACGTTCAGCTGCCTGCTATGAGCTTGTCCAAGGGCCCCAACTCATCATTAATTGGACGAACAGAGCTTAAGAAAGTTGGGCAACATGATTTAGATATGCAGGTGCCCATGACACAGACTAGTCGTGCTCAGCTGCCTGCTCCAAGCTTGTCCAAGGACCCCGACTCAGCATCTGTTGGAGGAACAGAGCTTAAGAAGATTGACCAACTTGATGATTATAGCCAGCAAAGTATCCTACTCTCAGCAACCAAACCTTCAAATTCAAGCGGTTCACCAATTAACAAGTTTGATGGCGAGGTGGTTTCGCGACCAATAAAACGGAAAAGATCAACAGCGTATGTTTTAACATCGCATGAACAAGTCATGTCTGGGGGTGGGAAAATGCAATGTCTAAGGTGATTACTTTGAGATAGAAATCGTCTTTATACAAAATCATGGATTTGAGCTCTTCTGTCCGACTTGCTTCTTTGTGTGCTTCTGCACTCTACATTTTAAAGCGCGTAATGCATGTTCTGTCTTTTCTCAATGCAGCGCCCCTGAGTTGGATTGTGCTCACGCCACTGAAAGATTGCCTGAGAAGGTTGTATACCTCATATTGCATGAAAACCGTTCCTATTGCCACATCAATTTCATATAGACTGACAAGCTTACCATTCATAACAGGTAGATGGTGAAAATGCAACTTTTGCGGAGAATAGTACCGTCGTTTCTCGAGCTCACAGAAGACTTGATTTAACGACTAGCTTGATTCAGTATGTCCTTCCTGTTCCGCCAGCGAGACTTCTTGCAGCAAATGTCACGAATTCCAGTGAAACCGTTGTGTACCACATTTCTAAATTGGTGGTTAGTGATATGTATCGCACGGATAATGCCATGCAAAGTGAATACATGTAAGCACATTTAAATTTTTGAATGTTACCCATATTTAGCATACCAGCTAACCTCCTAACCCTAAGTACCTTAGGAGTAGGCTATGCTACAATCTGGGTGAAAAAAAATCCGAGTTCATCAAAGTGCTATAACTATTTCATAACCAGATAGTTTCTTCCTGTTGTCTATGGAGCGTTATATTGTGTTGGCCTTGATAGTCTTCATCTTGTGTGTATTTGGTCAGGCCACCGAACGAGACCAGCACCTCTGGAAAGGAAGACAATAATATTGTATCTGAAGTTCTGGAAACCTTTAATACGAGGTTTGACGATCTGGAACGCTCCGTGTCAAGGTATGATATTCCAGTTACAGCTCAGAATCAATACCATGAACTGTTTCGAAAAATTCTGTTTTCACGCCCTTCCTTTGAATTTCAGAGCTGAAAAGGCACTCACTTTCCAAGATTTCGCATCTGAGGTCCGGGACATCGAGCGGTGGTCCATTCTCCATCGTTTCGTGAAGCTGCGGATGTTGCAGGAGTACAGGAGACTGCATGCGGGTGGCAGCTTGGATTCTACGCCGCACCCCTTCAGCACAAGCATCTTGAAGCATCATGAAGATCCATCCATGCCGCTAGACTCGCTGAACAGGGTCCGGTGTCGCCTGCTGAAGTAGTTGCTTCCTCGGTCAAGAAGAAAGTAGAGTTGCCCAGTGATTAGAGAATATATGTAGCCGTACTAATGTAGTGATTAGAGAATATATGTAGCCGTACTAATGTACTGGTGTCGCCTTGTGCTAGTAGCCTAGTAGGAGAGTAGGTGTTCACTTATTTTCCTTATTTTACTCTATCCGTCCCAAGAAGTATGTCTCAGCTTTGTCTAGATTTGTATGTATCTACACACTAAAATACTAGTATGTTCTAGATACATTGATATCTAAACAAAGCTGAGACATCAGAGGGACTAGTATATTTTAGGCAAAGTTGAGACAACAGCGGGAGTAGTATATTTTAGGATGAGGTGCTGGGAGGGACGTGTAGATTTTTGCAGACAGAGCAATAATATGTGCTTTGGAACTCTATGCATGGGCGGAGCCAGCACCTGGCAACCTCAAGAAATCGTTAATCTTTAACTTATCTATTATTATCTATCAGCCTTAAAATAAAGATTAATTGCTTATCGGCTGATTAATAGATTTTATCGGTCCGCCATTTATCTGTATTCTTTTTTGTAAATCCTAATTTTTGATACTAAATTTTCTGTTATATGTTACACAAAAAATAATATTGGAGCAATGCACAAGTATTACCTTGATTCCTCGCATTTGAATCAATAAAAATAAAAAATTGAGCTAATGCATAATCCTACATAAACATAGGATGAAAATATCGACTGCCATAACAAATTTTCATTGAAATTTTCACGGACAATCGGCCGAAATATCAGCCATGAGAATGAAAATCGCGCGAAATATCGGCTCTTGGACAGAAAATCGGGCGAAATATCGGTGACGCGATAAATTAGTCGATATGATGAAATATATCGGTTACCATCCGATTCACGATAAATCGATATCCTGACGGATTTTTTGAACAGTGACCAAAACAAAGTCAGAACCAGCGAAAATTGGCAGGGAAACTCCATCGGAGCCACCTTTGGAGGGATCTCCACCTTCTCCAACATCTACACCATCATCACCATGATGAATATGAAGTAGTCCACCTCTAGACTATGGGGTTTGTGAAGTAGCTTGATCTATTTCTTTCATGTTCTTCATAGATGTAGTATCATATGAGCTGTCCAACATGATTATAGTCATATATGTAATTCCTATGTGGTGGATCTTTATTCTTTGATACTATTATGTGTAAGATGTATTGATAGATGCATATCATGTAACTTGTTTGTTAAGTATTTGTTCTGATCCAACTTGTATGCAAGACCATGTGTGGGGATAAGTGTGTATTATATGGAGTAGCATGGTGGTAGTAATGGATTAGTTACAACAAATTCAAGATCTACTATGGTATTTAACTTTCTTTTGCTGCCTCACCAGGGACAAAGTGAATAAATGTGCTATAATTATCATGCGACATTGTGATAATCTTGTTTATTCAAGGTAGCATATCTGATATTCAAACATTATGTCAAATTACTTAAGGCTATACTATGTTGATTCTTAATTCAAGATTTCTTGGAGTTTTCCCTTTCTTGAGGAGTATAAGAGAGATGTGTTGCATCATCTCTATGTTAGGAGGTAATGCCCATATGAATGATTATCAAACACATGTTGAAGTTTCACCAATATTATTTTATTGATGAATTGTTTGTGTCCACTACAACTTAAAAAGAGAGTAGACAAGTGAACCCATCAACCCGATCCATTTTAAATCATTAGAAACACCTTTATAACACTATTACCACACTTTACATTCATTGTTATTATTTAATTCGAAAATACCAAGCCTTTCTCCACATACACACCCACAAAACCCAAATACCATTAGCCTTTATTTATTTTTATTTAGTTTGCTTAGATTGTTTACTTTACTTTATACTTGTATTTTCTATAACTAATACGAAACCTTGTGCTTGACAACCACACGGTGAAGTTGGGGTCACATGGAAATAACTTTATTTTGCAGGTTGCAAGAAGAGGAGATGAAGAATTTAGCTTCTAATCCAATTCCCCGAGAGTTTTATATAAACCCTCGAGTCACCCTTGTGGGGAAAAGACGTTTGCTCCAACACTCTGCACTTGGAGTCTCAACGAGTTGGTACACACATAGTTGTTGCCATCAGTTATCATGTAAAAGATTCGAGTGTGCATATATGATGAGGACATCCCTACTACACTACTACCTCCATCATTGAAAGATGAAGACGATGTTGCTGTGAAGCTCAAGTCCAATGAAGTCAGGATTGGACCCATTACAAGAGCTCGCGTGAAGCTACTCAAACAACAGGTGAACTTGTTCCTAAGTGATACTTTGATCGATGATAACTTTATACTGCCTAAGTCCTATTACTTATGTATGATCAGGTATGAAGAGAGAGCAAGCATCGCACGAGGAGAAGAGGAGCAGCTGGACATGGAGCTGGACATGAAGCTGGACATGAAGACATCCCATGGAAGCGCGAGGGAGGAGAGGGAGGCATGCGCGAGGGAAGACGAAGTCCAAGCCGGCGCCAGGCCCGGTTTGACCAGCCGCCACGCCGGCGCGCCCGGTCACCAGTTCGGTCCAACCGGACCCCGCGCCGGTCCGCCCGACGCCAACCGGATCTCCAGCTGATGCCATCCGGGCGGGTGTACTGAGCCACCTGACAAGGTATCGACTTGTCAATGCCTACAGATTGTAGACTAGAGTTTTCGTGGAAGTAGAGGGCAAGTAGATCTCGAGGGTTCAGCCGGAAAAGTACTCGACTGCTAGAAAACTAAGGTTATGTTGACAATGAATCGATCCTCTCTTTCTCCCTCAACTCCCCCTTATATAGGAGGCGGAGCAGAGGGTTTCGTGATGTACAAGTTACAAAGACCGGGAGACTCTTTGAGTTCGTCCCGTAATAGTTATAAGTCATTATTCCTAAGACAACTCTATCTTTCCAAACCATCGCTTAACTGGGCTTCCGGGCTTCATAAACTTCGGGTCATGGGCCTCCAGTAAACCCTGGGTACCATCTTCGGCGGACCCATTGGGGATGCCTATGTCAGTAGCCCCCGAGATTTTGCTTGAATCGAAGAATCAGGGAAAATCTCCATCATTACAATTAACACCTGATTTCTTCGAGTCACTAAATAACTTTCATAAAACAATCATATATTGTGGGATAATGGTAGTTGGGGCTGGTTCATCTGACGGATCAGGTACCAGTTAACTGCTCTCGTGGCAATCCCGCAAAAACCTACTTCAAGATCAAGTCCCTGGACATGATCTCGGTATACTGGCGTAATTCGTCATGTGCCGCTTAAGGTCTTACCATATGCCGAACTCCAGTCATATTTTATCGGGTACCTAACGCGTCCGTTAGGATTTTTCTTCGCATCTGTTGATATGGAAAAAAGTAGCAGAGCGCATTCGGGTGCGATGCCACGCCGCACAGGACGGATCCCGGGGTCTTACCTTCGCAAAGTATTGCGGCATTCAGAGATTAAATCGCGATTGAGGCGCTCTGAAAATATATTGTCGAGTGCCTTTTTCGGCTGTTGGAATAGCACATTTATTCGAGTCATATGATGACTCCAATATTTTTTATCTTGTCTTCCCGATGGAGTATATGAAGAGTTATATCGTAACTCGAAATATGCTCACCATGACTTCTTCAACTTCATCGGGTACGCGACCAGCGTTCCCGATGGGAGTAGCCCCCGAGGCTACAGCCAAGTGCTTGTACTTAGTTGTAGGCTCACCTTTTTGTTATCTTTGTCGCTATATTGCCAACTCTTATAATACTTCCATCTTTATCGGGTGCACGGCCAGCGCTACCTATGGGAGTAGCCCCCGAGGCTACAGTTGAGTATTTATTGATGTAGCCCCGCTCACCGACGACACTACACCAAGACCAACAGGTCCCCCAAGTGGACCAATGACGCAGGCTCGAGTTAAAGCGCTACATGATAAGGTGAACTCGCTCCTCACTACCGTCGATCTCGGTACCCCATTGGATGGATTGCTACCTCATGCCGACACGCTTTGTGTTATTAGGTACGAGGTGCGTCAAGGCCACGAAGAGGAGGGCACGCCATGCGCGAGAGGAGAAGAAGTCGCCCAGGCCGGCCCAGCACTCGGTCAAACCGGCCGCCAGACCGGCGCGCCCAGTCCAGGACCCGGTCAACCGGGCGGCACGCCGGAACCACCTCGGCGTCAATCGGGCGGCGCACCGGTGCCAACCGGAAGGACATCTGCGACACTTCCGGTTGCCACCCGGTCCACGGCCCGGTTTGGACCGGACGCGCCGGCCCCAGGTCCGGTTGGACCGGCTCCCTGACCGGCCTACACGTTTCGACTCGACCTGATCGGCCCGAACAGGTTTCACTTGTACCTCTTCGGCCCGAGTCGCCTTGTAGACCTATATAAGTACCCAGGACGCCCCTTTTACTCTTTAGACATAATTTGAGCTTAAAACTACTTTTGAGCTTTGTCTCCCTAGGGTTAGATCCCCTTTGTAATCAAGGCTACTCTTGTTGAGGATTTGGATACTTGTGAGTGAGATTCTAGTGTGCTCCACTCTCTCTCCCTCGCCGGTCTTCGTCTCCAACCCCGATCTCTCATCCGGAATTCTACCTCGCGTCTCTTCCGGGTGATTCTATTGGCGTGGTCCATCGAGCCACGAGAGTAAGAACTCGATTGTATCGGGTTGGTATGTGTGTGCTTGTTCTTCGTGTTCTTCGCGTTCTTCATCTTCTCCCTCTTTTCCCCTCTTGGATTTGGGTCAATCGCGAGATCGGGCCACAACCTAGGTCTTAGACCTGATCATATGGTATCAGCAGCTTTTGGTTACCGCGATTTTGACCCTCCACCCACCCAATTTCGTCTCTAAATTTTTTCCAAAAAATCCCCAAAAAAATATCCCTAAATTGCCTTTGGATGGATCTGCGATTTTGTTGCGTTTTGAGTGGTTTTGGTCCGTGGATTCGGTGTTATTGTGCTTGATCTACTATTTCCCCAACTTTTAGCCCCCAATTCCATCGTTTGCCTTCGATTTGATCTTTTGGTTTTGGTTTGGGGAAGAACATGAGAGAGAAACATGAGCATCCGGTTGAGCAACCGGTTGACCGACCCCTAAACCGGACCGGCCAGCCCAGGAACCGGTCGACCGGCCCCCAGACCGGACCGACCGGCGCAAAATCCGGTCCGACCGGCCCCCAGACCGGGCGCCATTCCGTGTCCGTCCCGAGTCCGCTTTTCGACTAACACCACCACCACCACCACCAACATCGCAGGTATAACTTGCATTTTTCCCTTGTAGCCCTCTTCCTTTTGCGACCTATCCTATCGAGCATTGCTTATCTAGTGTTGCGAGACATTGCACGTGGCCCCGATTGTGAGGTGTGTGTAGTGTGGAGTAAAGCTTCTAAGCAAACACTCGTGTGGCAAGATAGCAAAAGCAAGGCTAACGCTAACATAGTGCGAGAAACCCGCAAAAACACAAAAAAGAGTGCAAGTGGCACCATACATACAAAAGAGTACAAGTGCCACCATAGATACAAAAGAGTGCAAGTGCCACCATATACAAAAGAGTCACAAGCTTTTAAGCAAAAGAGAGAAAAGAGAAGAGAGGTCGCGTGTGAATATTGTTGTCTCTCCGTTTGCAACCAAAGCTTTGCCTCTCCTTGTGTTAGTGTGACACCGAGCACCCTTACTTACTTTTTCCGCTCACTTTTTGGTTGCACTAACCCCGCTTATCCCGTGTGTGGGTTCCACAACTTTTCCGTGTTTATATTTGATCTTCACTTTGACACTTGATTTTTGAACCTCACCCACTTTTAACAACATACTTGATTTCGGATTTCGTCTTTTGGCTTTCCACCATACTCACCTAACACCATATTTGGTAGCTTTTGCGTGTGCTTTTGTGTGAGCGCCCGATACAATTGTTTTTTTGCTCTCGGTTTGGTTGATTACCTCAATACTATCACACCAAGGTAAAGGTGCGAGGTAGCTTTCTTCCACTAACATACACAACATAGTTCTTGTCTTTCTATCATGGATAGGCCCGGAGACGAAGCAAGGGACGGATGAAGTCCTATCGCAACACCGAGAGGTTGGCGACCCAACACAACCTATGGGTACAACGCCAAGAATTCAAGGAGCAACTCGCCTTATTCGAGACACGCATCGACGAGCAATATGACGAAGTGGCACACAACTTCTCCGTTGTGAACCAAGATTTGGCTCTACTTCGTGAAGCTACGGACAACTTGAATGGCCAAATGGCGGCCAATGATGCGAACATGGAGCGGCGCATGGATAGTCTCGAGCGCGCCATCACCAACTTGGGTCGTCATCGCCGACACCGCTCTACTTCATCATCATCAAGCTCGTCACAAGATTACTACTCTCATGATCGCCATACGTCCTCAAGCTCCAACTCAAGGCATGAAGACCATCATCGACCTCGTCGCCCACATACTCGTCATGAAGACTCTCGCTCCAACTCTAGGCGAGGAGAAATCCATCGCCACGCTCGTCCCCATGAACGTCCTCCACAAGAACAAGTACTACACCAAGATCGTCATCAAGTGGATCGCCATGCCCACCATGGGCGTGTCGACCAACCCCACGACAACATCATCCACAACATGGAGCCGGTACCTCATCGTGAGCCACATGTCGATGCTCAAGACCAAGGTCATCAAGATCAACCTCGGCGTGATTTCCGAAATCATCCTCGCCATGACCAACGTGGAAGAGGAGACCCGCAACATGATCAAGATGAGATGGCCAATCAATGGGCGTCGTCAACAACCTCAACAACTCGTCAAGATCTTCAACAACATCATCATCGTGAACCAAGTGAAGCTAGTGTTCAACTTCAACGCCAACCCAATGCTATGGTTGGCCGTGGAAGACCTCCTCTACCACCTCAAGCCGCAAGAGATGAAGGCATCCGTCCTCGCCGAAGGAATTTGGAAGATGAAGAGAACATGTTTGGAAAGCTCAAGTTCAACATGCCCAAGTTCAAAGGTGAAGACGATGCCGAGGCCTACCTCTCATGGGCACTCAAGGTTGACAAGATATTCCGCATCCACAACTACTCCGGTGCCAAGAAAGTGGCCATGGCGTCTCTTGAATTTGAAGATTATGCAAACACTTGGTGGGAGCAAGTACTCACTCTAAGGGAAGAAAAGGGTGAACCCCCAATTGACACTTGGGAAGAGATGAAGGAAGAGATGCAAGCTCGCTTTGTACCAACACACTACATGACCGACCTCTTCAACAAACTCCAAAAATTGAAGCAAGGCACCAAGACCGTTGAGGAGTTCTTAAAGGAGATGGAGCTAACTATGATGCGAGCCAACATCCAAGAGTCCGAGAACCAAACCATCGCTAGATTCTTCAATGGCCTCAACTACCCCATCAAGAGAATTGTGGAGTTCCAACAATATTCCAACATGGTTGAGTTGGTTCACCAAGCTTCCAAGGCCGAGCGCCAAGTGAATGAGGACATCAAGTACTCCAAGTCCAAGTCATACTTCGCCTCCAAGCTCGCTACAACAACTCCTACAACAAGTGTCAAGCCCACCGTGTCCTCTACACCATCCAAGCAACCGACTATCCAAAGTCGCATGAAGCAAACGGTGTCCTCCACCGCCTCCTCAAAGGCCTCTACGGGACCCTCTAATGTCACTTGCTTCAAGTGTGGTGCACAAGGCCACAAGTCCTTTGAGTGCAAGAATACCAAAGTCATGATCACTATGGAGAATGGTGACATAGAGACGCTAAGTGAAGGTGAATATGAAGCTCTCGTACAAGCCGCCATCGCCAATGAAGAAGATTATGATGAAGAAAGTGGAGAAGACCCTCTCTTATGTGTGCATGACCCAAGCCCTTCACTTGTGGTCACAAGGGTGCTAACAACTCAACCTCAAGCTATGGAAGACCAAAGGTGCAACATCTTCCAAACCCGTGCCGGTATTGGTGGCAAGTCGATAAAGGTCATCATCGATGGAGGAAGTTGCCATAACCTTGCAAGCACAGAATTGTGTGAGAAGCTCAATCTCACACTTCGCAAACACCCTCATCCTTACCATGTCCAATGGTTGAGCGACAAGGGCAACGTCAAGATACAACATACCGCACCATCAACTTCAAGATTGGACCCTATGAAGACACTATTGAGTGTGACGTGGTGCCCATGACGGTGTGCCACATGTTGCTTGGCCGCCCATGGCAATTTGACAAGAAGGCCATACATGACGAATACTCCAATGCATACACCTTCACGGTGAAGGATAAGAAGTTTGAGCTTCGCCCAATGACTCCTAGCCAAATCATCACGGATAATGCGAAGGCTTTAGCGAGGGCACAACAACACACACACCATAGTGAGTTGAGAGGAGAGGGAGCGACCCACCAAAAGGAGAGTGAGCGCCACAAGCCATACATGAGTGATAGAAAGAGCGTCCTCCTAGCCACCAAAAGCGAGTGGAGAGAAGTGCAAGCAAACCCATCCACCACCTTGCACTATGTGCTCATTTGCAAGGGACCGTCATCGGAGACTAACGACTTAACCAACATTCCTTCGTCTTTGTTGTCTCTTTTGAAGGAGTTTCAAGATGTCTTCCCCGACGAACTACCTCATGGGCTTCCACCGCTTCGGGGCATAGAGCACCGCATCGACCTCATACCCGGCGCTCCGCTCCCAAACCGTGCCGCCTACCGCACCAACCCCAAAGACACAAAGGAGATTCAACGCCAAATACAAGATCTCCTCGCTAAAGGGTACGTTCGTGAAAGCCTTAGTCCTTGTGCGGTTCCCGTGATTCTTGTGCCTAAACCGGATGAGACGCAACGAATGTGTATGGATTGTCGCCCCATCAATGCCATTACCGTTCGATATCGCCATCCCATTCCGCGTTTAGATGACATGCTTGATGAATTAAGTGGTGCCACGATTTTCTCTAAAGTCGATTTGCGTAGTGGCTACCACCAAATCCACATGGCAATCGGTGATGAATGGAAGACGGCATTCAAGACCAAGCTTGGTCTCTATGAATGGCTTGTCATGCCATTTGGTCTTTCTAATGCTCCATCAACTTTTATGCGCCTCATGAATCACATCTTGCGCCCTCTCATTGGCAAGAGTGTGGTTGTCTATTTCGATGATATTCTCATTTATAGCAAAAATCTCGAGGACCATGTGCAACATGTGAGAGAAGTCTTATGCATCTTGCGTCATGAGAAGCTTTATGCAAACCTCCCCAAATGCACATTTTCCCAAAACAAATTGGTTTTCCTTGGATTTGTGATTTCCGCCAATGGCATTGAAGTCGATTCTTCGAAGGTTGACGCCATACATAATTGGCCCACGCCTACCACCGTTGGTCAAGTTCGAAGTTTCCATGGACTTTCCGGTTTCTACCGCCGCTTTGTGAAAGATTTTAGCACCATTGCTTGCCCTTTGAATGAGCTTACCAAAAAGAATGTCCCGTTTGTGTGGGGCAAGGCTCAACAAAATGCTTTTGATGAGTTGAAGAAACGCCTTACCGAAGCTCCCCTTCTCGTCCTTCCAAACTTTGCAAAAACTTTTGAAATTGAGTGTGATGCAAGTGGAATTGGCATTGGTGGCGTTCTTATGCAAGATGGAAAACCCGTGGCATACTATAGTGAGAAGTTGGATGGCGCACGCCTCAACTATCCTATTTATGACAAGGAACTTTATGCTTTGGTTCGTGTTCTTGAAATTTGGCAACACTATCTTTGGCCGAAAGAGTTTATCATTCATTCCGACCATGAGTCTTTGAAGTATTTGAAAAGCCAACACAATTTGAACAAACGACATGCAAAATGGGTTGAGTTCATTGAGTCCTTTCCGTATGTAATCAAATACAAGAAGGGCAAGGACAATGTAGTGGCGGATGCTCTTTCCCGCAAAAACACCCTTTTGCTTACTCGTTTGGATTTTCATGTCTTGGGACTTGAGGAGATCAAAGAACTCTATCCTTCCGATTCTTTCTTTGCACCAATATTTGAGAAGTGTTCCGTTGAACGAGGATTTGATGACTTCTACTTGCACGATGGCTACTTGTTCAAAGCTAACGAAATTTGCATACCTGAGTCTTCTCTTCGAAAGTTACTTTTACAAGAGTCACATGGAGGTGGCCTCATGGGACACTTTGGATGGGATAAAACACTTGCGATGCTTGGAACTCATTACTATTGGCCAAAGATGAAGCGAGACGTGGAGAGCCTATGCAACCGGTGCACAACATGCTTACAAGCTAAGTCTACAACCAACCCTTATGGTCTTTACATGCCTTTACCGATTCCATATGCACCATGGTCCGATATAAGTATGGATTTCGTACTAGGATTGCCTCGCACCAAACATGGTCATGATTCAATCTTTGTGGTAGTGGATAGGTTCTCTAAAATGGCTCATTTCATACCATGCCATAAGACCGATGATGCTTCACACATTGCTTCGTTGTTTTTCAGGGAAGTCGTTCGCCTACACGGAATTCCGGCAAGCATTGTGTCGGATAGAGACGTCAAGTTTATGAGCTATCTATGGAAGTCGCTCATGGCAAAGTTTGGAGTGAAGCTCTTGTTCTCATCATCCTCACACCCGCAAACGGACGGACAAACAGAAGTGGTCAATCGAAGCCTCTCAACTCTTCTACTCACACTAGTGAAGAAAAACTTGAAGTCATGGGAAGAGTGTCTACCCCACGCGGAGTTCGCCTACCATCGAGCCAAGCACTCCACGACATCAAGGAGTCCGTTCATGATCGTCTATGGTTTCGAACCACCCACGGCACTCGACATCCTCCCACTACCTCTCCATTAGAGAACGAACATGGACTTCGACAAGCGAGCCGCCACCATGAAGAAGCTACATGAAGACACAAGAGCAACCATTCAAGAACATGTCCTCCGCCAAGCTACCCGCCTCAACGCCAAGAAGAAGGAAAGAATATTTGAAGAAGGCGACCTCGTTTGGATCCACCTCCGGAAGGAAAGATTCCCTCATGAACGCAACTCAAAGCTCAAACCAAGAGGAGATGGCCCCTTCAAGGTCCTCAAGCGCATCAACAACAACTCCTACGTCATCGACATTCCAACCTCCAAGTACTTGGTGAGCAACACATTCAACATCTCGGACCTATCGCCCTATCATGGAGATGAGGAGACGCACGAGTCGAGGACGACTCTTTCCCAAGGGGGGAGATGATGTAGCCCCGCTCACCGACGACACTACACCAAGACCAACAAGTCCCCCAAGTGGACCAATGACGCGGGCTCGAGTTAAAGCGCTACATGATAAGGTGAACTCGCTCCTCACTACCCTCGATCTCGGTACCCCATTGGATGGATTGCTACCTCATGCCGACATGCTTTGTGTTATTAGGTACGAGGTGCGTCAAGGCCACGGAGAGGAGGGCAAGCCATGCGCGAGAGGAGAAGAAGTCGCCCAGGCCGGCCCAGCGCTCGGTCAAACCGGCGCGCCCAGTCCAGGACCCGATCAACCGGGCGGCACGCCGGAACCACCTCGGCGTCAACCGGGCGGCGCACCGGTGCCAACCGGAAGGACATCTGCGACACTTCCGGTTGCCGCCCGGTCCACGACCCGGTTTGGACCGGACGCGCCGGCCCCAGGTCCGGTTGGACCGGCTCCCTGACCGGCCTGCACGATTCGACTCGACCCGATCGGCCCGAACCGGTTTCACTTGTACCTCTTCGGCCCGAGTCGCCTTGTAGACCTATATAAGTACCCAGGACGCCCCTTTTACTCTTTAGACAAGATTTGAGCTTAAAACTACATTTGAGCTTTGTCTCTCTAGGGTTAGATCCCCTTTGTAACCAAGGCTACTCTTGTTGAGGATTTGGATACTTGTGAGTGAGATTCTAGTGTGCTCCACTCTCTCTCCCTTATCGGTCTTCGTCTCCAACCCCGATCTCTCATCCGAAATTCTACCTCGCGTCTCTTCCGGGTGATTCTATTGGCGTGGTCCATCGAGCCACAAGAGTAAGAATTCGATTGTATCGGGTTGGTGTGCGTGTGCTTGTTCTTCGTGTTCTTCGCGTTCTTCATCTTCTCCATCTTTTCCCCTCTTGGATTTGGGTCAATCGCGAGATCGGGCCACAACCTAGGTCTTAGACCTCATCATTTATACTTGGCTGTAGGCTCATGTTTGTCTTTTTTGAATCATATCCATATCAAACTCCTTATAAAAGTAGCCCCCGAGCATTTGAACAAAAACTTGTATTTGATCAAAGGCTCCCGAAATTACCAATAATACTCCTCTGTCGCCGATCCTCAAAGCACTGCAGCCGAAATTTTCCTTATAATGACATCAGCGCTGATGATGGCAACGATCACTGCATTGAGAAGGTGCGAGTCCTGTCCTGTCACTGACCCGTGGGTCCTTAATACTGCGTCGCTTGACATGCTACACAGGTGGGGACACACGTCCTCCGCTTTCTCTTGCACGCGCGTTGTAGCGCCTGTCTAGTTACTTCGCAGTAAAAAGACCATTTTACCCATAGAAACACGTGTAAGGCATTGGATGCATTTCTCCATCATCCAACGGCGCGGATGTTTCAGTGGCTCGCTATAAATAACCTTCTTCTTCCTTAATTAATCCCCTTCGCTGCGCCGCGCTCCTTTCCTTTCTCTCTCTCTAAAGCCTTCATTGCTGCTACTAAGCTCCTGCGCCCGTGCTCTTGTTCAATCTCTCCAGCGCTCACGTTGATGCCACCGCGGGCAAGGCTCACAAGGCACACCGCTCCAGGAACCAACATGGCGATGGAGGATTTGGAGATCTCTGAGTGGGAGAGATCCAGATCTCGAACCAGGACGTGAACCTGCTCAAGAAGCTTGGGCTGATGAAGAAGGAAGAAGGGCTGATCTTTCCTGGGGAAGAAAGCTTCCCGACGCCCCGCATCGGATACCGGGTAACTTTCATTGACCACCTCATCCGCGGCCTGTCCACTCCCATCCACGAATTCCTCCGTGGATTACTTTATGTCTATGGGCTGCAGCTACACCAGCTGACTCCCAACTCTATCCTCCATATCTCCATCTTCATCACCCTGTGTGAATGCTTTCTCGGGACCCATCCAAATTGGGACCCGTGGAAATGCATCTTTCTTGTTCGCTGCAACAGCTCCCACAACATCGCCTACAATGTAGGTGGTGTTGTTATCTGCATCCGTCCCAATGTCGAGTATTTTGACGTCAAATTCCCCGATTCCGTCCAAGGGTGGCGCAGGAGATGGCTATACGTCCGCGAGGAGTACATCAGGAATACAACATCATGCCTTTTGATGGTGGCGCAAAAATCCTTCGATGCCGATCATGGGATGCTGAAGCTACCGAAGAATAAAAGATGGCGATAGATGCGCTGATGAAGCACATCCATGAGCTTCAGAACGCCCATGGTAAGGAACTGTCGGGTGTTCAGATTACCGCGTACTTCCTTAGGATCAGGGTGCAGCCTCTGCAGGCTCGCAAAAACCCCCTCTGGATGTATGCTGGCGAAAAAGACGCGGACCGCGTATCCAAGGATCTTTCGGTGAAGGACTTGGAGAAGCTTGTCCGATGTATTTCGTCGCTGAGCAAGAAAGACACAATTCCAACCTCTTGTCGTGTGGAACCATACAGCGGCACCAACGCCCTCCCTAAGGTAAATAACTTATCTTCTCGAATTTATATTTTTTCGACTGCTATCTTGCTTAACTTGTCTTCTCGAGTTTATATTTTTCCGACTGCTGTCTTGCTTAACTTTCCCTTGGTGTAAATTTTCTTTCTACAGAAACATCAAGTCTTATCTTCTCTGCCTCCCCTACCTGAAGGTGGGGAAGTCGACGAACGAGCCGTCGTTACTGACGATTCGCAGGGTACTTCTCGCCCTGAAAGTGAAGTCGTAGGATCTCACAAATCCGCGGCTTCATCCGAAAAAGAGATAGAATCTGATGCTTCCGAATCAGTGCACTCTCTTCCTTCTGCTGCTTCCCCAAGGAACAAAAGAAAGAGGGGTGAAGTCGAGGATTCCGGCACCTCCAAACCCAGCGGGTCGCCTGCCGAGAAAACTTCTCCCGAGGAAGAGGGTGCCTTCTATCCTTATGAAGATGCCATCATAAGCTCGTAAGCTACTCTGCCTCCTTTTTATTTTTATATATTGCTTGTAAATATTCTCATGTTATCTTTGCCGATAGTGGCGAAGAAGAAGAAGAACACACTGCCGATGTGACTGCTCCAACGAGCACGTCGCATACTTTAGTTCTTTCGGAAGATCGCCGTGCAACGGAGGAAACTTCGCCTCCTCATCAACAAGCGAGCCTCCTCGCCAAAAAGAGCGAGGATTGAACTTGGCGAGAAACACGACTTGGCTGGGAGTTTGACGGCTCCTTCCTTGGATGATGTAAGAACCCTTGCAGCTATTTTGTATCGTTTGTCGAGTTTTTCCCCTCTAAACCATCTTATCCTCTTTCTTTCTACAGCCTCTGATGAAACACTTCATCAATCTCGGTACTCAATTTATTGGGTACCGTGATACTGTCGAAAATTTGAAAGGTACACCTTCGTGTGAATAAGATATTTTATTTTTCATCTAGTAGGCTATATTGCAGTCTTTATCTTAACACTCCTGCCTTGTTTCCTTCCGCTAGAGGCTCTCGCCAAAGCTAACAAGCGTGCCGATGATCTCGCCATCAAGCTTGAGCAACGCGAAAAGGCTCGCGAGAAAGCCGAACAAGAAGCTGCCTCTGTTGGAGATCTTCGAAAAAGGCTCCATCAAGCTGAAACTGCTTTAAGTGAGAAAACGGCTCAACAGATTGCGCGTGAGGAGGCCATCATAGGCCGCCTAGAGTCGCAAAATCGGCGCTTTGTTAGTAAGTTTGTTGATCACTTTTCTTGAGTTTCTTCTAATATTAGCTCTCCGCATATTTTTGATGAACCCTAATGTTGTTTTAGTAGGACGGATTGGTGATGATTTTGCTCTCCAGGAACCTGAGGACGACCGTCTCCTCGACGCCCTCTCCATCCTTGAGCTTCATGGGGATTTGGCGCGCAGCAGTATTGTTGACGCGCGGACCGCATTCACGCGCCTCTTCCCCTACTTCTTCCCCAAACAAAAACAACCAGATGCCTTTTCAGAGCTTGCCAAGCGCTTCATTCCCGAGGAGGATCTTGGGCTGGCTTTTCGGCAAGAAAACTTAAAGGTTGGAGTTGACGGTACCATAGCCCTGGTTGCCGAAAGCCAGCAGAACGTCGACTGGGCGAAAGCTGGTGAAACGAAAGGGATAAACAAAGAGAAGTGGAAGTCCTTGGTGAAGACTGCCAAGCCATACTCCAAGAAGATTCTCTCCTTCCTCGGCTATAAACGAGCTGCTTCCTCCAGTACCACCAAGCCGGAGGTCAAGTAGACCAACCTACTCTTCCATTTGTTCTCTTTTTTGGTAGATGTCGATATCCTTATGATGTGCGACTGCCTCTGCTGACTCACTAGGAGTCGATCTTTTGTACTGAATCTTCGCCTATGTAAATATTTCGACTTATGAATGGAAAAAGGAAATAAATCCTTGTTTGGTAATTGATGTCGTCTTTTCCTTTCTTCCAGTTGGTGTTTGACAATTACTCTAAGACTGTTGGACCATCGTCTGCTTTCCCTGCTATGTCTCGCTCGAATCGGATACCTGACGACATTTTCCTGGACGATTCTTCGTGTGTTAACTCAGATCAATTAGAATTAACCGGACTTCGACAACAGCTCCAAGCCATGAAGAAACAATCCCTTATTGTCATGGAACAGTCCCGCAAATCTTCTGAGCGGGAGAAAATAGCTCTTCAACAGGCCCAGGAAGCCTTAGTATTGAAAGAAACTGCGGCTTCCGAGGCTGCACAAGCTGTTTCCCGAGAAAATTATATGCTTGACTTGATGACCGACGCGAGTCTGGATATGGCGGGTATGTGATACGTCTCCAACGTATCTATAATTTCTGATGTTCCATGCTTATATTATACCAATTGCTACATGTTTTATATACACTTTATATCATTTTATGCATTTTCCGGGCTAACCTATTAACAAGATGCCGAAGTGCCAGTTCCTGTTTTCTGCTGTTTTTGGTTCCAGAAAATTACTTCTGCGAATATTCTTGGAATTGCGCGAAAGAAAAGGACACGTCCCTATTTTCCAGAAGCTTCACGGAGTCCGAAGGAGAGATGAAGGGGGGCCACGAGCTGGCCACACCATAGGGTGGCGCGGCCCCACCTTCTGCCGTGCCGCCAGGTGGGGTGGGCCCCTCGGGACTCCACCGACGCTGCCCCTTCGCATATATATTGCCCCAGATGCGAAAACCCTAAAAAATCCAGTCATATTCCACCAAGGGTTCCGCAGCGCCGCCACCATCGACGACAAGTTTCAGGGGACAGAATCTCTGTTCCGGGACGCCACCGGGACGGGGAATTGCCCCCGGAGCCATCTCCATCGACTCCATCGCCATCTTCATCGCCGTTGCTATCTCCCATGATGAGGAGGGAGTAGTTCTCCCCCGAGGCTGAGGGCTCTGCCGGTAGCTATGTGGTTCATCTCTCTCTCCCATGGTGTGATCTTTATGTGATCATGAGCTTTGTAATCTAGTTGCATATGTAGATGTTACTCTTGTCTATTATGCACTCTAGAGGTTACTTTAATATGAACTTCGGAGTCACTCTCCACGGGGTGATGGTGACAGTGTGCGCATCGTGTGTGATTCCTTTATGATGTTGTGGAGCTTGTTTACTCCGGCTTGAGGTGTGCTTTTGCAGCCCTACACAATGAATGGTATTTGTTATCCAACAAGAGAGTGTTTGAGAGTAGCATTTATTTATTCAATTATGTGATCATTGTTGAGAGTGTCCACTAGTGAAAGTATGATCCCTAGGCCTTATTTCTAAGCATTGAAACACCGTTTCCAACAAGTTCTGCTACATGTTCGTTTGCTGCCATTTTTATTTCAGATTAGTATTACTACTTATAATCATCCATATTACTTGTATTTCACTATCTCTTCGCTGAACTAGTGCACCTATACATCTGACAAGTGTATTAGGTGTGTTGGGGACACAAGAGACTTCTTGTATCTTAATTGCAGGGTTGCTTGAGAGGGATATCTTTGACCTCTACCTCCCCGAGTTCGATAAACTTTGGGTGATTCACTTAAGGGAAACTTGCTGCTGTTCTACAAACCTCTGCTCTTGGAGGCCCAACACTGTCTACAGGAATAGAAGCTTGCATAGACATCAAGCTATTTTTTGGCGCCGTTGCCGGGGAGGTAAGGTAAAAGGTATTCACATCCTCCGACTACTAAGCTATTTCCTAGCACTGTTGCCGGTGTGTGAGTGCTCGAAGCTATTTCCTTTAGATTCTGCAATTATATCTTTTTGTTTCTTGTTTTTATTTCACTAGTTAGGCTTAATGGAAAACAACAAAAAAATTAGAGATCTTTATGAACTTTATATTGAATTAGGACATGATGTGTTTGAAGAGAGAATTAAAAACCCCATGGAACTTTTTTTGCAAAATAGTTGTAGCAATGTTTTAGCATGAATTCTTTGAACACTATTATTTTTAATGCTATGGAAAAGCCTAAGCTTGGGGAAGCTGGTTGTGATATTTTTAGTCCCCCAAGTTTTGAGGAGAAAATTTTCTTTGATGATACTTTGCCTCCCATTTATGATGATTATAATGATAGTGGTATTTTGGTGCCACCTACTATGGAGGATAAAGTTTGTTATGATTATACCATACCTGCAATTTATGATGATTACAATGATGGTTGTGATAGTTTTACTCCCACTATTACTAATAAAATTGATTATGCTTATGTGGAGAGTAATGATACTTTTATGCATGTGGATCATGATAAGAATGCTTTATGTGATAGCTATATTATTGAGTTTATTCATGATACCACTGAAAATTATTTTGAGAGAGGAAAGTATGGGTATAGAAATCTTCATGTTACTAAATTTCTTCTCTTTATGATGAATGTTTTGAGCTTTCTCTTGATTTGCTTTTATTTGCTGGGTACTTTAAGACCTACTGGTCCTTATGAGAGAGGGAAACACAATTTCATATATCACAATAATATTAAGTCTCCTCTCCTTGTGTTGAAATTTTTGAAGTTACACTTGTTTTGTCTTCCTATGCTACTCACTTTGTTCTTCATTGACTTGTTTTCTTACAAGGCTCCTATGCATAGGAAGAGTGTTAGATTTAAACATGTTTTATATATGCTTCTTGATGCTCTCTTTTCAACTTTCATCTTTATGTGAGCATCATGAAAATTATCATGCCTAGCTAAAAGGCTTTAAAGAAAAGCGCTCTTGGGAGACAACCCATTATTTTATTTCTGAAATTTTGGTTTTATATTTGAGTCAAGGTGCTTGTTACTACTTTAGCAATACCTTTGTATCTTTATTTTATTGCATTGTTGTGCCAAGTAAAGTCTTTGCTAGAAAGTTGATACTAGATTTGGATTTCTGCGCAGAAACAGATTTTTAGCTGTCACGAATTTGAGTTGTTCTCTCTGTAGAAAAATCTAAAAATCATGAAACAATTCATGAGTAATCCTCAGATATGTACGCAAATTTCATTCAACTGGAGCTTTTCCATCTGAGCATGTTAAGTGCCTCGAAAAAATTCGTCTTTACGGACTGTTCTGTTTTGACAGATTCTGCCTTTTATTTCGCATTGCCTCTTTTACCGTGTTTGAGTGGGTTTCTTTGCTCCATTAAATTTCAGTAGCCTTGGGTAATGTCCAGAAGTGTTGGGAATGATTGTGTCCTTGCTGAACATGTGAATTTTTGATTATGCACTAACCCTCTAATGAGATTGCTTTGAGTTTGGTGTGAAGGAAGTTTTCAAGGATCAAGAGAGGAGGATGATATAATATGATCAAGAAGAGTTAAAAGTCTAAGCTTGGGGATGCCCCCGTGGTTCATCCCTGCATATTTCGAGAAGACTCAAGCTGTCTAAGCTTGGGGATGCCCAAGGCATCCCCTTCTTCATCAACAACTTATCGAGTCACCTCTAGTGAAACTATATTTTAATTCCGTCACATCTTATGTGCTTTACTTGGAGCGTCTGTGTGCTTTTATTTTCGTTTTGTTATTTTCATTCTCTGAATAAATCGAATCCTACCATTCTTGTGTGGGAGAGAGACACGCTCCGCTTTTTCATTTGAACACTGGTGTTCTTCGTTTTACTTTTAATGTTCATGGCAAAACCTGAAAGCCGCTGCACTTATTGCTATTTGGTTGGAAACAGAAAATGCTTCATGTGGTAGTTGGTATACTGTCTTGAATAATTTGATACTTGGCAATTGTTTTGAGCTCTCAAGTAGATCATGTTTAAGCTCTTGCATCATGTAGTTTAAACCTATTAGTGGAGAACTACCGTAGAGCTTGTTGAAATTTGGTTTGCATGATTGGTCTCTCTAAGGTCTAGATATTTTCTGGTAAAAGTGTTTGAGCAACAAGGAAGACAGTGTAGAGTCTTATAATGCTTGCAATATGTTCTTATGTAAGTTTTGCTGTACCGGTTTATACTTGTGTTTTCTTCAAACAACCTTGCTATCCAAAGCCTTGTACTGAGAGGGAATGCTTCTCGTGCATCCAAAACCTTGAGCCAAAACCTATGCCATTTGTGTCCACCATAACTACCTACTATGTGGTATTTTTCTACCATTCCAAGTAAATACTTCATGTGCTACCTTTAAACAATTCAAAACTTTATTACTCCTTATTTGTGTCAATGTTTTATAGCTCATGAGGAAGTATGTGGTGTTTTATCTTTCAACCTTGTTGGGCAGTACTTTCACCAATGGACTAGTGGCATATACATCCGCTTATCCAATAATTTTGCAAAAAGAGTCGGCAACGGGGTGCCCAACCCCAATTAATTAACTTTCATTAATAATTCTCTTCACATGTTTTGCCCTGATTTATCAGTAAGCAACTTAATTTTGCAATAGACACTCCTCCATGGTATGTGAAATGTTGGAAGGCACCCGAGGATTCGGTTAGCCATGTCTTGTGAAAGCAAAAGATTGGGAGGAGTGTCATCTATAAATAAAACTAAAATACATGTGTAAACAAAAGAGAAGAGGGATGATCTACCTTGCTGGTAGAGATAACGTCCTTCATGGGAGCCGCTCTTTGAAAGTCTATTTGACAAGGGGGTTAGAGTGCCCACTACCATTCGTTGACAACAACAAACACCTCTCAAAACTTTATTTCTATGCTCTCTATATGGTTTCAAAACTTGAAAAGCTCTAGCACATGATTTAATCCCTGCTTCCCTCTGCGAAGGGCCTTTCTTTTACTTTATGTTGAGTTATTTTACCTACTTCTTTCTATCTTAGAAGCAAACACTTGTGTCAACTGTGTGCATTGATTCTTACATGCTTGCTTATTGCACTCATCATATTACTTTGTGTTGACAATTATCCATGAGATATACACGTTGAAAGTTGAAAGCAATTGCTGAAACTTAAATCTTCCTTTTTGTTGCTTCAAAACCTTTTATTAAGAATCTATTGCTTTTTGAGTTAACTCTTATGCAAGACTTTTTGATGCTTGTCTTGAAACTACTATTCATGAAAAGTTTTTTCTATATGATTCAGTTGTTTAGTCATTATCTTTTTGTTAGCAAACTATAGACCATTGCTTTGAGTCACTTCATTCATCTCATATGCTTTACAATTGTATTTATCAAGATTATGTTGGTAGCATGTCACTTTAGAAATTATTCTTTTTATCGTTTACCTACTCGAGGGCGAGTAGGAACTAAGCTTGAGGATGCTTGATACGTCTCCAACGTATCTATAATTTCTGATGTTCCATGCTTATATTATACCAATTGCTACATGTTTTATATACACTTTATATCATTTTTACGCATTTTCCGGGACTAACCTATTAACAAGATGCCGAAGTGCCAGTTCCTGTTTTCTGCTGTTTTTGGTTCCAGAAAATTACTTCTGCGAATATTCTCGGAATTGCGCGAAAGAAAAGGCCACGTCCCTATTTTTCCAGAAGCTTCACGGAGTCCGAAGGAGAGATGAAGGGGGGCCACGAGCTGGCCACACCATAGGGTGGCGTGGCCCCACCTTCTGCCGCGCCGCCAGGTGGGGTGGGCCCCTCGGGACTCCACCGACGCTGCCCCTTCGCCTATATATTGCCCCAGATGCGAAAACCCTAAAAAATCCAGTCATATTCCACCAAGGGTTCCGCAGCGCCGCCGCCATCGACGACAAGTTTTGGGGGACAGAATCTCTGTTCCGGGACGCCGCCGGGACGGGGAATTGCCCCCGGAGCCATCTCCATCGACTCCATCGCCATCTTCATCGCCGTTGCTGTCTCCCATGATGAAGAGGGAGTAGTTCTCCCCCGAGGCTGAGGGCTCTACCGGTAGCTATGTGGTTCATCTCTCTCTCTCTCCCATGGTGTGATCTTTATGTGATCATGAGCTTTGTAATCTAGTTGAATATGTAGATGGTACTCTTGTCTATTATGCACTCTAGAGGTTACTTTAATATGAACTTCGGAGTCACTCTCCACGGTGTGATGGTGACAATGTGCGCATCGTGTGTGATTCTTTTATGACGTTGTGGAGCTTGTTTACTCCGGCTTGAGGTGTGCTTTTGCAGCCCTACACAATGAATGATGTTTGTTATCCAACAAGAGAGTGTTTGAGAGTAGCATTTATTTATTCAATTATGTGATTATTGTTGAGAGTGTCCACTAGTGAAAGTATGATCCCTAGGTCTTGTTTCTAAGCATTGAAACACCGTTTCCAACAAGTTCTGCTACATGTTCGCTTGCTGCCATTTTTATTTCAGATTGCAATTACTACTTATAATCATCCATATTACTTGTATTTCAGTATCTCTTCGCCGAACTAGTGCACCTATACATCCGACAAGCGTATTAGGTGTGTTGGGGACACAAGAGACTTCTTGTATCTTAATTGCAGGGTTGCTTGAGAGGGATATCTTTGACCTCTACCTCCCTGAGTTCGATAAACCTTGGGTGATTCACTTAAGGGAAACTTGCTGCTGTTCTACAAACCTCTGCTCTTGGAGGCCCAACACTGTCTACAGGAATAGAAGCTTGCGTAGACATCAGTATGCTTCGCAATTCTGAGTTTTCTTTCTCCTTCACTTTCTTTTCATCTCATTGTGTCATGTCCCCTGAATAGGCTCCTTTTTGGATGCTGCTGCCGAAGATCAACGGGTTGATGTGAGATCCAACCTTCTCGTTAAACTTTCCTTGGAAAACGATTCTAGCTTTTGGTCTTCTCTGGATCGAACCCGACGGATTGTTAGATTTCAAGACCGCGCGGGTCAGGTTCGGGAGTATCTTGAGTTCTGCACCAAGGCATTGGCTATGGTTTATAATGCTATGTTTCCTCGGAATCTTCAGCCCAAAACGCTTCCCGACTTGATGGGAAAGTTCAAAAGTGCCCATCAAGTCCATGGATTTGTGAAGGCTCAATAAATGGCTGGTGCCAGGTTTGCCATGATCATGCTGCAGATCCGCTATCCGAAGTTGGATATGACCAACATTGTTGAAGCTTGTCACGTTAAATTGAGGAAGCGAAGAAGAAATGTCGACAAAATCAACGATGTGGTGACACCCGTAGCAGAGGAAATGATTGATTATCTAATTCGGATGGATGCGGATTTCTTCTTGGAGGGCCATTATGCTGATTTCATGGGTGCATCTGCGGAAGGTGAGAGAATAAACATAGATGATATTTATGAGAGTTGACTGAAAACTTATGTCTGCTGCTGAGCTTGTTTCCTGAAAAAAAGGAGATCTTGTATATTGTGAAGACTGTATACAGTTGAGATTATATATATTTTTAGCCCCCGAGCGTTTCGGTCGCTATATTTTTATGCTTTATTGCTTCGCGAGGTGTTCGAACCAAGGCAAATAACTTGTAAGTTGTATATTTGTGTGTATATTGAATCTGCGGGTTGCAAGCCCCCGAGCCTGTCAAAGAAAAAGATGTATATCACCAATATGTTTACTATATTGCAGCACCGCGAGCCCGCCTCATTAAAATCTTTCAGCCCCACTCGGTGCCCTGAAAGGAAAAGAGTGCGTATGAAAACTCGCGGGCTTTTCTGTACATTGTATGTTTACATGTATGCCTTTGTTTTTGACTTATGCGTAAAACGCCTAAGATGCGCCATGTTCCAGGGGGTTGGCTCTGCAATCCCTGTCTTGTTGTCCTTTATTCTGTATGCTCCTCCTTCGATTACTTCGGTGACGATGTACGGGCCTACCCATGGCGACTCAAATTTTTCATGGCTATCTTGCGTAAGCCGAAGAACCAGGTTGCCAACTTGGAAGGACCTTGGTCGCAGACGTCGACTATGGTAATTTTTCAGATCTTGCTGGTACTTGGTGACCCTTGAAAGCACCTCGTCTCAAGCTTCGTCGAGTGCATCGACATCGTCCTCCAGTGCCTTTTTCGAGGTTTCTTCATTAAATTCCGCCACTCTCGGAGAATTGTGTTCTATTTCTATCGGGAGCACTGCCTCGGCTCCATGAACCAAAAAGAATGGGGTTTCCTGTGTTGCTATATTGGGTGTTGTCCGTATACTCCATAGGACGCTAGGCAACTCTTCTGGCCAGGTGTGTCGAGCTTTCTCCAAAGGTGTTATCAATCGTTTCTTCATGCTGTTGCAAATGACACCGTTTGCTTTCTCGACTTGACCATTAGTTTGTGGGTGCGCAACCGACGCAAAGTGTAGTTTGATGCCTACCTCTGCGCAATATGCCTTGAATTCTTTGGAGGTGAAATTGCTGCCGTTGTCCGTGACAATGCTGTGAGGGACACCGAATCGAAAAACAATGCCTTTGACGAAACTTATTGCCGATGCTGCATCTGGCGAGGTTATTGGTTTTGCCTCGATTCACTTGATAAACTTGTCGACAGCCATGAGCATATACATGTATCCTCCTGGCCATGCCTTGTGTAATTTCCCCACCATATCGAGATCCCATTGAGCAAAAGGCCATGACAAGGGTATTGGCATCAGCTCTGCTGTCGGGGAGTGGGATTTTGCCGCGAATCTCTGGCATGCATCACAAGTACGTACTATGTCCTTTGCATCTTCTATTGTAGTTAACTAGTAGAATCCTGCTCTGAAGACCTTTGCTGCTATAGCTCAACTGCTGGCGTGGTGTCCGCATACTCCCTCGTGCACATCCTTCAAGATAACTCTGCCTTCTTCGGGTGTAACACATCGCTGCAATACTCCCGATATACTTCGCTTGTATAGCTCTCCTTTGACCACAGTAAAGGCTTTGGACCGTCGAATAACTCGCCTTGCTTCTACCGGATCTTCGGGTATTTCTTTCCTTAAGATATATGCTATGTAGACCTGCATCCAAGGGACTTGTACCACCATCACCTCATGTGATTCCTCTTCATCTCCCGATGTATTTGCTTCTGGGTTTGCTAGAGCTCCATAGTCTTATTCGAGCTTCTCCTTTTCCTTTGGCTGTTTCTTCGCCTTAACTGATCTTTCGTTTATCTCCTCCCAAAATACGCCGGGTGGTATTGCTAAGCATTGCGACCCGATGTTTGCCAAAACATCGACTTCATCGTTGCTGAGTCTACTAATATGATTCACTTCACACCCATCAAAGAGTTTCTCGAGTTCGTTGTATACCTCCTTGTATGATATCATGCTGTCATTGACTGCGTCGCACTGGTTCATCACCTGTTGAGCCACCAGTTGGGAGTCGCCGAATATTTTTAATCGGGTTGCGCCGCAGGCCTTCGCCATCTTCATCCCATGTATGAGTGCTTCATACTCTGCCTCATTGTTAGACGCGTTAGGAAACATCATCCGCAGCACATATTTCATCTTATAGCCTTGAGGTGACACTAATACCACGCCCGCTCCAGCTCCTTCTAGCCTTTTGGACCCGTCGAAGTTCATGGTCCAGGTTCTCGACATATCTGGGGGTCCCGTATTTTGCAGCTCCATCCACTCTGCAACAAAGTCTGGTAAGATCTGCGACTTTATTGCTTTTCTTTTCTCATACGTGATGTCCCGAGGGGAGAGTTCTATTCCCCAAAGGGAGACACGACTCGTAGCCTCTGGGTTATTTAATATGTTTGATAAAGGCACCTCGTTAACCACTATTATCGGATGCGCTGAAAAATAGTGTCGCAATTTTCTTGCAGTTGTAAATACTCCATACGCCAACTTCTGATACTGCGGGTACCGCAGTTTTGAAGGCGATAAGACATCACTGATAAAATATACCGTCCTCTGAACTCCATGAAGTTTCCCTTCTTCTTCTCTTTCGACCACAAGTACCGTGCTGACCACCTGTGGTGTGGCTGCGATATATAACAGAAGAGGTTCCTTTTCCTTGGGCGCCGCCAATATTGGAGGTGTCGAGATTGTGCGCTTAAGGTCCTTGATACGTCTCCAACGTATCTATAATTTATGATGTTCCATGCTAGTTTTATGACAATACCTACATGTTTTGCTCACACTTTATATCGTTTTATGCATTTTCCGGAACTAACCTATTAACAAGATGCCGAAGTGCCGCTCTCGTTTTCTGCTGTTTTTGGTTCCAGAAAGGCTGTTCGGGCAATATTCTCGGAATTGGACGAAACAAAAGCCCACGATCTTATATTTCACGGAAGGTTCCAGAAGTCCGAACGGGAGACGAGGAAGGGTAGCAGGGGACCCACACCATATGGCGGCGCGGGTGGCCCCTGGGCGCGCCAGCCTATGGGGAGGGGGCCCCCTGGCTCCTCCGACTCCGCCTCTTCGCCTATAAAATCCCTCGAGACCTAAAAACCCGAAACCAATTGACGAAACTCCAGAAAGACTCCAGGGACGCCGCCGCCATCGTGAAACTCCGTTTCGGGGGACAGAAGTCTCTGTTCCGGCACGCCGCCGGGACGGGGAATTGCCCCCGGAGTCATCTCCATCGACACCACCGCCATCTTCATCGCCATCGCTGTCTCCCATGATGATCAGGGAGTAGTTCTCCCCCGAGGCTGAGGGCTCTACCGGTAGCTATGTGGTTCATCTCTCTCTCTCCCATGGTGTGATCTTTATGTGATCATGAGCTTTGTATCACTATTAATCTATGTGCTACTCCAGTGATGTTATTAAAGTATTCTATTCCTCCTCCACGATGTAAAGGTGACGGTTTGTGCATCATGTAGTACTTGGCGTAGGTTATGATTGTAATCTCTTGTAGATTATGGAGTTAACTATTACTATGATAGTATTGATGTGATCTATTCCCCCTTTCATAGCTATTGTTGACAGGTGTGTATGCTATGTTAGTACTAGGTCTAAATTGCAACGGTCTATTATGCACTCTAGAGGTTACTCTAATATGAACTCCGGATGTTGTGGAGCTTGTTTACTCCGGCTTGAGGTGTGCTTTTGTAGCCCTACACAATGAATGGTGTTTGTTATCCAACAAGAGAGTGTAGAAAGTAGCATTTATTTATTCAGTTATGTGATCAATGTTGAGAGTGTCCACTAGTGAAAGTATGATCCCTAGGCCTTGTTTCTAAGTATTGAAACACCGTTTCCAACAAGTTCGTTACATGTTTGCTTGCTGCCATCTTTATTTCAGATTGTTATTACCACTCATATTCATCCATATCACTTGCATCTTACTATCTCTTCGCCGAACTAGTGCACCTATACATCTGACAAGTGTATTAGATGTGTTGGGGACATAAGAGACTTCTTGTATCGTAATTGCAGGGTTGCTTGAGAGGGATATCTTTGACCTCTACCTCCCTGAGTTCGATAAACCTTGGGTGATTCACTTAAGGAAACTTGCTGCTGTTCTACAAACCTCTGCTCTTGGAGGCCCAACATTGTCTACAGGAATAGAAGCGTGCGTAGACATCAAGCTATTTTCTGGTGCCGTTGCCGGGGAGGTAAGGTAAAAGGTATTCACATCCTCCGACTACTAAGCTATTTCCTAGCACTGTTGCCGGTGTGTGAGTTCTCGAAGCTATTTCCTTTAGATTCTGCAATTATATCTTTTTGTTTCTTGTTTTTATTTTCACTAGTTAGGCTTAATGGAAAACAACAAAAATATTAGAGATCTTTATAGTATTTATCTTGAGTTAGGACATGAGGTGTTTGAAGAGAAAATTAAAAAACCTATGGAACTTTATATGCATGCTAATGGCAATGTTATTAGTATGAATGCTTTGAACACCATTGTTGCTAATGTTATGGAAAATTCTAAGCTTGGGGAAGCTGGTTTTGATGAGCATGATATTTTTAGTCCCCCAAGCATGGAGGAGAAAATTTACTTTGATGATACTTTACCTCCTATATATGATGATTACAATGATGACTATCATATTTTCAGTCCACCTACTATTGAGGAGAAAATTAATTATGATTATACTATGCCTCCTATATTTGATGATTATGGTGATGAGAATAATAATGATAGCTACTTTGTTGAATTTGCTCCCACTACAATTAATAAGAATGACTAAGCTTATGTTGGGAGTAGTAATTATTTTATGCATGAGACTCATGATAAGAATGCTTTATGTGATAGTTATATTGTTGAGTTTGTTCATGATGCTACTGAAAGTTATTATGAGAGAGGGAAATATGTTTATATGCATCTTAATAATATTAAGTTTCCCCTCTTTATGTTGAGAATCTTGAAGTTACTCGTGTTTTATCTTCCTATGCTTGTCACTTTGCTCCTCATGAATTTATTTGTGTACAAGATTCCTATGCATAGGAAGCGGGTTAGGCTTAAATTTGTTTCATACTTGCTTTTTGATGCCTTCTTTGCTCCAACTATCATCCTTATGTGAGCATCATTAAAATTGCTGAGCCCATCTTAATGGCTATAAAGAAAGCACTTCTTGGGAGATAACCCATGTTTTTATTTTGCTACTGTTTTGTTGTGTCTTGGAAGTTGTTACTACTGTAGCAACCTCTCCTTATCTTTATTTTATTGCATTTTTGTGCCAAGTATAGTCTTTGATAGTAAGGTTGATACTAGATTTGGATTTCTGCGCAGAAACAGATTTCTTGCTGTCACGAATTTGAGTAGATCTCTCTGTAGGTAACTCAGAAAAATCTGCCAATTTTCGTGTGTGATCCTCAGATATGTACGCAACTTTCATTCAATTTGAGATTTTTCATCTGAGCAAGTTAAGTGCCTCTAAAAAATTCGTCTTTACGGACTGTTCTGTTTTGACAGATTCTGCCTTTTATTTCGCATTGCCTCTTTTGCTATGTTGAATGGATTTCTTTGTTCCATTAACTTTCAGTAGCTTTGTGCAATGTCCGAAGTGTTAAGAATGATTATGTCACCTCTGAATATTTGAATTTTTGATTATGCACTAACCCTCTAATGAGTTTGTTTTGAGTTTGGTGTGGAGGAACTTTTCAAGGATCAAGAGAGGAGGATGATACAATATGATCAAGAAGAGTGAAAAGTCTAAGCTTGGGGATGTCCCCGTGGTTCATCCCTGCATATTTCAAGAAGACTGAAGCATCTAAGCTTGGGGATGCCCAAGGCAACCCCTTCTTCATCAACAACTTATCAGGTCACCTCTAGTGAAATTATATTTTTATTGCGTCACATCTTATGTGCTTTACTTGGAGCGTCTGTATGCTTTTATTTTTGTTTTTGTTTGAATAAATTCGGATCCTAGCAATCCATGTGTGGAGAGAGACACGCTCCGCTCGTTCATATGAACACTGGTGTTCTTAGCTTTACTTTTAATGTTCATGGCGAAGGTTGAAAACCGCTTCGTTCATTGTTATTTGGTTGGAAACAGAAAATGCTTCATGTGGTAATTGGTATATTGTCTTGAATAATTTGATACTTGGCAATTGTTGTGCTCAAATAGATCATGTTTAAGCTCTTGCATCATGTACCTTGCACCTATTAATGAAGAACTACCATAGAGCTTGTTGAAATTTGGTTTGCATGATTGGTCTCTCTAAAGTCTAGATATTTTCTGGTGAAGTGTTTGAACAACAAGGAAGACAATGTAGAGTCTTATAATGCTTTCTATATGTTCTTATGTAACTTTTGCTGTACCGGTTCATACTTGTGTTCGCTTCAAACAACCTTGCTAGCCAAAGCCTTGTACTGAGAGGGAATACTTCTCGTGCATCCAAATCCTTGAGCCAAAACCGATGCCATTTGTGTCCACCATACCTACCTACTACGTGGTATTTCTCTGCCATTCCAAAGTAAATTACTTGAGTGCTACCTTTAAAATTTCATTCTTTGTCTTTGCAATACATAGCTCATGGGAAAATAGCCTTAAAAACTATTGTGGTAAAGAATATGTAGCTTATGTATCTTATTTCTTATAAGTTGCTTGTTGAGCGGTAACCATGTTTACGGGGACGCCATCAACTATTACACCTTTGTTGAATATCATGTGAGTTGCTATGCATGTTCGTCTTGTCTGAAGTAAGGGTGATTAATCATGATCAAATGGTTTGAGTATGCATATTGTTAGAGAAGAACATTGGGCCGCTAACCGAAGCCATGTATCATGGTGGAAGTTTCAGTTTGGACATTAATCCTCAATCTCTTATGAGAATATTATCTGTTGTTGAATGCTTATGCATTAAAGAGGAGTCCATTATCTCGTTTTCTATGTTGTCCCGGTATGGATGTCCTTAGTTGAGATCTATCAAAAACGAGAAATCAAATGCGATCTATCTCCTTGGACCTTTGTACGGGCGGCATAGAGGTACCCCTTTGTGACACTTGGTTGAAACATATGTTATGCAATGATAATCCATGTAAATCCAAGCTAATTAGGACAAGGTGCGAGCACTATTGGTATTCTATGCATGAGGCTTGCAACTTATAGGATGTCTTATGCATAACACATATGAATTATTACTACCGTTGACAAAATTGTTTCTATGCTTTCAAAATAAAAGCTCTAGCACAAAAATAGTAATCCATGCTTCCCTCTCGCGAAGGGCCTTTCTTTTACTTTATGTTGAGTCGGTTTACCTACTTCCTTCTATCTTAGAAGCAAACACTTGTGTCAACTGTGTGCATTGATTCCTACATACTTGCTTATTTGCATTCATCATATTACTTTGTGTTGACAATTATCCATGAGATATACATGTTGAAGTTGAAAGCAACTGCTGAAACTTATATCTTCCTTTGTGTTGCTTCAAAACTTTCTACTAAGAATTTATTGCTTTATGAGTTAACGCCTATGCAAGTCTTATTGATGCTTGTCTTGAAAGTACTATTCATGAAAAGTCTTTGCTATATGATTCAGTTGTTTAGTCATTGTCTTTACCATTGCTTCGAATCACTTCATTCATCTCATATGCTTTACAATAGTATTGATCAAGATTATGATAGCATGTCACTTCAGAAATTATCCTTGTTATCGTTTACCTACTCGAGGGCGAGTAGGAACTAAGCTTGGGGATGCTTGATACGTCTCCAACGTATCTATAATTTCTGATGTTCCATGCTAGTTTTATGACAATACCTACATGTTTTGCTCACACTTTATATCGTTTTTATGCATTTTCCGGAACTAACCTATTAACAAGATGCCGAAGTGCCGGTTCTCGTTTTACGCTGTTTTTGGTTCCAGAAAGGCTGTTCGGGCAATATTCTCGGAATTGGACGAAACAAAAGCCCACGATCTTATACTTCACGGAAGGTTCCAAAAGTCCGAAGGGGAGACGGGGAAGGGCAGCAGGGGACCCACACCATATGGCGGCACGGGTGGCCCCCTGGCCGCGCCAGCCTATGCGGAGGGGGCCCCCTGGCTCCTCCGACTCCGCCTCTTCGCCTATAAAATCCCTCGAGACCTAAAAACCCGAAACCAATTGACGAAACTCCAGAAAGACTCCAGGGACGCCGCCACCATCGCGAAACTCCGTTTCGGGGGACAGAAGTCTCTGTTCCGGCACGCCGCCGGGACGGGGAATTGCCCCCGGAGTCATCTCCATCGACACCACTGCCATCTTCATCGCCATCGATGTCTCCCTTGATGAGGAGGGAGTAGTTCTCCCCCGAGGCTGAGGGCTCTACCGGTAGCTATGTGGTTCATCTCTCTCTCCCATGGTGTGATCTTTATGTGATCATGAGATTTGTATCACTATTAATCTATGTGCTACTCCAGTGATGTTATTAAAGTATTCTATTCCTCCTCCATGATGTAAAGTTGACAGTGTGTGCATCATGTAGTACTTGGCGTAGGTTATGATTGTAATCTCTTGTAGATTATGAAGTTAACTATTACTATGATAGTATTGATGCGATCTATTCCCCCTTTCATAGCTATTGTTGACAGTGTGTATGCTATGTTAGTACTAGGTCTAAATTGCAACGGTCTATTATGCACTCTAGAGGTTACTCTAATATGAACTCCGGATGTTGTGGAGCTTGTTTACTCCGGCTTGAGGTGTGCTTTTGTAGCCCTACACAATGAATGGTGTTTGTTATCCAACAAGAGAGTGTAGAAAGTAGCATTTATTTATTCAGTTATGTGATCAATGTTGAGAGTGTCCACTAGTGAAAGTATGATCCCTAGGCCTTGTTTCTAAGCATTGAAACACCGTTTCCAACAAGTTCTGTTACATGTTTGCTTGCTGCCATCTTTATTTCAGATTGTTATTACCACTCATATTCATCCATATCACTTGCATCTTACTATCTCTTCGCCGAACTAGTGCACCTATACATCTAACAAGTGTATTAGGTGTGTTGGGGACACATGAGACTTCTTTTATCGTAATTGCAGGGTTGCTTGAGAGGGATATCTTTGACCTCTACCTCCCTGAGTTCGATAAACCTTGGGTGATTCACTTAAGGGAAACTTGCTGCTGTTCTACAAACCTCTGCTCTTGGAGGCCCAACACTGTCTACAGGAATAGAAGTGTGCGTAGACATCAGTCCTCAAAGGCCATGTCTACTTCTTCGTTTCACTCGAACTTTTCTCCTTGCTTGATCAAGGCGTAAAATGGCAATGCCTTTTGTTCCAGCCTGGCGACGAATCTGCTTAAAGCTGCGACTCGCCTAGTTAGCTGTTGTATTTACTTTAGCTTGGTTGGTTTCCGCATTGTTACAATGGCTTGAATTTTCTCTGGGTTAGCCTCGATTCCTCTCGCTGACACCAGAAACCCGAGAAGCTCTCCTGAGGGGACGCCAAAAGAGCACTTCGTCGGGTTCAGCTTGAGGCAGAATTTATCGAGATTGTCGAAAGTTTCCTTTAGATCCTCGATCAAGGTTGATCCCTGCTTTTTTGTTATGACGACATCGTCGATATATACTTGAACGTTCTTGCCAATCTGTGTGGCAAGACAATTCTGCATCATCCGCTGATATGTTGCTCCCGCGTTTTTTTAGCCCAAAAGGCATTGTTCTGTAACAAAACACGCCATAGGGTGTTATGAAAGCTGTTTTGACTTCATCTTCTTCTTTTAGTCGGATCTGGTTGTAACCAGAATATGCGTCCAGGAAGGAAAGACGTTCACAGCCTGCCGTGGAGTCGATAATTTGATCGATACTCGGGAGGGGAAAGTGATCCTTTGGACAATGTTTATTAAGACACGCGAAGTCGACGCACATGCGAAGGACCTCTGTGTTTTCTTCGGGACCAGCATTGGGTTAGCTACCCACGTGGCTTCTGTGTGTAACTCCTTGATAAACCCTGCTTCTCTGAGTCGATTAATTTCTGACAGCATAGCTTTGCGATTAGGTTCCGAAAAACGCCGCAAAGGTTGTTTGATTGGTCTAGCCATTGGATCCAAATTAAGAGGGTGCTCGACAAGTTCCCTGGGTACTCCTGGCATGTCAGCTGGACACCATGCAAAGATTTCCCAGCGCTCACGGAGGAACTCGACGAGCGTGCTTTCCTATGCGAGATCCATGTTTGTTGCGATGGCTGTCGTCTTCTTGGGATCTGTCGAGTGAATCTGTATTTATTTCGAGTTTTTGGATGTTATTTATGACAGGGTTAATGTCCAATATGTATAGAGTTAGAATCGATGCAACTAGCCCTGGCTGAACTAGACTCATTTTCCAACCAAGGTAGTGAGCGTTCTTATATAGTCATACGTATGGGTAGCCACTGTCTTTTCAACTTTTATGTCTTTGTTGGTATTACTACAGTACGGACATGAGTTTGATTGCCTTGCTAGCGAGACAAATGAATTTTACAGGGACAGTGTTACCACATTATCCAGTGGAGTAGGAGCTTATTAGAATAATGGTACTGCCAGGATGTTAGAGTTAGAGGCAACCACAATTCACCTGCAATCCTCGGTATTTTTTCTATTTACTCGAGTCGAAATTTATGTGTAGTCCGTTCAATCTATGTCAGAGCTCAATACTCTGTTAAATCTCTGGCTCCTCTTTATGTATTTATCTTTACATTTGTTGTTGTGAAGTTCCTGAATATTTAGTGTAAACTGGCATGCAGTGTTCCTGTAATCCATTCTCATAGCTAGTCTCATTTTTTGTAAAAGTAACTTGAAGTTTTATTGCAGATAATAAAATTGTTCTGATGGTTTATGCCAATGATGCCTGGAAGCCATGAAGCTGGACCAGTCACAAGCGTACTGGACAAACATGCATGGAGCTGGCATGGGTCATGAGCATGTCGGTTAGGAAAAGCTACCACAATGAGGAGAGAGAAAGATTGTGTCAGTTTAAGCACCATAAAATCACACATGTGACCCGGATAGAGAGGAAAGATTGGTTTAGGGCATTGAAGAAGAAAATTCCGTTACGGTTAAGACAGAACAATAGATCCAACTTGGAGGAATTCTGCACGAGAGAAAAATAGTATTGCCATTGCCGTGCATGTGCAGTTCTCTCCTCTCTCTAATTCTTTCCCGTTACCATTCTACTCGAGTGATTACTAGCTACTCCTTCGATCACTTGTTGTATGAACTAGTACAAATGTCCGTGTTGCCACGGATCTTCAAATTTCTTTTCTCAAAACACATATATAATTTAGAACTCACTATAAAAATTCAAAACAAATCAAGGATACCAACTTATATACTAATTTACCTAGCAACTTATATAGGTTATATGGCCTAAGGGTGTAAGCGTGTGCATGCAATCGCACGATCACAAACAAGCGACATCCGTTCAAATTTTAGTTATGTAATTGATTTCATGTTTCACTCTATTTTAGGTCGAATAAAATGACATCATCTTGAAATATTTCATATGAATCTGACAAATAGTAGCTAAAGCTGTTTTTTCCAGTAATAGTTTCCGTATAGAGTAAGTATCATAGTGCGTAAGTAAATACATGTTTGGAAATGTTGGGAAAATTATCTTTCTTCCCATATATTTCGTGAAGCTTAACATCCATAAACCACATACTTACGTCACTACGGAATTCGCATGATGCTATTTGTTGAGAAAATGATGCTTTTTTCAACACAATCTAATTAAAAATAGTTATTGGAAAAGATATTAGAAGATTATAAAATTTAAAAGCAAGCATAATGTTTAAAATCCTAATATACCTAGCGCTAGCTGGACCAAAGCAAATCTAAGATTTATTTCGTTACCTACTTTTTTTGTATTCGTTGCCTACTGAGAAGTGTATAGATTGATGAAGCACTTCGATGCCACACCACAGAGAAGAAAATAAAGGAGATGTATACACACTACTATGAATTATACGGAAAGAAAAGAAAAAGACAGTCCGAACCGGATACATCACACTCTCAAGCTTCGTCGCTGTCTTCTCTTCCCCTCCATTACCTCCTTGCCGCCGGTGCCGACGACCGTCCTCTCCCCTGCCTCCCTCCGCCAACTCCTCCCCTCCATTACCTCCTTGCCGCCAGTGCCGACGGCCGCCCTCTCTCCTGCCTCCCTGCGCCAACGAGAGGATATGATCCTCCATTGCCTCCCGCCGTTATCGCCAGTTTCTCCCCTTTCTTGCTGTTGCAACGAGTTCCAATCCCTCCCCTGCCTCCCCGACACTGGCGAGATGACCGCCCCTCCCCTGACTCACCGCCACCAGAGGCACACCCCTGGTATCTTGTTATTCCTAGAGACGTGGACTCCGGTCACCAAAGATCCCGAGGAGGCACTGGAGGTGCAGAGATCAGGCAACACTTTAGGATTGTCATGTTTCCTGCAATTTAGCATAAGGTTCTACAGGTATCTATCCAAGTAATGTACAGTATACAAATTTGTACACTCGCCTTTGCTATGAACAACAGCACAAGGAATATGGCAAGCCCTCCAAAGAATCATAAGAATAAAACCCTAGCACTTCTTTTGTCATCATGTGCCAGTAAATATTTATATTCCAAACACTTCTTTTTTCTCAGAGGATGCGCTGGAGGAGTGAATAGTTTGTAAGTTGACCATACTAAATGTAGCGGAAACATAAAAAATTGAGTGGAAATGCGGTGGAAATAAATAAATTTGAAGAGAAAACGTGGGTCTGATTTCGTACAGAAATAACCTTTGCAAGGTATATCATGAAAAATAGCAGAACATGGACACAACAGATAGTATGAAATAAACAGCAGTGAACCCTCACTTCTTCCATCTTATTTTCAGGAAGACAACATCAGCTATAAATAAAACCGGAAGTTATAAAGCATATCAGACCTGCATAAATCTTAATGTTAATATGAATATACTTTTCATGAGTGGTCTGAACTTTTTCCATCTTATTCTAGAAGGGTTTAGCATCAACTATAACCCTAGAAAATTAAACTCTGGAAAATCTTATCACATTTGTGTAAATCTAAATGGTAGTACGAAATATTCTGACTGCGTGCTCAGTTCCATCCTGCGCAATGAAGTGCACTTTATAATTTAAAAGCAAAAGAAAAGGAAACTTCCATAAATTCAGGGAGATGCAGTATTATCCCGGTGACACCCACTGGGATCCCTGAACTGCAGATGCAGTATTATCCCAGCGAGATCCCTGTTTCTGCACATATATTAATAGAACTTTCATTACACATTTTAATATCATGTTGATGCACAATCAGTTAATCATCCATCCTTGTTTTTTTAGCGGAAGAAACACCCATTCTCCTTGCATATATCGCGTTGATGGAACAAGTAACCGGCTTGCATACCTTACTACTTGGAGAAGCATCTACTGAACCGCGTGACTGTAACAGCATGAAATGTAAACCGTGTTTGGAACTCTCCAGGTTGTAGTGATGTGCTCCGCAGAATTGAGCATGCCCACACACCGTGAAGCTGAAATTCTGAAAGAGCACAAATTGCACACCTATGATCAGATAATTAAACTATCAGGAAGAGAGAACAAATTCTAAAGAAGCGGCAAGTCTGGCTACATATACGGTTGCTGATGGAAGCAGCCTTGGCAGACGCTCAGGTGAGCAGCTCCTTCCCGGTTGTGTTGCCATTCAAGTTTTCCGCTAGTCGCCACCATAAAGTTTTTCATCGTCCATGATCTATGTAACAAATTTCAGCGAAAAAAATAGCTCTTCAGTTGTTTATAGAAAACAAATTAATTCTCAACAAATATCTTCAAGCATGAGATGGACATGACAAAACATCAATTAGCCAAGATATATACATACGCATCAAAGATGCTGATGTTAAACAAACAGAGAGATGGTTGCAGCAGAAAGGATTCCTTTGCACTCAAATGAATACTCACATCTACAAATAGAAGGGACAAGTGTGCCACATACATACCATAAAAAGGATCGCATCGATCAAGCAATATGTGTCATTGCATATCATCAAATCGTTGAGCTTGCTAGCATCAATATACCAGTGGGAGAGCAGGGGAGACCGTTTTGCCCGTTCCCAGCTGAGAAGGAGCACAAGGGCCAGTCTAGCACCACCATGCGACTTATGACCGGCTGCTCATCTGGTCCACCTTGTCGTTGTGGAGGAGAAGAGACCCAGGTCAAGCTCTCTGCTCTGGTTCGTTCCCTCGGCTTGCACCCCAGTGGATACGACTCCCGCGCGCTGTCGGAGCCACACGTGATTCAGCTGCACCCTCATCTACAAGAAATATGTTTGAAATGAGAATTTAGATGCCAAAAAGTAGCTTGTATTGGAGCTTAACAACTAAATAAGAAATACATCAAACAGGAAAGCAGCTATTCTTCTCACCTTCCCGTTGATCACACATCAATATCAGGTTGAACACCAGAACGGGTACATCCATAGCTCTTTGAAATAGAGCTACAAGACTCTGCTATGAAAAACATATAGCAAAGGCTATTAACAATAACACTGTATTTGGTTCTTTAGAAACCTAGATATATGTACCTCTGTTCATATTAAAGGCCTTGACGTCAACAACAAACAACCAATGATATTCATTTTCAGTATCACATATTAATAGTAGTAAAGAACAATCTATGAGCCCGAACCTTGGGGTGGAGATCTAAGGAATCAATATGATATTTGTTGCATCAAATGTCAAAACAAACTACAACTATATTAGATCTGGTTATTGAATATAATTTTTTGAGTGAGCAATAATATTTCAGGAAGAATGGTATTTTTAGATTTAATTGCCATACGACTAATGTGAAATGCTAGATAATTTGCAGATGCGGGCTTAAAGTCTAGCACTTGCTATTACAGTTTAGCTCGTCAGATCCACATGACATGACCCTGATTCTCTCTTCACTAAACACTTTCCCAATTTATCTTATCTTATCAGGTGTCTTTCCAAATGCATCCTTACAAAGTAGCACTTCGCAAAACTGAGCTACATATTCGCCGCTGTAATTTTGTAGCTATGATCACGAAATTTAGAGATTTAGTTGTTGTTTATTTTGATTACATATGCATGAGCTGCTCTACCGGTGTCAGTGTGGCGTCAGTGCGGAAGTAATATATAGGCTGGTTTTATAACCATAATATATTTGAAACTTCCATTTTCTTTGTATGAATCGTCTTGAAGGAAATCATCTTAGTAACCAATATAGTAGAATACAAAAGTCTATAATCCTTGCAACAAAAACTCCTATATTTTTCCTTATCATGTTGTTATGGGAAATATTAAAAACATAAAGCTCCATTAGGTATGTTGCATTAGTTATTACATGTACCCTACCTTTTGAGCTAACCAATTAAACATACCAGATGATGCCCCGCGCGTTGCTGCGGCACATATTCTGAAAATTAAATATCCTCTAATGAGAAGCCCATGAATAGAAAAAATGAATGAAAAAAGAAACATAAGTGAGAATCATTGTATTGTATATTTAAGGATACAAAACAAAGACTTCATAGAATCCTCTGGATAAGTATGTACTAACCAACGGGGTAACCCATCTCATATATTTGTTTGACACAAACATTGAAGTAAAAAATGCCACGAAGTAAAAAGTGACACAATATCAATTCTAAAATTTGCATTACTATATCGTCAAGAGTATTGAGCATCTTTGCAGTTACTATTGTTTGCTTTTCCTAAGACCAGAGGGCAACATATCAGAAAGCAATCATATGGTACTTATAGTCATTTCTGTGATTTCTTGCACTATAAAATAGAAGAAACAGATAAATAGTTAACAGACCGTATATGATAGTGGTGTTATTTGTATAAATGATTAATCAAGATGCTTCATCATTATCTATCAAGAACAATTTTTTTAATTATACATGAACTTTATTTGTAGTCGCCTTGCGCTGCTCCATGTCTAATTTTTATGACAAATTGTTGAAAGGGTCAGAAGTAAGAGAAGCTTGTACTAAAATAAGAGTAGAAAAGATGGAAGGTCAAACCGTTAGCATTTGCGGAGGAGACAAATGGCTAGACAGTGGAGTTCTTAAGTTTTACAGGGAAAGGGCGTTAATCCAAACAGAATTACCATATGCCCATATAGCCCTGTAGTATAAACAAAAGAAGCAACCGAAGATAGCATTTAGACCAGTGAGGTTACATCTCACCAGCCTAGAACAGTTGTAGACCAAAATTTGAGAAAAATATCAGATAATTCATAGAAAGCGATGTTGGAGGTACTCACCGGGCTACTTATATTTTTGGCAATAATGAATAAAAGGTGCAATTCTTAACAATGTTGAAAACTTCAGTTATTAGACCTTCATCAGCGCAAGCACATTTCAGATCAGAAAGAGCTGTTATCCAACCAGAAATATATTCCCTGTGTTGGTGATGCATGAAGAAATGTTTGCAATAAACTCCATCAATATAGTCTAGCATATCTCCTGAACCCGACCGAGGCAATGAATAATCCTGAGATAAAGCGGTCTTCGTGGATTTTTAAGGTTGGAATGTGTGGTCCGTTGAATGCATTGTTGGATGACCCATTTGTGGAGCTAGTGCAGGAGAGATTTGTTCGACATCTTAGTTCTCTCAATTATGCCAATTCTTAGTCTGATTTCTTTGAATTCTGGAAAGCGAAGTAAACAATTGCATGATGGGAGTTCAGACGTTCAGTGCAATATTTTATACTGAACAACAGCGCAGATATAGAAAATCCAATACTTAGTCTAGTTTCCCTAATATCTCAAAACAGAACTCAAGAATTGCACGAGAGGTGATCGATTGGAGATTAAAAGATCAAGCAAAGCAATAATTAGTACCTCAATTTTCTGGGCAGATTTTCTTGACTCCCTGGGATGATGAAGATTAGGCAAAGCAGGAATACCTCAGTCGCCTACAGGTCATGCGGGAGGGGCGTTGATTTTGCATATATCTCATTGCCATCAGCGCATATTAGACCAATTTCTTTGGCCCAGACATCACGAGCTGCTGGTGGTTTCTGGTAGTACAATCTGCACGCGTCCACATTCTGCTGCCCGCCACCGCCGGTCTGCAGTTTCAGCACGGGAGAACGGAGCAGATCAGTGTATGCCTCTTTGACGTGGGAGTCAACGCATCAGAAGTTGGGACTGTTTGGCGGCGGCCCTAGATCTTCTTGGCCTTGGAGGAACAGGTGATGGCGAGGCAATCTGTGAGGGCTGGAGGCACATCGTGGATTGGGAGGACGGGAGGGGAAGCGTTGAGAAAGGGAAGGCGAGCACATGGGTGTATTAGAGCTGCCTTCATCGGGCGGTTTCAGGAGAATTAATGGTGAGGAGGCTTTGCGTCGCATTGGGAGCATTTGTATCCATGAATCATAGCAGCGACAGCGGTTAGCCGAGGAAGAGGAACAGAGGAGAATGAACGTGCAGGGTTAGGAAGCGGGCCAACCCTGCGGGCGGTAGCATCTCTCGTTCGGAAGTGGGGCTGGGAACAACGCGCGGAGGTGAAATTTGTTAATAAGGTGACGTGGCTCGCTGTGAGGTCAGGAAACTGGGGCCATCTATTAAGAAAAAGAAGATATCGAACAATAGTTCAGAAACTACTTGTACGTGTTAACATACTACATAAAATGAAGGCTAGCAAAATAAAAACTCTATAAGAAACTGGGAACAAGCACCCTGCATCTGAAGATTGTATATACATGAAACAACTAACAGACTGAGTCACGAGAAAGGACCATGGAAAATAAGATATATCTATTTCAATTAAAAATGCATGATCAAAATGATTGCACATCACCGTGGGATTAAGCTCCATCACATAGAACAGCTCTTTGAGCGTTTGGGGAGCGAGCGTGAAGATGTCCTTGGTGGTAGTGGCCCCTCAAGCGCTGGCCTAATGTCAATAGCGAGCGACCAACATTTTTGAAGCAGCAATGTGCAAGCTCCAACGCATTAGCTGGGTGGGCGGGCGAGATAGGATTGCCTGAGGACCCGCCATGAGGCGGTAGGCCTGGCCAACGGGAGTGTGAGGATTATTGTCCGGAGTAGCCATGTCGGGCGACGCTCGGAGGAGATCCCGTGGAGGTCGAGGCCGCGAGCCTGGCCGACTGTGGCGGCCGGCCTGCAGGGTGGGTGCGAGGACGGCCGGACGAGGAAGAATCTCGCCGGAAGGGCGGCACACGATTTAGGTTGTGGTTGGGGACGGACGATTTGGCCGTAGGTGCTCCTCTCTTCAAAGGCGGGGGCGATGCACGAAGGGCGTGATGCAGACGGCGGGGGCGGCAGTGAAAGCCGCGCGGGCAGGATGACGATGCAGACAGCAGCGGCGGCGGCGTGCAGGTGGTGCGGATGGTGCGGGCAGGCGGCGGCTCGTGTAGTGGATAGGACGCCCTTCATCTTTCATCTGTGATTTTGTCAATTGGGATTGGGAATGTGTTTGTTTGCTGTGGGCCTGATGGGCCTTGTACAGGAGGAATGGCAAGCAGGTCGGACGCGCGGGTGGAATCAATTGACGACCAAAGAGTTATGTATTGGAGGTAGGCAGAATAAGGAACATGTTCCTTCTTTTTAAGTAGTGTAGATAGACTTGTGACTGATAAAAAATAATTAAAAGTCTCCTACAACATGAATAAATCTAGAAAATCATACAGAAAAAACAAAAGCCATCATAAACGATACCCACTCAGATTCCTCGCTAACGGAAGAAACCCTTCTTCCCCAGAAAAAGTCATGGAAACGGGAGACGAGTTCTGCGTAGAATTGGAAAGGTTACTATGATGTATTCACTAGCTACCCTGGAATTAGCTGCCCACAGAGGAAAGAGTTCGGTCTCTACAATACCCATAATCAATGCATGGATCTTGCTTCGTCAGAAAAAATGCAGGGCATTGAAGAAGAATATTCCATTACGGTTATGAGAGAGAAAGAGATCCAAGTTGGGGTGAAACCAAACCTATTTTAGCTTTGACACATCACGTGATTCGAAAAACCTGGTCACATGTCTCGATTGAGGTGAAAAGCTAAACCCTATAGGGTAGATTAGGCTAAGCTAGATTACCCAAAATAGTACCCGTGTAAGAGGAAAGGAGTCGGTCCCTCTTGCCATTTTGGAAGAAGAATATTCCGTTACGGTTACGAGAGAGAACAAGAGATCCAAGAAGGGGTGGAACCAAACCTATTTTAGCGTTGACACATCACGTGATTCGAAAAAGGTGGTCACATGTCTCGAAAGAGGTGGTCACATGTCTCGAAAGATGTGAAAAGCTGAATCCTATAGGCTAGAGTAGGCCAGGCTAGGTTGCCCAAAATGATACATGTGTAAGAGGAAATGTGCCGGTCTCCCTTGCTATTTTGGATTATGGGTGCGTAGAAACCAAACAAAGTAGATCCTTTTAGGTAAAAAAGTGCGGATATGCGAATGAGTGGTTCCGATTACACCCTCCACTACTTATAAACATAGCAAATCCACTCTCTCTATATATATACATTAGGCACCATACCTAGATGCCATGTGATTGCTTCAGGATGTGTGCAACTATAATGGGCATAGACACTAGCGGGTCAACCCGTTTGTATTAACTGATTTGGAATGAATGTCTATCGTCCATCAATTATTGAAATGAAAACTTATTGCCCGATCAGTTACCTTCTTTCTTTTGCAATTGCTTGACCGCTTGCCTATTTAGGTATTATGGTATTTGATGGTCCACTTAGCAATAAGGAAGGAAATAACTCCCTATTCTACAACATGCACGTATGTATAAATACGTGAGAGAACAATCTCACACTCATTAGTTATGTGATCCTTAGATTGAAAAGTTCAAATTTATTTCTTGCAGCTGGTCTGCATGTCAATTAAAATTCAAATATCTAGGTATGTCGTAATATTGGCTATGTATGTACGAAGAAATATCTTCACTGTTTTGGGTACCTAGATATCTATAAAACCCGTAAAAAATAATAGGGTATGTATACCTAGATACCTGGATACCTATAAATAATAGGGTATGTATACCTGAAATAATAGGGTATGTATACTTAGATACCTGTAAAAAATACGGTATGTATACCTGGATACCTGTAAAAAAAGGATATGTATATACCTAGAAATATCTTAACTGCGATAGGGCACCTGTGATACCTGTAAAAAATAGGGTATGTATACCTGGATACCTTTAAAAAGGATATGTATATACCTAGAAATGTCTTGACTGTGATAGCGTACCTGTAAAAAAGTAGGCTATGTAGACCTGGATACCTTTAAAAAGGGTATGTATATACCTAGAAATATCTTGACTGTGATAGGGTATACCTGGATACCTGTAAAAAATAGGGTATGTATACCTGTAAAAAAATAGGGTATTTATACCTGGATACCTGTAAAAAATAGGGTATGTATACCTGGATACCTGTTAAAGAAGGGTATGTATAAACCTAGAAATATCTTGACTGTGATAGGGTACTTTTGATACCTGTAAAAAATAGGGTATGTATACCTGGATACATGTAAAAGGGTATGTATATACCTAGAAATATCTTTACAGCGTGCGTATCCGGAAATATCCTGACTATTTTGGGGGTACCCACATACCCGGAAATACCCTAGTGCATACACTATCGAAAATCATGATTATTTTGGCGTACCTACATGTTGCATGTAGTAAACATAAAATCTAATGAGTATTTAACTTTATGTTTGGTGAGCCTGCTTCGAATAATTATAGTTTAATAATTCTTAGGTATGCACTCACCAATTTTAATTGCCCAATAACATCTTGGGTATAAGGCCAAAAAATAACATCTTGGGTATTGGCACACGTGGGAATATATATTACATCATCCTAACTACAATGGCTATAAACTATCAAAGTAGATGTACAAGGGTATACCTGGAAATACATTGGATATGTCATCTTAACTTCGCTGGGTAAAAACGGTCGAACTGCATGTTCATGGTTATATGACTCCAAATCATGTTCTCCCCTGCAGCACCCCCGTCCGGGCCGCCTACCACCGACACTGGCGTCTGTCTCGCAGCACCACCCTGCTCAACCCTCCCTTGAATATCCGTGCACCCAGGTGGTCTGCTTTCCTGCAGATCTGCACCCCCACATGCTAAGGTCATTGCTCGATGGAGGCTCACTCTACCTCTTCTCTGACACGGATCCCCGACGGTCTTGGTGGCATGTTCGATGCCATCTCGGTTGGTGTGGCGGTGGCCAGTAGAGAGGGAAAGTGAGAGGTCTATGGAGTTGATGAGAGAAGAGGTTGACGAGGGGAGATGAAGAAGAAAGGACTGAGGGGATATGGCCTCCAAGTGGGGACCACACCGATGTACGCATGTCATGATCGATCATGCCCACCAGCAACCGATAAAGAGCTGGTTCGAAGCATGTGGGTATGCCGTACCTAGAAGTTGAATATAGTATTATTTTAGAAAAATGAAAATATATAAGGACGTATGTGTGCTATAGGAATTGATATTGCATTTCATTGGTGGGCATTAGATACGAATATTGTAAAAACACTAAGGACTGAATCAAGATGAGTATCATCGGTCGATATTACATTCCTTTGGTATCATACTTTATTATGTCTCTATGATACCTTAAACGTAGTTAGCGACTTTGGTATTAGCCCTTGGATCGATCTAGTGGATGCCTATACGACAGGAACTAAATCATGTATACACAAAAAACTAGTTGTATGTGCCCATAGGGTATTAGATCATGGGGTTATGCTGGTGGGTATTTACATTCAGAATCTTGGGATACCTGCATACCCGCAAAAATAGGTTATGCATACCCAAATAATTGTAAAAATAAGGTATGTATATACGTGGAAATGTCTTGATTGTGTGCGTACCCGGAAATATCTTGACTAATTGTGGGTACATGCGTACGTGTAAATACACTCGGTATATACACTATTGAAACTCTTCACTATTTTGGGGTACATGCATACATGTAAACCATCGGTCTGTACTAAACAAAAACTCTAATGAGTATTTAGTTATAAGTTTGCATTCTATGGTTGAAATTGCATTTATTTTCATAAATAAAGGAATACTCGGATAAATTAGACAAACAAGTGATATGTTACATTTGAGTGGAAGAAGGTTCAACAAATCTGGTAATAATACTTGACCATTGAACAATTATGACTCCAAGATAAAAAAAATTGAGTATGGCATACTCCTTGAGAACTATTAGGTAGATACACCCTGGATCATTTTCAATACATCGTAATTGTTACATTTGACAATTGACAACTCTAAATTAGACAAGTAGAGGTAGCAACCATGGTCTAAATTAGAGAAGCAAATGAGATGTTACATTTGATTACAACTGAAGATTCAACAAATCTGGAAATAAAACATGGTCATTGAACAATTATGACTCCAAGATAATTTTATTGAGCATGACATACTCCTTCAGAACTTCTAGGTATACACTCTGGATCATTTTCAGTACACATCAATCTTCATTGTGCTTCTCTCCCTTGTTGGCGTTTTTGGTACCGACTGGTGAATTCCTTTCGTCGCCAACCACCATACCAGAGCGACTTGTTTTAGTGTTCAAATTCATTCATCAGCTCTACATCTTATAAATTGTCACCGCTGTAAATCTATCAAAAAAGAGTGCAAGAAAACCCATTTGTGAAGAAATAAACGTTTTATGCACGG
>NC_061510.1:211500181-211613571 GCF_022539505.1 Lolium rigidum
CATGGAGAACAACCTTGAAGCCAAGGAGCTGGAAGCCGCGTAAAAGTACCGTTCGCCACCCACTACCCGTCGGGGGACCCCAGCCTGCCGGAGCCCGGTGGACAAGTGCGCGTGCAATGAATGCGGGACGTATGATGACATGGGAAGACTTCAAGCTGGAAATTCAGCAAGTACCATGTGCCCCAAGGACTCGATCAAGAGAAAATGAGGGACGAGTTCCGTGAACTCAAGCAAGGAAGGATGTCCGCGGTGGAATACCGCGACGGGTTTCTGCTCTGCCAAAGGTACGCCCGGGATGAGACCGACACCGATGAGAAAAGAAAGGAAAGATTCTCGAACGGATCGCACCGACGAGATGCGGTACCTGTGTTAGTGAACATTCCGTTTCAAGCTGACTTGGAAGCCCTCGTGGACTCAGCCATACGGCATGGAAGGAAAGCTGCATCGGGCCAATGAGAACCGCAAGCGCGAATGATGAACCGGGAAATGGACCCCGCCATACCCGGAAGCATCAAGCAACAACTCCCTTCCGGGAGGATTCACCCCGTAGATACAACCGTGCCACCTCGGCCGTACCTAATCGCCCCAACTACGCCCAGCAACAACGGAGGACCCCCGGAGGCCGGCAGGCAACAACAACAGCCACCACAACAACACCAACCCCAACAAGCAACAGCAACAATGGGAACAACCACAACACCAACACTCGGCGGGAGGTCCGGAAGCAATGCCATCCCCGTCAACCCCAAGGACAAGTCCACAGTCAATCGGCTATGAATGTGGAGTTGTGGGCCACCTACTCCAATGAGTGCCCCAAGAAGCTTGCCAAGATTGCCGCCAGCGCGCACCTGCCCAACAATGAATGCTGCCGTTGCGTAGAAGGAACCGGAACAACAACAACGGCCGCCTCTACCACATGATCACCATCTGAAGCTCAGGGAAGCACCCCTGACACCATGCCAAGTATGTCTTCCCGTTAATAAAATGCTCAATCTCTCTTAGGAACCTAACTTTTCTTAAAATCTCGAGACGAGATTTGTTTAAGGGGGAAGAGGTTTGTAACATCCCAGAAACTTCAAAACACAACAAACGAATTTTAACATCCCAAAACTTCAAAACACAACAAATGAATTTCCCCTAGTTCCAAATTTTGGAACCAACAAAAACTTTTATTAAAGTAAGTATGATACATAGTGATCTTGCTTGATTCTTGTGTTATTGCTATGATTGCTTGTTATTAGTATTTTAAGTAATTTAAAACCCTAAACCTCACCTCTCCTATCACCATACTAGTTAAAATAAAATAAAAGGAAATTAAATAAGAAAAAGGCATAGGTGCCTATGGCTAAAATTATAAATCTTTACCCTAGACTTTACCACTTTATTTAGGGAATTGGAAATACTTCATAAACCTTATATAATACTTCTTGAATCATTTCCAAGTTGAAACCAAGGAAAATAAAAAGAAACAAAACAATGCCATAGAGGCATATGAGATTAAAATAGCAAATTTAGGAATTTAAGAAAATTAACCCTAGGACTTGTTGTGAATGGTTGGATCACCTCCATCTATCATTTCAACATTCAACAAAACCAATTGGGTCAAACCAAGTCAAATTAAATATCAAATACCACATATGCATAAAAGCATATGTGACACATAGGCATTTCACCAAACATTGACCTAGGTCTCTAAACCTTGACCAAAGGGTGTGAAACCATCTCTAAACCTATTATAACACTAAATGGACCCTAACCCATGTCCAAGTAAGGCAAGAGCAACCCTAGTACAAGTTTATGAAAAATTGACACCTCATCTCTTATGTATTAAGGCCAATTTTGCAAATCTTGGAACAAGACCCTTTGATTTAGTTTCAATGCTCTTAAAATGTTTCTAAACTCATAAGAACCACATTAGAGTCAACGAAAGTCAATTCAAATAAAAAGAAATCAAATGGTGAGGAATTCCCAATTTCCCTCACATACACAATATGCCAAATTGCAATTCCTTAACCTAGGCCACAATTGCTTGTCCCATTGCTTATAAAATACTTTAAAGTGATAAAATAACACAAATGCATCCTTGGATCAAGAATCAAACCCAAAGAAATCAAGATTTCTTCATACATGTGATAATGGTCAAACGTGAGTTTTATAAAATGTTCCCCACTTTACCCCCCTGTATTTCTCAACTCTCAAACCAAACTTAGTCAACTATGACCATGTCATCCAAGACCATGTCAAGGTCAACAACGTTAATGTTGACCATCTCTGCTAATGTTGACCAGGTTGACCGAGTATGATTTTGACAAGTGGTGATGTTGAAACTATGTGAAGATCATACCAAATTTGGAATCTCACAAACCTTGACCAAATTGACCACCACCCCCACCATTCAATCACATCTATTATATAAATGAACTCCACCAAAAAGAATTGCAAAATTCTAAATTTTTCTTCATGCGGCCATTTAATCGAGCACCTTGCGAGCATAATTTCAGATTTGCAATACACACTATTAACCTCCGGTCCAAAGCCTCCACTACTTTCCATTGGTGATCATCACACTCTTGTACCTCCCCTGCATCAAGACATGTACTTGGTTTGGTCGATTAAAGCATTGGCATGATCAAGTTTGTCCATGTCATGTACCATGCCGGCCACCCTCACTCCATTTCGATCTGAGCCCCTACTCTCTACTACACCATGTCTACTACCTTCCCTGCATCACCCTAAGCAGGATCGTACCAGCCCCACGCAAGGAGACACACGCATTTGGCCAAACGTTGCACGCCCAGACGCGCCCAGAAACGTGCCAGGCACGCGGTGAGCGTGCACCAGCACCACCCTGGACACGCCAGAGCACGCCGTCGACCCGTCGCGCTAGTCCTTCTCTCCCTCTCTCCTCGTGCACGCGCACCCTACACCACACCCGAACCCCGTTAGACAACCGCCTAGGCTCGCATCGGCACCGTAGCCATCGCCATGATCGCCGACCCGCCGCACCCGATGCGCAAGTACACCACCGTCGCCAGGGCGCCACAGGCCATCATTGGACGCGCCATCAAGCGCGCTAGCACCGCCTAGACGTCGCCTACACGATGCTCGCCCTAGCTTGCCCCTTCGCTCACCGTAGACGCCGCGCCATGGCCGCCCCTTCGCAGCACCCACGGCTTCCTCGACCCCCTATAAAAGCAAGCACTCCCTGGACGCTCTCCTCACACCATTCGCTTCACCTCTTCCCTCTGATCATCCTCAAACACTTCCCCTCCTCAATTAGACGCTAGCTCGCCGGAATTTGATCGGAGTCTGCCGCCACGGTAGCTCGGCGAGGACGACGATTTCGACCACCGCAGCACCTCCGCGACCCTCGTTCGCCTCGCCGTCGTCTTCCACGTCGAACGCCCGCCTCGCCAAGTCCTTCCCGAGCCCAGTGTACGCCGCCGACGACCCTCGCTGCCGCCGGTAGGGTTAGCTCTCCGGCGAGCTTGGTCGAGGATGAGGACGAACCTCGGCCGTCGATCCACCTTTTAATCCAACGGCGCAGCTTACCCCATACCGCTTCGGTGAGTTTAAGCCACTGACGGGTGGCCCCTCACATGTCGGGCGGCCCGCGTGTGCCGGTCACACTCGCTGGGCCGGCCCGATCCGTTTAGCCCGTTTAGCCCGGTTTGCTTTCCCGCCAAGCCCGGTAGTTTAAATTTGGTTTAATCCATTTTTAGTTCAAATCCAATACTGCTGCCCACTTCAAAGTTGAATAGTTCAAATTCTACAAACTCAAATTTAGCAAATCCAAATGTTCTGGTGAGCTTATGAATTGCCCTAACTAACCCCACTTGGATTCAACCTCATAGCTTGTATAGTTTTTGAATAGCAAAAATAACAAAACAGATACTTTTCAGTATTCAAATAAATCTTAAAAATCAACCATTATGAATTTTGAAGTAAATCCAATTGCAATAATTCACATTTAACAAACTCTAATTTACTATGTAAAAATATGATAGGTGTTCTGTACATGATCATGGGCTAGAATCAAAATATTGGCTATGTAGTCAATACTAGCCCATTTAAACTATTTCAAATTTTAGGAACTTAAACCAATGAGGTGTAGCACCTCATTTAAATCATTCTCACAAGTGATATGAAGTAATGTGTTGACCTTTATATGCTTAGGCTCATACTTGCTCACTTGTAGAATTTAAATCAACATAGTATTTAAATTGCAAAGGTTATTTAAAACACATGAGATGATGAATCTCATTTAAATCACTTTTCTCAAATACTAAGTGTGAAGTGTTGACCTTGGTCAACATGTGATCACCCCTGGTTATTTGAAAAGATTAAATCTTAAGAAGAATTCAATAAGAGGAAATTATTCCTCCAAACCAAAGAGAAACCCTAACTTCAATGTTCAATAAGAGGAAATTATTCTCCTATTATTAAATAAGGAAACCCTAGCTTAATGTGTGAATAAATGTTAAGTAGTGATGCTAGATCATTTGTGTGGGCCATTAAGGCTAATTAAGTTTACTTAAGTGTTGTTTGGTGATTGTATTCTCGTATTCGTTTATAGACGCTAGTACCGGAGACTATCAGGAGGAGGAGGTATTCTACCAAGAGGAAGAAGAAGAAAACTTTGATCACATCACCACTCAAGGCAAGCTAATGAACTTGCTAACCATTAGGGTGCAAAGCTCTACCAGAGCAAGGCATCATTACATTTTACTTTATGAACCTATCCCAAAGTTTTTACTTTACAAGCTTTACTTGATTTTATTTATCAAAGTTACTTTTTGATTTATGATTCACTTGGTTTAGATATAGAGTAGAACAAGAGCATCAAAGTTAGCCTAGAGCAAGACAAGCTAGTTAGCACCTCTCATGACTAGTTGCTAGTGCTAAACAAATAATATGGACTACTCTAGATGGGAACTTGTGAAATGAAATGACTTTGAAAACCTTGGAATGATGATTCATTCTATTGAAAGATTTTGAAGGTGAATATGACTTGTGAATGACTTGGTGAATTTTACAAAAGCCGATGGTTGGGTTCGGATGCGATACCATTCCAATTTTGCAAGTACCCCCACAATACCCAATATGGGTAAGGGCTTAACTAGAAATTTATGTGCTTTAGTATGGGTTCCCTCTGAACAAGCGTCATCGGGGTTAGGCTGAAGGCTGCCTCTACAACAAAAGGAACCGATGAGAAATGACGTGAAATGAGGTGAATGTCCGGCCCAAGCCCGTGCGGTTCCGGGTTGGCTGCGGTTTTCACCGGGAGGCCAAACTCATGGGGAGAGGTGCCTATACTAGAGTATGTAAGTGAAAGGTTATGGTTGGTGGTCCGCATACGGAGTATGATAAATCAGGGCCGATTAACCTCGACGGATTATTGCAAATGTTGTGGCACAAGTGTACGACCTCTGCAGAGTGTAGAACTATTCGAATAGCCGCGTCCACGGTTATGGACGGTTGGAAAGGCCATACTGTCCCGTCATCAGACCATTTTCAAAAATGTGACATGTGACTTATGACTTGAAAGGTGAATGGTGAATTTTGAATTGAATCACAACAGAGTTGTGGGAATGACACTAATGTTCCCACTTGAGTTAGTTTAGCAAATGAAGAGTCTTTTCTAAATGTTTATGAAATAAACTTGGCTTTATGCAAATAAACCTAGAGCTTAGTATCCCCTTACTATAATTGATGGTGCTTACACTAGTATTAGTTTGCGAGTACTTTAAAAGTACTCATGGCTTTGTCCCTGGCTATTCAAATGGCCGGACTATGAAGGTGAACAGCGAGTACGAGGAAGATGGACAGCGGGACGTCTACGACAACTAGGACCGCTCCTGACGTCAAGCGTTGGCCTGTGGATTAGATAGCCACTACTACTTCGCTTCCGCTATTTGTGATGTTCGTTGATCGATAGATCAACTACTATTGTAATATTGGATCATGTGATCTACCCTTGTAAGACGATTATGTGTTGTAATAAATGATGACTCTATGATATTCAACTGTTATGTCTCGCAACAACAATATTCCCGGGATTGCGATGTATGGCATAATAGGCATCTGGACTTAAAAATCCGGGTGTTGACAAGTTGGTATCGAGCCATTGTTTGACCTTAGGAGACCCTAGTTAGAATGGACGCCCTAAAAACTTAGTTTCAAAACAAAGAAAGTGAATATTTCTGAAAACTTATTCTCACCCTTATCTTAAGATCTTTTCAAAAGAATAAATCCATGCTCTACTTTTCTTTGTAATTGTACATAAAATTTTGCACACTTGATCACTTCATTAACTTACTCATCCTCATTGCTCACAGATGGAGTACCAATGGGAGTCCTATCAGCTTGGTTCCGGAGGCGACCTAAGGTTCGAAAAGGAGTTGAAGCAACTAGTGGAATACCTAGGCCACCCGTATCCCGAATTCTTCGGAATACCCCTCAAAGCTCAGTTAGGAGAACCACCTCGGTGGGACGTTTCTACTGATCTACGAAGGAAGCTTGATGCCACGGTATGGGAAACCATCTGGTTTTCTGTAACGGGAAACACTTGGAAGGAAGGACTAGACAAAGCTATGCAAGAAGCAATTTTCCGTCTGTGCGGACAAAATGAGAACAAGATCAGGAACACTCGTTTCATCTACTACCCAAGACATGACTCCATGGGAAGATCGATGACCATGCCCCCACCACAACCCAAGATGAACCCCTATGAAGCACCGCAGGACTTCAGGCAGTACAAAACCCGCAGAGATTTGGACAACGCCCTCGCCTCTCGCCAAGCACATCACCCGTGAAGACGAAGCATCCACCCTAAAGAGTAGTATCACCCTAGCACTTAAGTAGGTGTGAGTTGTATCAGGATCCCCTTGTATCGTAGAGCGATGAATGGTTCTTCAAACCAACGGTGTGTTAGATTTGTAATATGTGATGCTTGGCATGAATGAAAAAAGTGTTGTCGGTGTTACCCCTGCAACACTACTCAAAATTTCAATTTGTGAACTTTTAAAAATTTAACAAAACCAACCATAGAAATTTCCCTCTTATCTTATCATCTACCTCAATATTCAGATGGCCCCACCAACCCGCAACACCACCCAAGATGCCATGATGCAACTGCTGCAGACAATGATGGCAGACCGAGAAGTCGAGAGAGCTGAAAGCCAAGCCAACATAGCTGCACTGCAACAGATAGCTCAGAACAATCAAGGCCATGGAAACAACGATCACCCTGGATCAAAACTGAAGAACTTTCAGCACACCAACCCTCCGGTATTCAACAAGACTGAAGAGCCCCTTGATGCCGATGAGCGGCTCCAGACCATGGAGAACAACCTTGAAGTTGCGGGAGTTGAAGCCGCAGAAAAAGTACTGTTCGCCACCCACTACCTGTCAGGACCTGCCAGAGCCTGGTGGACAAGTGCCCGTGCAATGAATGCGGGACAGATAATGACATGGGAAGACTTCAAGCTGAAATTCAGCAAGTACCATGTGCCCCAAGGACTGATCAAGAAAATGAGAGACGAGTTCCGTGAACTCAAGCAAGGAAGGATGTCCGTGGTGGAATACCGCGACATGTTTCTCACTCTGTCAAGGTACGCCCCGGATGAGACCGACACCAATGAGAAAAGAAAGGAAAGATTTCTGAACGGACTGCATGACGAGATGCAAACTGTGTTAGTGAACATTCCGTTCGCTGACTTGGAAGCCCTCGTGGACTCAGCCATACAGATGGAAGGAAAGCTGCATCGGGCCAATGAGAACCGCAAGCGCAGAATGATGAACCAGAATGGACCCCACCATACCCAGAAGTACCGCAACAACTCCTCTGGAAGATTTACCCCCAGAAACAACAGGCCACCTGCTCAGACTTATCGCCCCAACTACGCCAACAACAACGGAGGACCCCCGAAGCCCGGAGGCAACAACAACAGCCACCACAACAACACCAACCCCAACAGCAACAACAACAATGGGAACAACAACAACACCAACACTGGCCCGAGGACTGGAAGCAATGCCATCCCCGTCACCCCGAAGGACAAGTCCACCGTCAACTGCTATGAATGTGGAGTTGTGGGTCACTTCTCCAATGAGTGCCCCAAAAAGCTTGCCAGGATTGCCGCCAATACCGCAGCACCTGCTCAGCAACAGCGCCGCTTCGCGGGCGAAGGAACCGGAACAACAACAACGGCCGCCTCAACCACATGAGCGCGCCATCGAAGCTCGGGAAGCCCCCGGAACACGCCAAGTATGTCTTCCTGTTAATAAAATGCTCAATCTCTCTTAGGAACCTAACTTTTCTTAAAATCTCGGGACGAGATTTGTTTAAGGGGAAGGGTTTGTAACATCCCAAAACTTCAAAACACAACAAATGAATTTCCCCTAGTTCCAAATTTTGGAACCAACAAAAACTTTTATTAAAGTAAGTATGATACATAGTGATCTTGCTTGATTCTTGTGTTATTGCTATGATTGCTTGTTATTAGTATTTTAAGTAATTTAAAACCCTAAACCTCACCTCTCCTATCACCATACTAGTTAAAATAAAATAAAAGGAAATTAAATAAGAAAAAGGCATAGGTGCCTATGGCTAAAATTATAAATCTTTACCCTAGACTTTACCACTTTATTTAGGGAATTGGAAATACTTCATAAACCTTATATAATACTTCTTGAATCATTTCCAAGTTGAAACCAAGGAAAATAAAAAGAAACAAAACAATGCCATAGAGGCATATGAGATTAAAATAGCAAATTTAGGAATTTAAGAAAATTAACCCTAGGACTTGTTGTGAATGGTTGGATCACCTCCATCTATCATTTCAACATTCAACAAAACCAATTGGGTCAAACCAAGTCAAATTAAATATCAAATACCACATATGCATAAAAGCATATGTGACACATAGGCATTTCACCAAACATTGACCTAGGTCTCTAAACCTTGACCAAAGGGTGTGAAACCATCTCTAAACCTATTATAACACTAAATGGACCCTAACCCATGTCCAAGTAAGGCAAGAGCAACCCTAGTACAAGTTTATGAAAAATTGACACCTCATCTCTTATGTATTAAGGCCAATTTTGCAAATCTTGGAACAAGACCCTTTGATTTAGTTTCAATGCTCTTAAAATGTTTCTAAACTCATAAGAACCACATTAGAGTCAACGAAAGTCAATTCAAATAAAAAGAAATCAAATGGTGAGGAATTCCCAATTTCCCTCACATACACAATATGCCAAATTGCAATTCCTTAACCTAGGCCACAATTGCTTGTCCCATTGCTTATAAAATACTTTAAAGTGATAAAATAACACAAATGCATCCTTGGATCAAGAATCAAACCCAAAGAAATCAAGATTTCTTCATACATGTGATAATGGTCAAACGTGAGTTTTATAAAATGTTCCCCACTTTACCCCCCTGTATTTCTCAACTCTCAAACCAAACTTAGTCAACTATGACCATGTCATCCAAGACCATGTCAAGGTCAACAACGTTAATGTTGACCATCTCTGCTAATGTTGACCAGGTTGACCAGTATGATTTTGACAAGTGGTGATGTTGAAACTATGTGAAGATCATACCAAATTTGGAATCTCACAAACCTTGACCAAATTGACCACCACCCCCACCATTCAATCACATCTATTATATAAATGAACTCCACCAAAAAGAATTGCAAAATTCTAAATTTTTCTTCATGCGGCCATTTAATCGAGCACCTTGCAGGCATAATTTCAGATTTGCAATACACACTATTAACCTCTGGTCCAAAGCCTCCACTACTTTCCATTGGTGATCATCACACTCTTGTACCTCCCCTGCATCAAGACATGTACTGGTTTGGTCGATTAAAGCATTGGCATGATCAAGTTTGTCCATGTCATGTACCATGCCGGCCACCCTCACTCCATTTCGATCTGAGCCCCTACTCTCTACTACACCATGTCTACTACCTTCCCTGCATCACCCTAAGCGAGGATCGTACCAGCCCCACGCAAGGAGACACACGCATTTGGCCAAACGTTGCACGCCCGGACGCGCCAGAAACGTGCCAGGCACGCGGTGAGCGTGCACCAGCACCACCCTGGACACGCCAGAGCACGCCGTCGACCCGTCGCGCTAGTCCTTCTCTCCCTCTCTCCTCGTGCACGCGCACCCTACACCACACCCGAACCCTGTTAGACAACCGCCTAGGCTCGCATCAGCACCGTAGCCATCGCCATGATCGCCGACCTGCCGCGCCAGTACTGCAAGTACACCACCGTCGCCAGGGCGCCACAGGCCATCATTGGACGCGCCATCAAGCGCGCTAGCACCGCCTAGACTTCGCCTACACGATGCTCGCCCTAGATTGCCCCTTCGCTCACCGTAGACGCCGCGCCATGGCCGCCCCTTCGCAGCACCCACGGCTTCCTCGACCCCCTATAAAAGCAAGCACTCCCTGGACGCTCTCCTCACACCATTCGCTTCACCTCTTCCCTCTGATCATCCTCGAACACTTCCCCTCCTCAATTAGACGCTAGCTCGCCGGAATTTGATCGGAGTCTGCCGCCACGGTAGCTCGGCGAGGACGACGATTTCGACCACCGCAGCACCTCCCGCGACCCTCGTTCGCCTCGCCGTCGTCTTCCACGTCGAACGCCCGCCTCGCCAAGTCCTTCCTGAGCCCAGGTACGCCGCCGACGACCCTCGCTGCCGCCGGTAGGGTTAGCTCTCCGGCGAGCTTGGTCGAGGATGAGGACGAACCTCGGCCGTCGATCCACCTTTTAATCCAACGGCGCAGCTTACCCCATACCGCTTCGGTGAGTTTAAGCCACTGACGGGTGGCCCCTCACATGTCGGGCGGCCCGCGTGTGCCGGTCACACTCGCTGGGCCGGCCCAGTCCGTTTAGCCCGTTTAGCCCGGTTTGCTTTCCCGCCAAGCCCGAGTAGTTTAAATTTGGTTTAATCCATTTTTAGTTCAAATCCAATACTGCTGCCCACTTCAAAGTTGAATAGTTCAAATTCTACAAACTCAAATTTAGCAAATCCAAATGTTCTGGTGAGCTTATGAATTGCCCTAACTAACCCCACTGGATTCAACCTCATAGCTTGTATAGTTTTTGAATAGCAAAAATAACAAAACAGATACTTTTCAGTATTCAAATAAATCTTAAAAATCAACCATTATGAATTTTGAAGTAAATCCAATTGCAATAATTCACATTTAACAAACTCTAATTTACTATGTAAAAATATGATAGGTGTTCTGTACATGATCATGGGCTAGAATCAAAATATTGGCTATGTAGTCAATACTAGCCCATTTAAACTATTTCAAATTTTAGGAACTTAAACCAATGAGGTGTAGCACCTCATTTAAATCATTCTCACAAGTGATATGAAGTAATGTGTTGACCTTTATATGCTTAGGCTCATACTTGCTCACTTGTAGAATTTAAATCAACATAGTATTTAAATTGCAAAGGTTATTTAAAACACATGAGATGATGAATCTCATTTAAATCACTTTTCTCAAATACTAAGTGTGAAGTGTTGACCTTGGTCAACATGTGATCACCCCTGGTTATTTGAAAAGATTAAATCTTAAGAAGAATTCAATAAGAGGAAATTATTCCTCCAAACCAAAGAGAAACCCTAACTTCAATGTTCAATAAGAGGAAATTATTCTCCTATTATTAAATAAGGAAACCCTAGCTTAATGTGTGAATAAATGTTAAGTAGTGATGCTAGATCATTTGTGTGGGCCATTAAGGCTAATTAAGTTTACTTAAGTGTTGTTTGGTGATTGTATTCTCGTATTCGTTTATAGACGCTAGTACCGGAGACTATCAGGAGGAGGAGGTATTCTACCAAGAGGAAGAAGAAGAAAACTTTGATCACATCACCACTCAAGGCAAGCTAATGAACTTGCTAACCATTAGGGTGCAAAGCTCTACCAGAGCAAGGCATCATTACATTTTACTTTATGAACCTATCCCAAAGTTTTTACTTTACAAGCTTTACTTGATTTTATTTATCAAAGTTACTTTTTGATTTATGATTCACTTGGTTTAGATATAGAGTAGAACAAGAGCATCAAAGTTAGCCTAGAGCAAGACAAGCTAGTTAGCACCTCTCATGACTAGTTGCTAGTGCTAAACAAATAATATGGACTACTCTAGATGGGAACTTGTGAAATGAAATGACTTTGAAAACCTTGGAATGATGATTCATTCTATTGAAAGATTTTGAAGGTGAATATGACTTGTGAATGACTTGGTGAATTTTACAAAAGCTGATGGTTGGGTTCGGATGCGATACCATTCCAATTTTGCAAGTACCCCCACAATACCCAATATGGGTAAGGGCTTAACTAGAAATTTATGTGCTTTAGTATGGGTTCCCTCTGAACAAGCGTCATCGGGGTTAGGCTGAAGGCTGCCTCTACAACAAAAGGAACTGATGAGAAATGACGTGAAATGAGGTGAATGTCCGGCCCAAGCCCTGTGCAGTTCCCGGGTTGACTGCGGTTTTCACCGGGAGGCCAAACTCATGGGGAGAGGTGCCTATACTAGAGTATGTAAGTGAAAGGTTATGGTTGGTGGTCCGCATACGGAGTATGATAAATCGGGGCCGATTAACCCCGACGGATTATTGCAAATGTTGTGGCACAAGTGTACGACCTCTGCGAGTGTAGAACTATTCGAATAGCCGCGTCCACGGTTATGGACGGTTGGAAAGGCCATACTTGTCCCGTCATCGAGACCATTTTCAAAAATGTGACATGTGACTTATGACTTGAAAGGTGAATGGTGAATTTTGAATTGAATCACAACGAGTTGTGGGAATGACACTAATGTTCCCACTTGAGTTAGTTTAGCAAATGAAGAGTCTTTTCTAAATGTTTATGAAATAAACTTGGCTTTATGCAAATAAACCTAGAGCTTAGTATCCCCTTACTATAATTGATGGTGCTTACACTAGTATTAGTTTGCGAGTACTTTAAAAGTACTCATGGCTTTGTCCCTGGCTATTCAAATGGCCGGACTATGAAGGTGAACAACGAGTACGAGGAAGATGGACGGCGGGACGTCTACGACAACTAGGACCGCTCCTGACGTCAAGCGTTGGCCTGTGGATTAGATAGCCACTACTACTTCGCTTCCGCTATTTGTGATGTTCGTTGATCGATAGATCAACTACTATTGTAATATTGGATCATGTGATCTACCCTTGTAAGACGATTATGTGTTGTAATAAATGATGACTCTATGATATTCAACTGTTATGTCTCGCAACAACAATATTCCTGGGATTGCGATGTATGGCATAATAGGCATCTGGACTTAAAAATCCGGGTGTTGACAGCCATCACCAATTATGATTTCTTATGCACCTTTATTTGTGATTACCTTATACTTGTTTCAAGCTGAGTTATATGAGGAAGTTGTTTATTATAATGTCTTGTGTGAATGAATATGATGCTTCTTGTCCGTATTTTATTTATCGACTCTTCACTCCATAAACATGTGGTCCTGTTTACTGAGTTCAGTGTCGCTTGGGGACAAGCGAAGTCTAAGCTTGGGGGGAGTTGATACGTCCAATTTGCATCACTATTTTATATCATAATTTGTTGTTATTCATTGATATATTTCATATTGGGACACAATACTTATGTTATTTCATCTATTTTGCATGTTTCATGATTATTTGGAGATCGCGCACCGGAGCCAGGATTCTGCTGGAAAAAGCACCGTCAGGATCCAATATTTCGGAAGATCAAGCTGTGGAAGGAAATTTCACCAAAAATCCTATTTTTCCAGATGACGAAGGAAGCCAGAAGGGGGAGCCAGCTGGACCCAAGGTGGGCCCACACCATAGGGCGGCGCGGCCCATGGCCTGGCCGCGCCACCATGTGGTGTGGGGCCCCCACAGCCCCTTTCGCCTCCTTTTCTTCGCGAAACCCTTCGTCCCGAAGACCTAAGCCACGAGAGGAATCCTCACGAAGGGTTACGGCCCGCCTCGCGGGGCGGAGAACACAGAGAGAAAAGAGCTCTCCGGCGGGCAGGAATCCGCCGGGGAAATTCCCTCCCGGAGGGGGAAATCGACGCCATCGTCACCGCCATCGAGCTGGACATCATCTCCATCACCATCATCATCATCTCCCCCATCATCACCGCCATCTCCACCGCTGGACATCGTCACCGCTGTAGCAATTTGGGTTTGATCTTGATTGTTTGATAGGGGAAACTCTCCCGTACTTGATTTCTACTTGTTATTGATGCTATTGAGTGAAACCATTGAACCAAGGTTTATGTTCAGATTGTTATTCATCATCATATCACCTCCGATCATGTTCCACATGATGTCTCGTGAGTAGTTCGTTTAGTTCTTGAGGACATGGGTGAAGTCTAAATGTTAGTAGTGAATTATGGTTGAGTAATATTCAATGTTATGATATTTAAGTTGTGGTGTTATTCTTCTAGTGGTGTCGTGTGAACGTCGACTACACGACACTTCACCATTTATGGGCCTAGGGGAATGCATCTTGTACTCGTTTGCCAATTGCGGGGTTGCCGGAGTGACAGAAACCTAAACCCCGTTGGTATATCGATGCGGGAGGGATCGCGAGGATCTCGAGTTTAAGGCTATGGTTAGATTTATCTTAATTACTTTCTTGTAGTTGCGGATGCTTGCAAGGGGTATAATCACAAGTATGTATTAGTCCTAGGAAGGGCGGTACATTAGCATAGGTTCACCCACACAACACTTATCAAAACAATGAAGATTAATCAGTCTGTATGTAGCGAAAGCACTAGACTAAAATCCCGTGTGTCCTCGAGAACGTTTGGTCATTATAAGTAAACAAACCGGCTTGTCCTTTGTGCTAAAAAGGATTGGGCCACTCGCTGCAATTATTTCTCTCGCATTTTACTTACTTGTACTTTATTCATCTGTTACATCAAAACCCCCGAATACTTGTCTGTGAGCATTTACAGTGAATCCTTCATCGAAACTGCTTGTCAACACCTTCTGCTCCTCGTTGGGATCGACATTCTTACTTATCGAAGATACTACGATACACCCCCTATACTTGTGGGTCATCACTATGCCTCCCCGGCAACGGCGCCAGAAAATAGTCTTGATAACCCACAAGTATAGGGGATCGCAACAGTCTTCGAGGGAAGTAAAACCCAAATTTATTGATTCGACACAAGGGGAGGTAAAGAATACTTATAAGTCTTAACAATTGACTTGTCAATTCAGCTGCACTCTGGAAAAGCACTAGTAACGAGGGTGATGTGAAAGCAAGCGGTGATATGAGAGCAGATAGTAATAGTAACACAGCAGCGATAATGAGTAATATGAGAGCAATGGCACCAGAAAATAGTTGATACTACTTCCAATGACATGTAGAACGAGTATATGATGATAAGAGATGGACCGGGGTTCCCAACTATCTACACTAGTGGTAACTCTCCAATAACAAGTGTTGGGTGAACAAATTACAGTTGGGCAATTGATAGGATTGAACTAGCATTAAGACAGAACATCAAGATTATTAATCATGTAGGCATGTTTTCCATATATAGTCATACGTGCTCGCAATGAGAAACTTGTACAACATCTTTTGTCCAACCAGCCGGTGGCAGCCGGGCCTCTAGGGAATCTACTGGCAATTAAGGTACTCCTTTTAATAGAGCACCGGAGCAAAGCATTAACACTTGGTGAAAACAGGTGATCCTCATATCACAGCCTTCCCCTCCGGTTGTCCCAATTTACGTCACTTTGGGGCCTCGGGTTCCGGACAGCAATATGTGCAAACAACTTGTAGATACAATCTAAGCAATAAGTATAGAGCTTAAATCTAAGATCATGCCACTCGGGCCCTAGTGACAAGCATTAAACACAAAAAGATTGCAGCAACAATAACTTCACAAACTTTATAGATAGACTAATCATAATGTAACAATCCATCGGATCCCAACAAACACAACACCGATTACATCGAGATGAATCTCAATCATGTAAGGCAACTCATGAGATCATTGTATTGAAGTACATGGGGGAGAGAGTACCAACTAGCTACATCTAGAACCCGTAGTCCATGGGGGAACTACTCACGGAGCATGATGGAGGCGGTGACGTTGATGGAGATGGCTTCCGGGGGCACTTCCCCGTCCCGGCGGCGTGCCGGAACAGAGACTTCTATCCCCCGAAACGGAGTTTCGCGATGGCGGCGGCGCCCCTGGAGTCTTTCTGGAGTTTCGTCAATTCGTGTCAAAGATTTAGGTCAGGACGGCTTAAATAGGCGAAGAGGCGGAGTCGGAGGGGCCACGGGGCCCCCTCACAGTAGGGGGGCGCCCCCCCCCTAGGTCGCGCCGCCACCATGTGTGGGGCCCCCAGGGCTCCCCTCTGGTCCCACTCTGGCTCTCTGGAAGCTTCCGGGAAAAATAAGGTTCTGGGCGTTGATTTCGTCCGATTCCAAGAATATTGCCCGAACAGCCTTTCTGGAACCAAAAACAACAGAAAACGAGACTGGCACTTCGGCATCTTGTTAATAGGTTAGTTCCGGAAAACGCATAAAAACATTATAAAGTGCAAGCAAAACATGTAGGTATTGTCATAAAACAAGCATGGAACATCAGAAATTATAGGTACGTTGGAGACGTATCACCCTTATATGATCCATTTCTTCCTGAGGTTGCCTAATAAAGAATTAATTCCCTCTAATCATCATTAGGGATCAAGAGTAGTTCTTGAAACCCTTTTGCTAGCCACCAACAGTAATATTGCCTCACCAAAGGTGAAGGCAAACATTTCTAACCATGACACAATTATTTGCTTGTCTTTTCTTTTGTTTTTCTTATTGCAGGAAAAGAAGAATAAGGATTGAGAAGATGAAGATTTAGTTTTAGGGTTTTCTTTTATTATTTTGTAATTTTACATTTCTTTTCTAGCTTGTAAGTTATTAAATAATGTCATTTGTAATAAAGTTAACTCATTTATTTATTTGGACTTATCAAGTGTATTTACTTTTACATATTATATTTATATACTTGTTTAAATTTCAAATTCCAATTCAATTTATGATTTGAATTATGTCTTTCATAATTGAATTTGAATTCAAACTATTTCCCTCGAAAACATAATAAATCAATAAAGGTCATGTCGAAATTTATCGCACTTGTGTCGATGACACATATCAATTCCCATCAACACAAGCGAAACCTTGATCTCTTTGTGTTTTAATTAAAAGCACGAAAATTCCCCGGATTTTCTATGCATGAATACAATGCACACATCTGTTTGCTCTATTTTTGTAACCCCAAATACTGGGATATTACAAGTTACTAGTTGAATGCCCGTGCGTTGCTACGGCTCCTAATTATTTTGTATCATCGGACAAGTCACAAGCCCAATTATAGCACATCCCATGCACTTTTACGCATCTCTTACGGGTAAAATTGATTGTAGAGAATATGTTTTCGATTCTCACTAATATCACCACAAGCATCCTTCAAACTTCAAAGAATCTATGCAAATATCCTACGGACCCACATTATTATGGTTATAGTTAGCTCAGATTGATGTATCAATTAATGTTGATCAAAACATAAATACAATCATTTTTTGCGGAATAGTTAGCTTAAATTGTAAAAATTGGTTATCACTACCATCCAAATCCCTGTATAATTGTTTCATCTCAATCAACATTTGTCTTGCTAGAGAGATAGAGTAGACAAAAGAATGTGGGCATGCGTGACTTTTTAATACTCCCTTCGATTCATAATAAGTGTCGAATATTTAATACTAAATTATAATATAACTTTTGTATACTAAGTTTATGACACTTATTATGGATTGGACGGAGTATTATTTTCTGACAAAGTGGGCACTTGTGATAGGATTGTTTTAAACCTACTATGTTATTTTTTTTTGTACTCCAATATCTATTTCTAACAAGAGAACAACATAATCATATGGTTTCATATTACGTAACAAAAACTGCTAACTGGATGTGGATCACATTTTTATTCAGGCACACACAAAATTAAGATGAATTACTCACTTTCACACAAAAGTTAAGATGAACAATTCACTTGCTTCTGTCTAATTCTTGTGTATTCAATTCAGCTCATCGGTACATACTTAGAACAATATATATACATGAGATAACGCAGCATTGGGTATGTGTACTATGTGCATCCGTACAAATCATCCTTACATGCATAATACTTTTTCCAAGAAATGTATGACAAATGTATTGAACTTGAAACTAACACACTACACAAGAAGTACCCGGCATACATTCATAACAATGCATGGAGTACTAATCCTTGAAGTGGTGTATTATTTTTCATATCCCTTGATGAATAAAATCTCGATAAATGTACGACAAAAATGAAACCTTTGCGGAATGAAACATACATTAAGGAGCATAGCATTTCACTGTAAATTTAGGTTTAGCATCACAGTAATTAAGAAGCAGCATATCTACCATGTGACATTCATATGTGCAATGCTCGATACTTCCATTAAAGATACTACCATGTGACATTTCACTCTAAAGAAAAGTTAGATGATACTCCCTCCATTCCGAAGCTCAATGTGTAAAACGAAATTCAACTTTTCATCAAAGAACAATGCACAGGAGACGTCAAGTGCGGTTTTGGTGCTGGTCTTCCGAAAATTCCCCTCCTTTATTCGTGTCGTAGTTATGCCAAATTATGCTCTTTTTCTGCACCTTCAACATGCAGCACCACTCTTTCCTTCATTGTGCAAGATTTCTTTCTCTTCTTGACGCGGTCCCGCAATTAGTGCCCCCAATATATTAGTCGCGCATGCTGATATAATTGGTTGTACGTGCATGGTTCAACAACACACCGTGAATTTTTATCATTCAATGAGCATCTTGTATTTCATAAAAATTGGGGGTTATATAGTCCTTAAGTAAGGGCCACCCTATCCAACTTTCATGCATTAGGATACGTTTAAGGCGCGGATGATTATCATAAGAGATTCCCACCATATCATAAGAGTCGCGTTCTTGAAAATCGGCACTTCTCCAAATCCAGAAGACATACGGAATTCTAGGATTATCCTTTTGGGCAAAGACTTTTATACAGCCCCTCTTTCTTTCCCTATACACAGTGTAGAAACGGTTAGGAAGAGCCCAACTTTCGATCCCTGTTTGCTCGACCCGATCCTTTTCCAATGGAACAAAGTGATAGAAAAGAATGTTTAGTCCATTTGGAAAGAAACAAGAGGATCTGCGGGTACCGCCGTTAGACGTGGACAAGGTCTATTTTCTTTAACTAAATCGAATCTCCGGGAGAGAATAAGAAAGAGCTTAGCAAGGGTAAAATCGACCACAAATATCGAAGTGCACTTTTCTTAATTAACATGCTAAGCACAGAAACGGAGGGAGTATTAACTTTATAAGATGGTCTAAGATAGATAAAAGGGGCACCATGCGCTACAAGCACTAACTCCATTGCGACCTTTATGTAATGCAGGCAGGTTGCAACACAAACATTAGTTGGATATACTTATATCTTAAATTTAACGAATGACCAGATGTAGGGCACTTTTCCTTAATATGTTCATGGCAATGCTCCTTGGTTAACTACTACTATTGCTACTTATATGTACAAATGTGTTACCTTTTCAAGATGCAGCTTGTTCCAATGCTCAAGAAAATTTCTTTAAAAAGCAGAGCAAACTTACTTATTTTGTGAAACAAAATTGTCCATATCAGGAGAGCCTCAGATTCTTGGCAACCATGCAATTTCATAACATTAAAATTCTATCCAATAATCATCTTTGAAAAATGAAGGATAACTCAGGACATGGTTGCTGAAAATTTCAGAGCAATCTCACTCATACTACGAAAAATAATTGTCATTTGAAATTGGGTTCTGACCATAGGTAAGAATGTGACCTAACCCTGTGTAAGTCTATATAAATATTTTAACTAAATAAAACAACAAAGTCTAGAGGAAGGGGAGAGGGATTGAACTTTCATAAGTCACTTTAGTTGTTACCGTGGGGAGGATTACAGAACAGGATGAGTCACTCGAAGTGGTAAAAGGTGGCGGTGAGCTTGCCATCCATCACTAACCTACCACACGTGGATGACAAAGATGCATAGCCGCAAGGAAAAGAAACTGTAGCTGGACATTAACGGAAACAGAAACAATATGGGAGCTAATAAAATGCCTCAAGCAATAGTATGAAGGTGATAAACTATACAATGTTGCAATTCCATTAGGGCAATGTTAATAGCAAGTGAAATAGCAGATAATTTGTTCACAAATTAGAAAATAGTTTAACCAGAAAAATAAAAGGAACAAAGTTAACAATATTAATGTGAGACGCAAAGTAAAAAAGTTTGGTCAGCGCATGATATTATACTTGAAGAGGACCAAATTACACTTATGATCGAGGGATTGGACAGCTATATTTGTATGATCGGAATGCCAAAAATCCATGAAAGTAGGAGATGTAAATGTGAGAGAGATATGGTAAGCAAAACAATTCAAAATTATTTTCTCTAACGAGAAAGCATATACATAACTGGAATAAGATGACAATTATGTATGTCCTAACAACATGAAGTTAGATTACTAAAGCTCTAGGATGTCATCATTAAGTATTCTTTATTGTGCAAAAATATCTTAATAGCATAGTAAATGAAATTAGAGCCTGAACGATGCAAAACTATCAAAAGTAGTGATGAAATTCTCTAACCAACATCATGATTACACAACCAAGTGATTCAAGTTTAGCAAACCAGCCATAGAGGGTTTTCCTCGACCCCAGAAAAAATAAAAATAAAAACAGCACAACAAAATGAGTTCAGAACCAGAACAATGAAAATTCTTTAAGAAATCTGTGCAGAAATAATCAGTGTGTAACAGTAGATCTGTGATAGAAAATATAATAACCTGCAAATAAAAACAAAACCTTGTCTTTCTGTAGATTTCCTTTGCGTAACTCCGCATAATCATTTCCCAATTTAATCCATGTATCTCACATCAAATAATTGGATGGATATCTATAGTCAAATTTCACCACATAAGTACCCTGCAATATGCATGTTTAAATTTCAGCATTGTACAAAGACAACAACAATGGTTTAGGCAGCTAAGCAAAAATACTTGCACTTAATGTGAACACCTTCAAGTTGCTTACTCGCCTATCCATCCACTTCTCGGAAAATAATAATACAATATAAAACATGATTTTTAACACTAATTATTAATTTGTCTAGAGTATATTGCATAATTTACCTGCAGGACGACCAGGATTCCGATGGGGTTGATGTCTCCGTGAGCTCTCTCTGCAAGCTGTCCTTATGGAGTACATGATCCATTCACCCTGCCAAAAGGACCGAGACACATGAGGAACACCTTAGGGCATCTCCAACCGCGCGACCCAAACGGATGCGCTGGGCCATCCGTTTTGGGCCGTTTGGATTGCTGAGCGGACACGCAGACAGCGGCCCGCGTCCGCGTGTCCGTTTGGGTCGCACGCTGCGCCCAACGCGCGGACGCAGCGCATAATCGGAGAAAAACCAAAACAAAAGAAAAATGGCAAATTTAAATGAAATTTGATTAAACATATGCCCTATTTTGGGAAAATTTGTACATAGCCCTATTTTGGGCAAATAACTAACAAAAGAAGCCCCTATATGGGCTTTAAAATTTAAACTAAAAACCCTCTATTAGGGTTTGGTCGGCGGCGCGGTGGACGCCGGTGCGCCGCCTAGCCCCTGTGGGCGTCGTCGTCGTCGTCGTCGTCGTCGTGGACGACGTCCCCGGGCGGCGAGGCACTGTTGTGGCTCGACCGCGCCGGGGACTCCGGCCACGGAGACCACAGGGCCTCCTCCCAGGCCGAGTGGGGGTCCGGAGCGACCCGAGGATGCGGCGGCGCACGGAGCAGCGCCTCCTCCACGAGGGCGCTGCTCCCTCTCCGCCGGGCGCGGCGTCCGGCCTCCGCCGCCGCTTGCTCCTCCGCGCGGCGCCTGGCCTCCTGCCGCCGCTGCTCCTCGCGCCGCTCCTCGTCGGCGCGGCGCCTGGCCTCCTCCCGCCGCGCCGCTTCCTCCTCCTCCCATCGCGCCTGGCGGGCCTGGGCGTAGAGCTCCTAGCCCTCGGCTTCCTCCACGACCTGCCGGGCCGCTTCCTCCATCTCGGAGGTGTGAATGGCCGCATGGAGGTGCGGCCATTTCGCGTCCTCCTCCGCCGCCGAGATGAGCAGCGCGGCGCGGAGGTCGGGGTCCTCCTCCGAGGACTCGGGCTTGGGCTCGAGAAGCAGCGGCGGCGGTTGCGGCAATGCCGCGCCGCCGCGGGCGGCCTCTCCGATGTGAAGGCCGCCTCGGTTTCGTCAAAATGGCCGCAGCGCCGGCGGACGACGGCGGCTGCTCGCCTCGTCGTCGTTGGCTCCGGAAGCGAACCGTCACTTCGGGGCCATGGCGGCGGTTTCGCTGCGGGAGTGGAGTGGGGGCCGGAGTGGAGGGCCGGATCCCTCCAGTCCCCATTTAATAGCCTCCCGGATCACCGACAGGTGGGCCCAAGGGAGACGAGGCGACCAGCGCCCGGACGCGAGCAGACGGCGCGTGCCATCCGCGGCCACGCAAACCTAGCCCAGATTTGGGCCGGGTTTGCGTCGTTCCGGACGCCGCGGCCGTCCGCTTTTGCGGTGCGTCCCCGCGTTGGGCCGGGATTTTGTCCGGCTCGACCCATCCGGACGCGCGGGCGCGGGATGGGTCGCCCCGTTGGAGATGCCCTTACTGCCAATGCAATGAAAGAAAAAGGTTCCAGGGGTGAGGATAAAAACAAATAAAACTAAAAGCACAACAATCAGCCAGTTTGTTCAACCAAGTCCATAAAGTTAGTGTCAAATATTGCCACAATAGTGAGCTAAAAGGTATTACATAAAAACCTAAAAACACATGTAGAAATATTAGCTACTATGCATATTTTCGATGGATGGAGAACTTCAGAATTCCATTTCAAAGTGTTGAAGGAAATGCATGGATTTTTTTCATTGCACCCTCTACCTGTATCTCGAAGAGCTATTCACATGTCCTGCATGTAAGGAACCATGAAACCAGCAACGGGCCTTGGATACAAAAAATGGAGAGCGAACGATGCCACCTAACAGAAAATAGAGTTGTCCGTATGACATGAGACAACAGAAACCGAAAGGCATAGTGTCCTCGGTGAGTAGCCTCCAGTTGGGAAACAACAAAATAGAGACCCATGGTTGGAAGCGATGACTCAGATGGTGTCTTTCTAGACTCCATAGCTTCTTGAGCACTTTGGCGGCAACCTCTCCATGATAAATTTCCTGTCATTTATATCACAAAAGAACTATAAATCTCCAACAATGTGCTTACTACTATCCTCCTTGAACTCGAATTATATCTAAAGTTTCTCAGGTGATTATGTGTGCCACAAGCCAACAATATAAAGAGCAAGCAAACGGAAAGATCACCAGAATACCAGATTACACGAACAGAGCTGAGAGCAAAATATGTATTAACACCAACTATAAGAGAAGCATTTACCTGGACCTGAAACTATGCCTCTATCTCAACAATGGTTTTCGATGGAATATATCATCACCAAGGTGCATCAGTGCATATCTGGATGTCCACACAAATTTTCTGTTAAATTACAGAAATCAAGCGATGAGACTGCTGATATAGTATGTCAAGAAGCGGTTCCGCAGTGGTGGCATCAGCAATTGCTTCTTCCCTCTGGCACCCAATCCCGACCACCTCCCTGCAAATTGCAGCAAACAAATCCATCACATCCTTGATCGTTCGGAGGTGTGCTATGAAATCCCATCCCATATTACGTCCGATTAACTAATGGATTATGGATCTCACGGATGCAATAGATGGCAACGGGGATCTCGACGGTGCCCTCGAGCCGCCATGGCTCGGCGGCGGTCCATTGCGTCGAATGCGCCAACACTTCCTCCTGCACGAATCGATGCCTCACGACGAATCCTTCGCCGGATACATGCTCGTGAGCCACGGCTCAGGAGCATCTATGTCGCGAACCCGATGACGTCGACCAACAACGACACCGAGCCTAGCACCCACCGCACCATGTTGGCGTGCCCAAGGTCGTCACCCGCCGTGCCAGACTTGGCCACCGGTACCGGGGTGTCGGGTGTTGAGGGTGGCAAGTGGTGGTCGGTGGTGATGGTGTGCCCTTACAGAAGGGGAGAGGCGGCATGGGAGGGAAGAAGAGGGAATTGCTGGAGAGGACGGGATAGGGTCTCCGAGCCGTGGCGTGACTGACGAGGACGGCAGCGGGTCGGGGCGAGAGATGCAGAGGGGAGAGCGTGCGAAGGAAAAAATCCCAAGATTGTAGCGATCTGCTAATCTTTTTTGAACTGGTGATCCCCTATTTTTAGTTGTAGGCATATATACTTCCGTAATAATTTTTAGTTGCCATAGGTTTCAATGGGCAGGGATGGCGGATGGACAAGGTCAATCGGATGGTGTAGCTTGGTCGCTTGGTGAGGGTTGTTTAATTGAACGCTTCAGATGCTCCCAATCTCCTTCACCAAACGCGTTGTATGACGTACAACCAACTGCAATATATTTACCTACTAATAAAGGAAGGAAGGTTTCTCCCCTTTATTTTCGTCCGTTTTAGCATTGCCCCCAAGTTTCAGTGCAAATTACATGCACTGCCACCGCTAAGTCAACGAAACGGTTCGTTGTACCAGCGGGGAACACCTCACGCTCCCATCCCTGGCGGCATTCACGGCCTGCTCCGGTCCATGTCCATCGTGCTATTGTTCAATTAAAAGTCAGGAGAAGCCGAGATGGGCCCGTGAACCTTGGCCCAGCCCCGCCAGATATTATGGCCGAACGTGTAGATTGCAGGCTTCACCCCAAGTCAAATCAGCGGCAGCCAACAAGATCTGGTACGGTTTAGTCCCACCTTGCTTCTTTACATCTGCTTCTACCAGTTTATATACGTTTGCGAGTTCGTTGAGTACCAGCGAGCCATCTCGGGAATCAACAAGCAATGACACCATTGTTTGGTCTGGAAATAAATATGGTTGCCTAACTAAATCGGAAGGTTTGCCTTAAACGGAAAGGAAGCTTCAAGCTTGACATGCATGAAAGGAGGACTTTGCACGGCTCTAATTAAAAGAGACTGTGGAAATTATAAAGGAAAAAATCGAATCTCAGATTTGCCCCTTCGAGGCAGGAGACCGGGAGAGGACGGCGGTGAGGATGCACCGAGGGATGCCATCATCTGCCCCACGGCCCATGAGAACTCGGGGCCGAGCTTGGTACAGGATTGGATGGAGGCATGTGGTGAACTCGGGCCCTTTACGATTGGCTGCCCCTCTATTTTCTAAAATATTTTTTTACAAAACTAATTCCAAGTTTTTACCTCAAAAAAAATTAATTCCAAGTTTTTCTTATACTCTATTTTCTAAAATATTTTTTTACAAAACTAATTCCAAGTTTTTACCTCAAAAAAAATTAATTCCAAGTTTTTCTTATACTGTAAGAATGCAAGCTTTATTTTTAAACATCAATAAAAGGATGAAGAATTATTAAACTTTTAAGATAACTTTACGCAGAATATAAAAATGAGGAAATCAGCGATATGAAAATACCGATTCTTAGGAAAACTATAGGCCGGCGCACCGACCCCTATCAATCGGTTAAATAAAATTCCGGTCATGCCTTTCATCCAAAGCGGCAACATTTTTCGGCAGCAACATCAGCTAGCTAATGGCAGAGCGGAGAAAAAATAAATTACAAATATCTTGGAACATTGTTATCAAGGCACGAGTGTGATTAAACTCAACGAAATAGTTTAACATGAAAATGTATAAGAAAGATGTGTTTGTGCTGAAAATTTGAAATTCGTAATAACAAGATGTAATTATCTTTCTCAATACATGGCTCGAACATGCGATCCACCCGTAGCAACGCACGGGCAATTGTGCTAGTAATAGTAAAGATCAGAAAAGTGATTTACAATGATCATATCGATTATAACAGAATTACAGTAGTATCAAAGCTATTCACGGGGAATTCCGACTGCATCGTTTCCTAACGGCAGGAAAGTACTGGCTCACGTTGCCATTAGCCTTTGAAATTGCTTCCAAGTCCAATGAAGGATGCTAAGATAACACAAAAGCAAAAGTTGATCCAGCTTCCGCAAGAAGCTGGCTGCGAACCAACGTGCGGACTCTCTCGGCATTCCTAAAATCTAACATGAGAGCCAATAGCGTTGGAGGAACTGGATTGAGAGGGAACATGGCTTTCCATATCATCCTCAAGCCTGCATGACATTTATCGAAGAATCGGTGCACCTGTTGCACCCGATCCTGGAATTTTGCAACGGTGGCAGCTTTCGACTTGTTTGTCCAGAATACTTCATTGAACTATAATAGGTTCCTCAAAGCGTCAAACTGTTCATGAACTCGCTTGTTCTCTTCGGACAAGTTCAGAGCTATGACTGACAAAGACGAAGATGCAAAGATCAGAAACTAAGAAGAATTACCCTGACAATCGAGGGAATCGAAGGATTATCGAGTACTCACAGTTCATGCTTTATGTGGCTTTCTGCAATTTATTTAGCGCGTACCGCTCTGCTTCCACGGCCAGTTCTCCTTTCTTCTTTATTATAGCTGCCATGGCGTGAATACCCAACAGATCTTTCTCCATGTGAGAAATTTGGGTCCTCATCCGTTGAAGAAGGCAGCTTTCAGACCCAGCAGTGGAAGAATCTTCGACAAAAGGAGTCACAGGAGTCACCTGCAAAGTACACCATCGAGTGCGTGTAAAAAATATGCGCGGTAATAATGGCTTCAAATCACTCCCATCGGGAGCACGCAGTCAAGAATAAAGACATCACAATTGTAAAAGAAGAACTGGCAACATTGCTAGCTCTAAGTTCATTACAAAATAGGCTTTAGAAAATCCATTGTTTGAAGCAAAGTATTAAGTTACAATCTGACAGGAAAAACTTAAGGAGCCTGGGTTTGAGTTGACAAGCATGGGACAGCTCCCCCGGCAGCCGGTTTGTTAGCTTCCACCAGATCAAGAAGCTGCCGCGCGCATTTGCGCGCCGACACACTAAAAGGGCTAAGATCGATAGCTAGCCCATCTCAATCCTTCGGCAGCTCCGTCAGCAACTCCATATCGGCTTTGAAGCCGTACCACATGAGAAGTTGGAAGGCAAGAAGAGCGCCGTAGGTACGCGAGGTACGTTTGAATAACTCAATGATGACCTCGGTGTCGACGGAGAAACCGTTCACCAGCTGCCCTAGATTCTTCTTCTGATCTGCCTTCGGGAAGATCATGGCGTGGAATCTCGACAAGACCACCTTGTTCTTCTGAAGAAGAGCTTGGACAAGGTCACCGGACTCGATCGCCATAGAAATGGCATCGACAGCAGAATCTGCTGGAAGCTTGCCTATAGATGAAAGGACACAGATGTCGCCTAGAGGGGGGGTGAATAGGCGATTTAAAACTTTTACGAGATGGGCTTAACAAATGCGGAATAAAACTAGCGTTTACTTTGTCAAGCCCAAAGCCTATATACTATGGTTCACCTATGTGCACCAACAACTTATTCTAAGCAAGAGTTCACCTATGTGCACCAACAACTTATGCTAAGCAATACAAGCAACTATGTGATAGCAAGATATATATAACTTCAAGCACGATGGCTATCACAAGGTAAAGTGCATAAGTAAAGAGCTCGGGTATAGAGATAACCGAGGCACGCGGGAGACGATGATTTATCCCGGAGTTCACACTCTTGCGAGTGCTAATCTCCGGTGGAGAAGTGCGGTTGCTTAGTGCTCCCGAACGCCACAAGAGGCTCACCTTGAGGTGTGGTTGCTCGATGCACACCAACGCCACAAAGGCCTCACCCCAAGATGCGGTACTCACACCACACACCGAACGCCACGAAGGCGCCTCACCTAAATCTCCGGTGACCCTCGCCACAAAGGCCTAGGTCACGGTTCCACTAAGGGATTTCCTTCGAGGCGGAAACCGGGCCTTACACAAAGGTTGGGGCACACATCCACAACTTAATTGGAGGCTCCCAACAAATCACCACAAAGGTCTAGAATCCGTCTAGGGTTCCAAGAACCCAAGAGTAACAACCTTCTTGCTTTCACCTCCACGAATCACCGTGGAGAACTCAAACCGATGCACCAAATGCAATGGCAAGAACACCACAAAGATGCTCAAGTCCTTCTCTCTCAAATTCCAACAAAGCTACAAAAGCTATTGGGGGAATAAGAGAGGAAGAACAAAGAGGAGGAACACCAAATTTCTCCAAGATCTAGATCTAGAGGATTCCCCTCACAAAGAGAGGGATTTGATTGGTGAAGATGTAGATCTAGATCTCCTCTATCTTTCTCTCAAATGGATGCAAGAATCATTGGAGGAAGAGGAAGATAGCAAGCTCAAGAGGGTCAGCAATGGGGGGCAAAACGAGCTAGGAGAGATGGGGAACTTTGGGGAAGAAGACCCCCTTAAATAGGGGCAAAGAAATCTGCCCGTTGGGGCCAAAATCGTGCCAGGCCGGCACTGCTCGGGTGCTCCCGGCGGCACTTCCGGCCCCCCTGTTTTTACTCAAACATCCGATACGAAAACCTTAAGAACTTTTGCATCCGGACTCCGATTTCGATGATCTTGGGCTCGTTGGAATCACAACAACGAGCTCTACAACAATATGCATAGAAACATCATAGTCCAGCAAAGTAGGATAGAAACAAATGAATAAAGGTTTTACCTATCTATAAACAGCAAACCGGTAAAACCTCCAATATGAAAAATGCAACAACTTGAGCTAGGAAACTCGGATTTAGGTGAAACCAATTTTGTTGTAAAGAAGATGACAAGAGCTACCGCACAAAGAGTGAAAAGCTTAATAACAAGTGGGGTAGGTTTTTCTATGTATTTTCGAGTGAAACCTCTCAATACGAGAAACCGAGAAAAACTCCAATATCGAAAACGCAACAAGTGATTCATGCGGAATCCGTTTTCGATGAACTAGAGCTTGTCATGAGAATAAGCACAAGCTCTAAAACACCATATGGATAATATCCAAATAACAACCAAGAAAGATGATGCAAGGATGCAAAGGTTTGAGCTCTCCGAAGGATACGATCGAGTTACTCACTCGAGAGCCCTCTTGATAGTACGGCAACTAAACTATAAACCGGTCTCCAACTACACCATGAGACCGGTGAGAAAGAAACCCTATCAAGAGAAAACCTTAACCTTGAGTATTCCACTTGAGCTTGATGATGACGATCTTGACCGCAACAAGATGGAACACCTTTCTTGATTGTGCTTGCTTGACGAAGTCTTGTGGATTGCTCCCCCATAATCCACCATGGGAGAGCTTCTTCTTCGGCACATCTTCACATATCCATGATCACCATATGGATGGCAAGCTTCAAGCAAATGATCTCTTAGATATGGCTCATCTTGAACTTGCACATCATTTCTTCATTCTTCATCATGTTGATGTCTTGAAGTAACTTGAGGGCTCACTTCATCTTCATCTTCAAGACATACTTGACACTTGATATCCTTCATCAAATTCTTCTTATTGCAACCTTGAAGCAAACATATGGTTCAAGAATTGCCTATGGACAACTCCTACAAATATAACTCAATGCAAACATTAGTCCATAGGGATTGTCATTAATTACCAAAACCACACATGGAGGCTCCATGCACTTTCAATCTCCCCCATTTTGGTAATTGATGGCAATCTCTTTGAGAGGGTTTATATAAGGAATTTAAGTAACAAACAAGTTGAACATATAGAGCAAACTCCCCCATGATATATGCATGTGTGAATGATCTTGACTTTCATTGCATATATTGGCATTCAAAGCCTAGTGGAGTTTCCTCTAAATATTCAACTATGCAAAGCAACAAGATGCAATGCAATAAAGGCACATGCTTAAGCACAAAGCAAAGATATAACGAAATTCCCTTAAACCCTCCAAACTTCTCCCCCATTGGCACCAATTGCCAAAATGGGTGAAAAAATTAGAAGGCCAATATAGTGAGAGTTCCTCCATAGCGTGTGCATTTCTCATAATTTGAGTGGAATCAAATGCACATATCCAATGACGAATATTCGGAAGGAATCACACTATAGATAGGATCAAAGATTGCAAAAAGGTAACAAAGTCAAGAAGCTTCAACAAATGAAGCAAGCAACCAAATGAACCACAAAGAAGATACCAAAAGAAAGATAGATATTATGATAAGATCAAGAAGATTACACTAAATAATATGAGGAAGCTCCCCAAGGTTTGTGCACAAAACTAGACAACATGCATTGGAGTATAAAGTGCAAAAACATGGAATCATCACTCCCATAATATCATTAAAAAAGATACCAAGTGAATCAAACTCTAATGATCACCAAAAGATAGTGCTCTAAATCAAATGAGGAAGCTCCCCAAGGTACATGCATAAATTAAAATGTTGTATTTGAATACAATATGCATAACATGGAATCCTCACTCCCTCATTACCATTTAAAACACAAACATTTGCAATAGATCATAGATAGAAGAATAAGCTTAACACTTGCAACAAACAAATAGTTGAGCAACAAGTAAGAGGCACCATAATAAAAAGGCTCAACCAAGAGGATATGTGAAAGGCATGATAAAGCATATTATAAGACTATTAGAAGGATAAAAAAACATCATCATAGTCTTCAATGAATTATATTACTTAGCATGACCAATCAACACGCAACAAATAAATAAGATATCGAATGGAGATGTATCATCTCTTATGTGTATAAGTTTCTCTAAGTGAGCAATATCACAAAGATATTTATCCACAAAGAAACATGCACACACAAAATAGATACACAAGAAATATAGCATGATATCCAAGACAAAGTCATGCAATATACCAATAAGAATTTTTGCTTAATAGCATGGCCAAAGGCTCAATTTTATCTTATGGTACTTTCATGAACTTCAACCACAAACATCTAAAATACATCACAAATATCAACAAGGGATAGAAGATAGTTGGGATGCATTTGAGAAAGGAAACAAGTATCACAAACGAGGATACCAAAAGAAATAACTAAATTTGCACTTTCATCTATATTGCACACGTGAGAGCCTTGAGGAATTGATATGCAATAAAATTGCTAGATAGGCATAGTTGGGATGGATGAATCATGAGCATGATTTAAAATACTTCCCAACAAATGCACTCATCTCAAATTACTCACATTCACAATAAAGAGGTTTCATAAAAACTTTTTTCAAGAAGCACAATATTTGCAAATCAAGAGATTCATGCCAAGATGCAACCATAAGGTTGGATACAAGAAAAGTATGCATGAGAAGATACTTGTTACCAAGATAAAATTGGTGTGGATGTAGTAGATATGTGTTCGTTGACCATCCTAGCTTGCCTCATGTTACCATTGAGTCATCACTTCTTTCCAAGAGTGAGACAAGCCTCCAATGCATATCCATTGTACCTAACACAAAGGTAAGTACAAAATGGTCCCCAAACTAATTGGGTTCGAAGTCGTTAGACACACTACAACATATAGGACAAACTCCACAATTCTATGTGCATATAGATATGAAATTGAATTTCATGCACATCTTAGCCAAATTAGGATTTGATGGAGTTTACCCTATATCTTGGATCAAAAGAAAGTAACACATGCCATAAGATATACATATATTAAATATGCATGCACAATACTTTCAAGAACCAAAGGAAGATACAATTTGGACAAAACACCAAATAAATCAAGAGACAATGGTTGCCCAAAAAATATCAAAGAATCAAATCAACACAAGATTGACTCCAAAGACTTATCTCATTATAAGAAGCTAATTAAGCCTAAGCACAAAGGAATGAGATAACCAACTCCCAAGAGAGCAAGGTTCCAACAAATAAACCAAACCCTCGACACTTTTTATGATGGCACAAAGTACCAAAAAGAAAATTTATGTCTCCCAAAACCAAATTTTTGATAATGATCAAGAGAAGTTTAAGCATTATAACAAATATAGGAGAGCTCCCCAAGATTAGTGCATTATCTAGGATTTAGAATGTGGATACAAAATGCACAAAACTAGGATCATCACACTACCTATATCTACTAAAAATGCTAAGAAAGTTTGAATAGACAACTTAGATCCATAAGTTGCAAGGAAGACACATGGGAGTCAAAGCACAATAAATTCATGACAATAAATAAGGCAATTTAAACACAAGAGCCAATGTAGATATGATCAATAAATATCTACCTCATAATTGATTACCAATTGTCCTAGGACAAGAGGTATTAGGAAATATTTCCCGGTGGTAGTTTGTAAGTATACATAAGATCATATTTACAATGAACAAAGCATATGGTAAAAGATAAGAGTTAACCATCATGCAAAGAAAGTTTCTTGATAGCTTCATTTAGTCATACCAACATGCAAGGCAATTAATAGTATTCATACCAACATGCAAAGCAATTAATAGTATTCATACCAACATGCAAAGCAATTAATAGTATGACTTGAAGCACATGGTTTTCCAAAAATGTACTGAGGGACACGTTGTGAAAAACCATGCCAAGAAAAACTTTCACAAATAAGATCCACAAAGATATTAGCAAGGAAGCCATTTAAGCAAATTGGAGCTTGTTTGAGCAAACATGCCACATAGGAGAGAGATAAATTACGGTATCAATTATATGTGACACAACCTTAAATGTTCACATTTTCTAGACTTGTAATATGCACAAAGCATATTACTCCCCCATAATGTGATAAGAAATTTATTTTCACAAGAGGCAAATAGGATCCAACTAGAGATATTAATGGACATTAGAATTTGAATTTCTCATAAAGATGACATACCACATAGAGACTAGATAATCTTGCAATATCAATTCTAAGTGATATTCCTCATGTACACACATTGTTAGGATCATGAAATTCCCAAAGTAATATCACTCCCCCAAAATGGGATAGTCCATTAATCGCTCATAAGAGCCATATAAGATACAACAAGATGCAAAGAGGCTCCAACACAAACACAAATACATGGTGTGCAAACCAACATGCATAGACTTGATTTCTCAAGCAAAACTATTAGGAAGCACAACATATACAAACACATGTTAGGAACAAAACTAACACATGCAAAGGGGCGAGTAACTTTCAATATAAATGAGTTGAGAACATGTTACCGCAAGGAGGAACATTGATATATGATAGTAGCAAGATAATCAAAAGACTTGGCTTGATATAATATAAATGATGAAGATCCCTTAATTCTTCATGATGTAGCCAAGTCTCCAATGCCCTCCAACAAGCACCTATTGATCAAGTTTTGGATTGTTGGTCCCCAACTAAGTTGGGTCCTAAGAGGTTAGTCACAATAGGCTTGGCAACCCAAATGGTTCTTTTCTTGACACCACTTTGAGCACCAACATATTTGGCAAACACATTGCCACCCTCATCCTTACGAAGAGAATAAACATCATCAATGGAGATAGAGTTGGATGAGGTACCAATAGTGCAAAAAGAGGAGATGTGGCCCTTCTCACGGCATATGTAGCAAGTTCTTTTCTTCTCCTTCTTCTCACTAGATTTCTCCACAATGGGAGCATTGGCTTGATTATTCTTGGGAAGTGGAATTTCTTCAACTTGAGTTTGAATATGAGTTTGAGCTTGAGGCCGCTTCCCTTTTTGCTTCTTCTTCAAAGGGCAAGATCTAACATGATGCCCTTCAATTTTGCACTTGAAGCAAACAATCTTGGCCGGGTCTTTGACTTGTACTTGGCCCTTCTTCTTATTGTTGTTCTTGGACTTGTTCTTGTTGTTGGAGTTGAATCCAAGTCCACTTTTGTCATTGGGGGATTGTTGCACACTCAACATCTTGTCAAGTTTGCATTTCCCTTCATGACTCTTTACCAAGTCGTTCTTCAAGGAAGTGACTTGGGCCTTGAGCTCTTTGATTTTCTCTACATGGTTAGTAACAACACAAGTACTAGAGGAAGTAGAACCTTTATTGTTAGAGCAACAAGGCAAGGAAGATAATTCATCACAAGATTTAGCGATACTATGAGTGGATGAATTACAAGGACTAGCACATTGCAATATAGCATTTTGAGTAGTAGTGCTAGTATCCACATGAGGCTCACAAGGTGTTTCCTTTGATATGATAGCCTCATGAGCTAACTTTAGCCTATCATGAGAGGCTAGAAGGTCCTCATGGGAGCTAGAAAGCTTTCCATGATTTTCTTCCAATTTCCCATAATTGCTAGTTAGCAATTCAAGTTGAGCCCTTAGCTCAACATTCTCCTTCAAGATAGATGCTTCACAAGAAGTAGAGTTAGTAGCACAAGCATCATCACAAGACATATTAAGAAGAGAAGGTATCATAGCATGCTCTTTTAAATAGGAAGCTTGAAGTTGCTCATGGGACTTGGTGAGGATAGAGTGTTCGCTCTCCAAGACCTTGTGGGCCTTGTCTAGATCATCTAGATCCTTAACAAGTTTATCATGACCAACACCAACTTTGGAATTTTCCTTATTAAGCAATTTTACTTGAGCTTTAGCATGGTCTCTTTCCTTAGTGAGTTTAGAAACTATTTCATTTTGAGACACTTCAAGGGTTTCAAGTTGCTCTTCAAGAGAGGCTACGGTCTCTTGTTCTTCTTCAAGATCATTCTTTAGTGATGCTACATCATCGGCATACTCTCGTTCAAGAGCACCCTTTTTATCAATGGTGTTCTCATGCATCCAAATAAGTTTTTGGCTCTCAATAGCGGTAGTCAAGATTTCAAAGAAGTGAGTGCTAGCAATTTTATCTTTGCAAATAACCTTGAATACACTCTCACCTTTATCGCGTAGAGAGACAACCCAATCCTCTTCTTCATATTCATCCTCATTCTTATCACCACGAGACATATTAGGTTCCATGGTAGGAGGTACCGTGGAACCCTTGGCCATAAGACATATATGAGGACCGTGAGATAAAGATGAGGAGTTACTTGAGGCTCCTTTCAAGATCTTGTCTTGACCAATAGAATCTTTGGTTTCCTCTACATTGTTAGACACACAACAACTAGAGGAAATAGAATCATTTTTATCATGGCCACAAGACAATGCAAGCATATCATCATTAGATTTTTTCAAGCAACTTACACATGATATGCAAGGACTATCAACACAAGCATGTAAATCATTTCTAGTGCTAGATGTGTTTAAGTCCAAAGATGAAGCATTGCAATGAGATAGAGATGAAGAATCATCAATAGTAAGCTCAATATCAATATTGCAATTTTCATCTCCACTCACCATATCATTACCTTGTGTCTTACCACACTTTGGTGAAGTGGATGAAGATGAGAACTCATCACGGCCGAAAGTGGAAGCAATACAATCATCCTCAATAATATTGGACACATCATATTTGTCTTGAAGCTTTGTCCATAATTCATGAGCGCTCCCAAAAGGCATGATTGAAGAAGTAACTACATTGCTCACAACAATGGAAAACACATGAGAAGCAAGAGCATCGAGGCAAGAGTTTTTCTCCTCCTCAAGAGATAAATTTTGAGGATCCTTAGGAGAAGAAAAACCCATGCCAAGAAATCGCTCCATGTCCGGGGACATACGCAGTAAAATATTAAGCACATAAATTTTCCATAGATCATAATTTGTGCCATCAAATATAACCAAGTTATTGTGCACTAATCCCCTAACCGACATCTTTACTCTCAAGGCGGTGAAGCCTAAGAATGAGAGACCTTGCTGCGATACCAATTGAAAGGACACGAGATGTCGCCTAGAGGGGGGTGAATAGGCGATTTAAAACTTTTACGAGATGGGCTTAACAAATGCGGAATAAAACTAGCGTTTACTTTGTCAAGCCCAAAGCCTATATACTATGGTTCACCTATGTGCACCAACAACTTATTCTAAGCAAGAGTTCACCTATGTGCACCAACAACTTATGCTAAGCAATACAAGCAACTATGTGATAGCAAGATATATATAACTTCAAGCACGATGGCTATCACAAGGTAAAGTGCATAAGTAAAGAGCTCGGGTATAGAGATAACCGAGGCACGCGGGAGACGATGATTTATCCCGGAGTTCACACTCTTGCGAGTGCTAATCTCCGGTGGAGAGGTGCGGTTGCTTAGTGCTCCCGAACGCCACAAGAGGCTCACCTTGAGGTGTGGTTGCTCGATGCACACCAACGCCACAAAGGCCTCACCCCAAGATGCGGTACTCACACCACACACCGAACGCCACGAAGGCGCCTCACCTAAATCTCCGGTGACCCTCGCCACAAAGGCCTAGGTCACGGTTCCACTAAGGGATTTCCTTCGAGGCGGAAACCGGGCCTTACACAAAGGTTGGGGCACACATCCACAACTTAATTGGAGGCTCCCAACAAATCACCACAAAGGTCTAGAATCCGTCTAGGGTTCCAAGAACCCAAGAGTAACAACCTTCTTGCTTTCACCTCCACGAATCACCGTGGAGAACTCAAACCGATGCACCAAATGCAATGGCAAGAACACCACAAAGATGCTCAAGTCCTTCTCTCTCAAATTCCAACAAAGCTACAAAAGCTATTGGGGGAATAAGAGAGGAAGAACAAAGAGGAGGAACACCAAATTTCTCCAAGATCTAGATCTAGAGGATTCCCCTCACAAAGAGAGGGATTTGATTGGTGAAGATGTAGATCTAGATCTCCTCTATCTTTCTCTCAAATGGATGCAAGAATCATTGGAGGAAGAGGAAGATAGCAAGCTCAAGAGGGTCAGCAATGGGGGGCAAAACGAGCTAGGAGAGATGGGGAACTTTGGGGAAGAAGACCCCCTTAAATAGGGGCAAAGAAATCTGCCCGTTGGGGCCAAAATCGTGCCAGGCCGGCACTGCCGGGGTGCTCCCGGCGGCACTTCCGGCCCCCCTGTTTTTACTCAAACATCCGATACGAAAACCTTAAGAACTTTTCCATCCGGACTCCGATTTCGATGATCTTGGGCTCGTTGGAATCACAACAACGAGCTCTACAACAATATGCATAGAAACATCATAGTCCAGCAAAGTAGGATAGAAACAAATGAATAAAGGTTTTACCTATCTATAAACAGCAAACCGGTAAAACCTCCAATATGAAAAATGCAACAACTTGAGCTAGGAAACTCGGATTTAGGTGAAACCAATTTTGTTGTAAAGAAGATGACAAGAGCTACCGCACAAAGAGTGAAAAGCTTAAGAACAAGTGGGGTAGGTTTTTCTATGTATTTTCGAGTGAAACCTCTCAATACGAGAAACCGAGAAAAACTCCAATATCGAAAACGCAACAAGTGATTCATGCGGAATCCGTTTTCGATGAACTAGAGCTTGTCATGAGAATAAGCACAAGCTCTAAAACACCATATGGATAATATCCAAATAACAACCAAGAAAGATGATGCAAGGATGCAAAGGTTTGAGCTCTCCGAAGGATACGATCGAGTTACTCACTCGAGAGCCCTCTTGATAGTACGGCAACTAAACTATAAACCGGTCTCCAACTACACCATGAGACCGGTGAGAAAGAAACCCTATCAAGAGAAAACCTTAACCTTGAGTATTCCACTTGAGCTTGATGATGATGATCTTGACCGCAACAAGATGGAACACCTTTCTTGATTGTGCTTGCTTGACGAAGTCTTGTGGATTGCTCCCCCATAATCCACCATGGGAGAGCTTCTTCTTCGGCACATCTTCACATATCCATGATCACCATATGGATGGCAAGCTTCAAGCAAATGATCTCTTAGATATGGCTCATCTTGAACTTGCACATCATTTCTTCATTCTTCATCATGTTGATGTCTTGAAGTAACTTGAGGGCTCACTTCATCTTCATCTTCAAGACATACTTGACACTTGATATCCTTCATCAAATTCTTCTTATTGCAACCTTGAAGCAAACATATGGTTCAAGAATTGCCTATGGACAACTCCTACAAATATAACTCAATGCAAACATTAGTCCATAGGGATTGTCATTAATTAACAAAACCACACATGGAGGCTCCATGCACTTTCAATAGAATCTACAGGAATATCGGCAACTTCTGCAAGAAGTAAAAAAAGCAGAAGTAAGAATCCAATGAAGCTAAATGAAAAGGAATTAGAAGACAGGGCAGTAAAAATAACCAGCAGGGCGACAGTGGACTTGTGAAGCAGATCCTCCCTCTTATTCTTCTGGGCTTGGGCCTCTGCGTTCTCCCTTCTCCTCCACCTTCAGCTTCTTAATTCTTCAGCTGACCAATCACTTTCCTCAAAGAATCCACCTCTTGACGGGCGGTGGCATCAATTTTCTTGCTTGTTCAAGCTGGGAAGATTTCGATTGAGCATCTTCATGGAGCCGAGCATTAAAACGGATACAGCGGCAGGAGTCAGCTTGCTGGAGCTAGTCTTTGCCTTCTTCGAAGGAGGCTCAAGAAAACCCTCCTCACTGCAAGAAAATGGATAACTATGTCAAAGGGAATACGAATCAACTTCGAAAGAAACAAAAAGGAACTTACAAGTTAAGAAGCAAATCGTCCTTATCGGGAAAGCCGTCAGATGGCCTCTTTGGCGGTTGGGCGCTAGACTTCTCCGGAGCTGCATGAACAAAGGGAATGCGATCAACACAATTGTCATGTTGACTCGACTACGTTGTATCGGTTAATTCATCATCAAGGATTTTATGTTCGGTAGAAGGAGCCTCAGGGTTGTTAAGGTTATTGTCCTCTTCCTTGGTAGCTTCACTGTCTTCAGCTACTTCTGCGCAAGATTCTATGTTGGCAGTAGAATCACCGTCTTCAGGCGTCTCTTCAACTTCGGATATAATTGAAAAATACTCAAAAGTCAAAGGGATCTGCCGAAGAGAACAAAGACTCGGTAAGATGAAGCAAAGTATATAGGATGCAAGTATTAGCGTAGGCAAAAGAAAGCTAAAATATTACCTCGGATGGTTGGTGAGCAAGATCATACAGATCATGAAAAGCCAATAGGGGAATTGAGTCTTCTTGACTAAAATGAGTCAAACGTCTGATTTCTTCCAACAGTTTTTTTTCTGACAGTTCTGCAACGTTAATTCGAGTCTCATCTTTGGGACTCAAATACAGCCACATTTGATGAGCTCCAGACATAACTGGTTGGACACGAAGCTTCAAGAAAAAGCGACATCCTCAGTACCAATCATTGTTTGGCCATCAGCTTCCTTCATCTCCAATACTCTTTCAAACAACTTGTCGGCTACTGCCTTTTCTTCGGCTGTCAGTATGTTCTATGAAGATTTCTTCGGCGTAGCTTCGAGAACGTCAACAAACTTCGGCAAGCATGTGTTACGACAAGATGTCGATGGATCTCTGAGATAAAACCACTTCAACCTCCATCCCTGGACTGACTCTCTCATTGGGAAGTTGAAGTATTTTACTTCTTTTCGGACAACAAAACCAACTCCGCCGGTGATGAAGGATTCGTTGCTACTACTATAACGCTGAATGAAGAAAATCTTCTTCCATAAACCCCAATGAGGATCGATTCCGAGGAAAGCCTCACAGGTGGTGATAAAGATTGTAAGGTGAAGAATAGAATTCGGGGTCAAGTGCCAAAGTTTAATCTCGTACGAAAGCAGAAGACACCGAAGAAATTCATGTGCTGGCAAGGATAACCCACGGTACAAGAATGCGGCAAACATTACAGTAAAACCAGCAGGAGGATTGGGGCGTGAATCTGAACCTGGTAGAAGGACATCTCCCTCCTTGTCGGAGATCAGGCCCAGACTTCGCGCCTTCTTTTCGTTGTGCTTCGTCATTGTCGAAGCGGGCCAGTCGCCTGGAGTGTCCTTAGTAACAGCGGCGAGGTCTCCGGCGCAACCTTCTTCGTTGCGGCCGTGGCAGCCTTGGGGCCGGTGGTGCTCGTGGCCACACTGGTTGTGGCGGAGGCGCCCTTCTTCTTAGCCATCCTAAAGTTTCTTCATGGACGTTGGTGGCTTGAGCGCGGCGGCAGTAACGGAATAGCGGTTATGAGTTGCAAGAACGGAGGAAGAAGAAAGCAATGGGAAGAAGAAGAAAATTAAAATCAGCGCCTCCTTTTATAGGCAACTTTTACGGTACCTTTTACCACTGCTAGAGAGTAGAGAGGTATGATTTGAGGAAAGGTCAGGATTAACTGATTTAAATTAGACCCAGCAGCCCAGTAAAGCGTTGATAATAAAAAGGTTAGCAGTATTTGGCCCGGCCCAACAATTGGATAATAGAGTTTGCCAGAGCTAAGCAACCCCGTCTCTGGGTCGAGGGCGGCCGCCGCCGGAACTAACGCGCCGTGTGCGTCGAAGGCGACCGCCGCCGCCACCACCGGATCACCCCGATCCTACATCGCCGGCGAGTGACGCCGCCCCCAGGTAGGCCCTGTCCTCTATTGCGGGCTACCGCAGCCGCCAGCAGATCGGGCTAGTCCTGCATCGCCGGCGAGCTACGCCGCCACCATGTCGGCAACGCCACTACATCGAGGCCGCCACCAGTTCTACGCCGCCGCAACATCCAGAGACGCCGCCAGGTACGTCCACCCGAAGCATCCTAGGTTTTTTGCAGCTTGCTCCACAAAATGCGCCGCTGGGCTGCTCTCGTCGTGAACTCCGGCGAGCACCAGCTTGGAATACCACAAGCATCACTCTGGACCCCCATGAGCACAAGGTTGATGCAAAAATCGAGCGGATGGTCACGGCTGCAAGTTCAATGCTGAACTGCTACCGTCCTTGTACTGAACTGTTGCCTGATTGGAGTTCACTATATTTGGATGAAAAGTTCATGTCTACATTGATTTTTCGTTGCAGTTGCAGCTTAGTTTTTTTGTAATTTTATCCGTCCAGTGCAATTAGTGATGAAGTACTAAGGGAAGTGAACCATTCTGTTCACACATAGTGGCACTGATATAAATAAGTACTCCGTAGCACAATCTGGAGTGGAAACAAGGCTGATTGCACATAGGGAAGGAAAATCTTCATTCTTTCTTTGACCGTTTTACTACAGTTGTACTTATACAGCAGGTGTTAAAATCAAATAGTTTACTGAGGTTCTGGAGCACTGGACACAGCACAAAAGCGACATGAAACACTGACCACTTGAACATTTTCAAGTTGGAAATAAAGTGACTAAACTATGCAACACAAATTATAGTGAGTGTGGTTCACAGTATCCATTTAATTCATATACTCCCTCCGACCAAACGATGGCGATAACGTGCCATTGCTCAGCTGTTCCTGAACAATTTGAGATGCAAGAGTAGATAGGTTTCTGAAACACAAAATTTTCAGAGACCTTGGCACGGTCACTGGTGGGTTTGGTTTGGTATTGCTGTCCAAGGGGTTTCCTGAAGCTCAGCATAGACAAAGGTTGTCCAAGAGCATTCCTGAAGCTCAGCATATACAAGGCTGTCCAAGGGCTTTCCTGAAGTTCAGCATAGACAGGGTAGCCTAGAGGTGTTCTGTAGCTGCCAAGCTGCCAGTATATGTGAATCCACATATATACTCTGTTGCATATTCTATCTATGATGATGCATACTAGTAGTATATAGCCTGGGCACATGCATGGACTAAATTTTTTATTGATTTGGAATGCTCACACACAACCACACCCTTAATTGCACGTTGCTATTCTTCATGTATGGAGTAACCACGCATGCTATTTTCAGAACAAATGTACGCGGTGTAGAAATCAAACCATGTATAGTATTTAAACTTGATGGAAAATGAAACTAGACTTGTTCATCAAATTTATGCACTGCTGAATTATTGTGCGCATACTCATTTGATGAAGTTGTCAAAATTGAAGCTTTAGCCTTGTGGTATCTTGATGCCATGAATTGCACCTGAATATGATACTGTTGCTTTTGTAGATGATGTCATGCCTTCAGATGTTATCTTGATGCCATGAATTTTCATGCTTGGTGAATTTATGAGAGTGAAACAACAAATCCATTTTACTGATTGTTGTTTGTCCACAACGCCATCTTTATCTGTAAGACATGAGTTCATTTGACTAGTAAGATGAATCTTATTTTTACAATTGTGATTTTCAGACATGGATGGTCAAGGCGCTAGCGAGGAGTGTGAAGAGTATCACCTCATGTTTAGTAAGACCTTCAGAAGTGAGGATGAAGGATATGAGTTCTATAACGATTATGCAAAGGTCAAAGGGTTCAGTATTAGGAAGGAGGAGGTGAAATATTTGCCAGTCACACACCTGGTTCAGATGGACGATGCAAGCTAAAGATGGTTTCGTACCTGAGGGAAATAACAGTAGACACGTTTGGTCTGAACAGGTATGGACAATGTCGAGTCGCTGCTTAACCCTGACAAAGCCTATGCGAGCCCACAAGTTCTTACTAATAGAAATCATCATCTTTCCGCTCAAGTTGGTGGTACAAGAAGGAATAGTACTCAGCTTGGTACCATCTCTACTCAGAGGGTTTTGCTGACTCGTGGAAGGACCCGAAGGAACCGGTAACTAACTGGTGTATAAGGGAGACAGATATCTGACCTATTTGTAACCGGTGGTCTAGGTGTCCGTCAGTTGAGTTCTTGTATCTGAGTATGACTAGTTTGTTTCCTAGTACCTTTGCAGTGCTGTGGTTTCTCATTGTTTTGTGACCCTGGTTGATGTAAATGCCAGTTTTACTTTTACCTAATGAAGAGCTCCGTTTGATTATTACAGTTCCAGAAGCCCAGTGCTTAGATGATGTTTGGATCTTTACCATTCTGCTTCTGATGTGGATCTGCATGTCCTCACTTGCCAATAGTACTTGAAGTTCCAGTAGCGTGATGCTTAGTTCCAGCTTCTAAAACTACTTTCTCCAGTCACCATGCATTGTTTCTAGAGAAATGCTAGCAGAAATCTTGTTTCTGTTTTTTTTTTTTTTGGAATTTAACAGTGCAGATCGGTACTGTCTTGTGCTTTCTAGCAATCAGTGTACGAGAAAGAAATAAAAACGCTCATATCTCTTAGCTCTTCCATTTTTTCTTGAATACCATACTATATTTTCCTGTTTTGGTATGGTACAAAATCTTGAAACTCAAAGATGTCATTTATCTACTTGAGAGAAGCCTTCTCCGAGCAGAAAAAGTAATGCCGATAAAATTCCGGTTGGTAAAAAACTCCATACTTTTCCAGTTGGTCATAACTTCGCATCAGTTTGGTTTAGAACTTCGCATTAGTTTGGTGATCTTACGCTCGGTTAAAACCAGAATGATAAATTGAACAATTAAAAAAGTAGGATAAAGAGTATTCTGAATCAAGCAACATAACTAACTTAGCTGCCAGATTGCATTCAGTTACCACTGAAGAAGCTAAGTTGGCCATGGCTGCACATAAATTTATCTAAACGGCATGTAGACTAATTATTCCGCACATCGACTATGGTTGGTATAGCGCTTCATGAAACGTCATACTTCAGTAGTAAGGCCTCTAGCGGGTTGGCCGACGAAATCTGGGAACTCTCCTGAAAGGGCACAAAGAAGATGAGAGTTACAAAGGAACATACAATTGGACATCTACATTGTACAAAGGCTGCAAAACTCACCCATAACCACCGTAAGGTGGAAAATACGGTAACCCATATGATCTATAAGGGTATCCATGGTATGGATTAAATGCTCCGCGTGGTGGATGCTGCTTCATCCGAGGGACATTGGTACTCTTTGCTGAAACCTGTTGAGCAGAGTGAAGGTTGAGTTAATTCAAGAGCAAGACATTGTTCAAAAGAGGTACTGGAAACTTGAGGCTCAATGAAAGTCTGCTGAATAATTCTAACCTTGATCTGACGACCATGCAGTTCAGATTCATTCATATTAAGAGCCTCTTGAACTGCAAGATGGTGCGCCCTATGATTGTCAATACCGGTGCAGCATATTATGTTGGGTGTTAAACAGAAGAGGCGTAAGGGAGGTTGGGCGGTGAACTGCACCTCCTGGTTGTAGCCTACTTTCAGAAATAGCTCTTTCCGCTCATCCATTTCACATTAAGTCATGCCCCTTGCTTGATGCAGGTTATAACTTAAAGAAGAATGAACAATGAAAGGTTTGAGTCTCACATGCAATGTACAAGCACAAAAGGTAAGATCATTTAGCTGGTAGTTGGACTATACATTTTATTGCAGATTATACCAGACAGATTTATTTTTCTTTGGGCGTGTATTCTTCATTCAGGATTTTGGGATTTTGGTATTTCCCACTTTGCACACAATATAACTGCCATTTTTCTCATTTGGGTTTATTTCAGCCTTTTTGTTAGCTTTGTTGAACCAAAATGCATCAAAACAAATACTTAGCTACTTGAAACATGTTGTATCTTATTGTGAGACTGATTATTTGCTCCATTTATGCATCTTGCTGTGAGACTATTTCTTTTACAGCTGGTATTGTGAAACTGATTATTTCCTTCATGTTTTGACTATCTCTGGATGGACATTTAGGTTCTGTCATGTCACCAAGAGAACGATATTTTGTTCATATGAAAGTGATTACCTGTCTATAGTATGTGGGTTTACGTGTAAGATTTGAAATTATAAGAGCATATCATAGTTGTTCATCATCATAACTTATTGTTTGTTTTGATATAAGATGATACATGAAACTTGTATAATAAAGAAGGTGCAAATCATCTTTGTTCAAGTGCCACCAGAAGGCATGAGATTCACAAAGACATTGATGGTTAATTTGATATAGTTTTACTAATGGGCATATAATTTGCTTTTGCAGAATTTATATTAGTGACGCGCGCATTGCGCACGCAAGATTACTAATACTTGCATAATATGCAATCTGAATTCATTCCTCAAAAACCTAATCAACTGTTTTGGGAGCAAAGTGTGAGTCTAACTTGCTGCCTAATCCTATGTTGTCCTTGATCTCAAATTGTCAAGTAACCCAACAGATAGAACCTATAGGAAACTTTGGGAGGCCTGGAACTCTAGAACTAGTGCAATTAGGCCATTCGGATCCACATTGACAAGCTGTTGATGTGTATGCTTTATGTGCTAATGGAAAACTGGCACCACAAAGTCACTTACATGGAGCAGCACGCAGACAAGAACATGGACGCGCCGGCGACCACCCAAACACGCGCCGGGACGATAGCCACCGCCAAGACGACATGAGCGGCGCGCCGCGATGATAGCCAGGCAGCGTTCACGGAACTGCCTGGTGGGCTTGGCCTTGGCGAGCGAAGAGGACGACGCCATCGATCTTGGATCCACATGGGGCCAACGCCGCCGCCGGAACAGTAATGGGACGGGGACAGCGGACGGTGGACGGGGGTAGATGGGCGCACGGGTGATGCAGGCCGTGCGGGAGGGCTTCGCTAGCGCCAGGTTCGTCAAGGACATGGCGCATCAGCAGTCGGCCTCGTCCATGGCGAGGACTACCAGGACGCTGACAGTTGGCGCAGACGATGGAGTCGGGGGTGGGGACGAGGAGGCAGAGATCCTCCATGGCGATGGTGAGGAAGCTGGCCGAGGAGTCGCTGCACACCGTCGTCTTCCTCTCCATCTGGGGCGGTGGCGCCGGAGTTGGGGAATGGAGAGAACGGCGGCGGAACGTCTCGCAACAAAGTCACGGAAGAACGAGCAATCTCCACCCTGTGTTCGGCAGAACATGGGGACTGGACCAGTCTACTGGGCTAGGTCCGTCTATTGGGCCAGGCCCATCTTCTTCTTTTTTTTTTGCGGGGACATCTTCTTCTTTTTTATGTATATGCGAAAATTTGCTCAGGTATGTAACATACCTCTCAACTTTTGGACTGTGGTATGAAAGTATTTGAGCCATCGGATGCACGAAAATTAATGGCTATTATTCATTTGAGGGTACCACAAAAGAACCCCTTTTATAAAGGGGAAAGTTATCAAGGATCTGGTCTGGTGGATCTGTACCGTAAATATTGGACGCAGATCTGGTTCACCACGTGTCAGATAAAAACCAAACCAAATGACAATTACCTCCACTACACGTGGAAATCGAGGGGATGCCTAGCGCAATGATCGGTCACTTCCCAAACAGACTGCTCAGAGCAGGGATGGGCCTGTCAGGTCACGTCCCGTCAAATCCGCAGCTGCAGTTACAACGTCATTGATGATGTTATCAAAATTATCGGCTCCTCATTAACGAAGCATCCAAAGGAATCTACTGCATTTGTTGCAAACATCCGTCCCTAGACTCGGGGGCTACTCCCATCGGGAGCGCTGGACGCGCACCCGATAAAAACTTCTGAAGCCAAAGAAGAACGGACCTAAAGGTTCCAGAAGATCCAGGATCGAGCCTGGGGACTTGATCCTGAGTAGAGTAACGTTGTTTTGCCATCGACAGTTAATTAGCATCGATTTATCGAATAAGACTAGGCTCGTTACTTTTATCCCTTATGTACTATCATATTATATGACTTCACCCGAAGTTTTTGAAGACCCGATATACTAAAAGGTATCGGATGATGAAGAAAATTCAGAAAGCATCGACATCAGAATCTTCGAGTAGTACAGTTTGAGTCTACGTACGATTGCAAGCATCCGTCCCTAGACTCGGGGGCTACTCCCATCGCGAGCGCTGGATGCGCACCCGATATCATGCAATTTCGACTACAAGATGATCAGGAAGGACCAATTCTTTTCAACAATTAAGGATATCCAGGAAGGCAATTATAGTCCTTGCCTGAAACTTCACTTCGGCCAGTCACTCGGGGGCTACTGATGTGGGCAGTACCTTTCCGGTACCCGACATTAGTCTACCTCATCTGGCCCAACTAGGGGCCCATGAAGATTTCCCAACAACCAAGGTGGGTCCATATGTCGGTTCCAGTAAAGGAGACCTACTAATGGATGAATTCTTGATGAACGAGGCAAGAAGACATCGTTAAAGGAAACACTAGAATAGATCTCATGTAACCTAGTCGAGTTCGGACAGGACTCTCGGGACCTGTCCTGCTATATAAAGGCCAGGAGGGGGCTTGCCAAATGACACAACATCGATACGAAGAACCACCGCAAGTTAGAGCTAGAAACCTAGAATCCTTGCCTCTCGGCGAGTCGACCATAGCAGCCTATCAGCTACCCCATTGTAATTCGATATATTCGATAATCAAGATCAGACAAGCAGGAAGTAAGGGTTTTACCTAATCGAGGGCCCTGAACCTGGGTAAATCTCTCTCCCCGTTTGTTTGGTATCCGATGTCTCGTGCTAGCCTGCAGGATTCCGTCAACCCTAAGCCCCTCATGGTGGGAATTTCCGAGGAGCACCCTCGTCAATGGCCAAAGCCTAGGAGCCGAGACGCAACTGAAGAAGCAGGCGGTGGTGGCCATGCCAAACGGTTGGCTGGCCACAAGGCAACCAAGACCGAGATGCACCGTAAAGCTTCCTCATTGGCGTTCCAAGAGACCTTGAGGGAGTTGATGGTCCAGAAGGAAGATGCCATCACCGAGAGGGAACATAGGCGACACAAAGAGAAGAGGCAACCACAAAGAGCTTTGTTGATCTTCAAGTGACGCTCTTGAGTTGGAAGAGGCCCTTGCCAAGTCTAAGCTCGTTGAGGCCGAGGCCAACGCAAGCAGAGGCGGACCTTAGTGGAGGCCAAAGTGGGTCGCCGCCCCCCAGCCCATGAAGAAACTTCCTATTATATACATGTAGTTGGCCCATTTGTCCATTGAAAGTCAGCCCGAATCTCATTTAGCCCCACCCGAGATTCCGGCCAAGGTCCGCGCCTGAACGCAAGGCTCATGGATGCTGATGCCAAGTCCAAGGTGTTGGAGGCCGAAGCTAAGATCATGGCTGAGAAGAACTGGATCATGCTCACGGACTTGGCCACCATCATCGATCCCGTGCAAAGGGCTTGGATCGAGAAGAGGCAAAAGATGATCCTTGCTCGCGAAGATTGGAGGATGGCATAGATGGTTGCCATTTGGATGAAAGTAGCAACTTTTTAGGTAAAGCTTACCACTTTTTGGAAATATTGTAAGATATTTTCTAACTTTGCATATTTCGGAGACACGTGTCACTAGTTGGCGCTGCCTAGTTGGCTAAGACATATGTTTGCCACATATTTTGCTTCTCAACTGCAGTATTTTTTGTGTTGAAATTTAAACTGAAGTTTTTGCCAACTGGTCAGACTTGGGCAAAGCCAGCGGACCGAATGAGTCGCGCTGCTGGACGTTCTTTACGATGGGCCACTAGTTTCGGTCGGCCCGCTGGAGATGCCCAACGGTAGAGGCTCTTTCCGATGGGTCACCAGTTTAGGTCCGCCCGCTGGAGATGCCCAAACGGCAAGGCCTTTAGGGCATGACTGAAGATGCTTTAAGAGCATATCCACCGGCGGCCCCAATAGCGTTTTGGGGGTCGGCAGCGAAAATGGGCTCACACCGGTGCGGCCCAAACGGTGCCAGCACTTTTTCGAGCCCAATAGAATCGCCGGCAACCCCGTGTTGACCCCTTGGCCAAGGGCACGAATCAGGCGCTGGCGCCTCGCGGAACGACGGTTTTCGCGGGTGGGGGCGCCTTGTCAGCGAGAGGACACGACGGTGCACATCGGAAATGATGCAGGGAGTTTGGTCATCAGCGTTAATGGCCTCCCGCGCGGAAACCCAAATGACGAGGGCGGCGACTGGCCACGCGGTGTCCACCTACCTTACCCACGCGCCTTCAATGCGCGTCCACCACCTCCCTTTAAACCCCAGCGGCGCGCACTTCTCTCTATTCCCCGCCGTTCAACCCTAGCCGCCGCCGTCCAACCACCGCGCAAACCTCCCACGCACCCCGTCGACGATGGCGCACAACGACCAGGCCGACGGCAGCGGCGGCGACGTGCTACGCTTGTTGCAGCTTAGCCTCGACGAGGCCGACGTACTGTACTGGCACCGCATCCCCGTGCAAGTACAATACAAATTGCCGCACGGCTGACACGTCTCCAACGGTGGCTTCGCTGTGCCGCCGTTGCCACCTCCTGGAGAACAGACGCGGGCCCTCGCCAGGGAACGACGGAGCCTGATGACACCGGAGGAGAGGAGCTTGCCGGACAACGCTCTCGACAGCCTGACCTGGGCACGACGTTTCGAAGACGAGCGGCCCTTGAGGTCGCGTGGGAGCGGCCGCTTCAACACCGTCGGCTGCCGTGACGTCGACAACACGCTCCGCCAGTACGACTTTCTCCAACGCGTCCGCGTCGATAGGCAACGGGACCCGATGTACTTCCCGCGGGCGGGGTGCATGGCGCCGGCGCCGACCCTGCAGAGGGCGCCGGAAAGGACCGCGGCGTCCAGAAGCTCGCGCACCGGATCATCGTCTACCATCGTGCGCACGCGGTCGGCCGCGCTCGCGCCTCCTTCCGGAGGCGTCATCATCCGCGACGAGGCGAGGCACGCGTCCTCTGCTCCGGCCCGTCGGACGACGGGGTCGAGCCGCCGCCCCCGCGTCAAGGAGGAGGACGCCGCAACCTCGCCACCACTTCCGCCGGCGAAGAAGACATGGTGGGAGAAGGAGGCCGAGGCGTAGGCGACCCTCCATGGTGACGACGACGAGGAGGAGTTCCCCGGCCATAACTTCATTCTCGGCCGCTCCATCGACGAAGACTACCGGCATATCGCGATCGACCCGCGGCAGGCGGCGGTGTGGTCCGCCAGGGACTACCGTGCCAACTTCGTCGACCTCGATGGACCATCGGAGCTGCCGGCGCCAAAGGAGGAGAAGGCCAACGTGGAGGAGGCCGACGAGGACGACAGTGCGGTCCTTCAGGCCATCCAGCAACGACGACGGCGACGACCTGAACTTCAGCGCCTTCGACTCCCGGTGCACCTATATGTTTTATTTAGTGTTTTAGTTTAAATTCGCGTTAAATTTGTACAAATTTCGTTCGAACTTCGTATGAATATCGTTTTAAAATTTTAATTTTAAATTTTAAAATCTATCGGGGCTGGCGTATGGGGGCGCCGGTGTGGGAGCAGCATCCCCAAATAAAGGATGCTCTGCCGACGCTTTCCATACGGCAGTGCCGGCAGCCCCTGCCGACGCCTATTTGAAAGCCGCAGGTGAAGATGCTCTAACTAGCCTCACTGTTGATGATCTTGGATGGGCATGTTGTGGTGGCCCGGCACTACATGATGCATGCCCGGCACCGGCAGAGACATGCTTTGCCGATGACACTGCTTTCCCTGCGACCCATGGTGGCCTCTTCTGCTTTGTGACTTTTCGTCGTGCTCGTGGACCTCGCCCGCGCTCGCGGCAGCATTCATACGATACGACTGACTCCCCTCCGCATGCATCAGAGACTCACGGGCCATGTCTCCCGCCCAGCAGTATTTTTCTTTGCCTGCTTTTGCCCATTTCCCCCTTGCATGCCGGGGGCCGTGTCCGGCTAGCCGCCTTTCCTATACGTGAAAAGAGAAGGCTTTGCATGGATTTGTTGGTACTACTTATAGTACTGTAAATTGCATGCATATGCTGTTATGTACTGTCTGCAAGGTTGAAGCAAAAGTCTCCTCTTGACTGATTAACATGCTAGCGCACCAAAGCTTAGCTTAGCTTAGCTAAGTTCCACCCCAAATCCTAGCTTAGCTGATTCCACTCTTTCAGGCCTCTCTTTTACGGTTCATTCGCCTAGCTGGACCAGTGGCGACGAGCCCATGCCTGGCCGTGTGTAACAATTAGAATTGCGATGGTGCTTGCTCCACCAGCGCCGCGCGGTCGGAAATAGGCAGAGGTCGCTCTAATTAACGCTCCACTGAAGGCTGGCGGCCGGTGAACACGAAAGAGCTTAAAGCAAAGTATAAGCTCGGTCAAAGTCAACTATCCCGGCTTAATTAGGCACCGATTAATTGGTCCTTCCTTCGTAGGCTTCGAGCCAACAAGCGAAGCCGAGCCAAACAGTCTGGCTCCACGCCAAATTAAAGCCGAAGCCAGTAGTGCTAGGTAGCTGTGTTTTTCTATACTAGTGCGGCGCGCATCGATGCCTCGATCCAGTCCTTACTCGATCGGCTTCGCATCAATCCTCGATGGCTGGAGATGCCCCAGCTAGCTATAGTGAGCGGAGGCCGTGAAAAGGTTTCACTAGCTACCATATGGAGCTAGCTTTGCTCCCCTCCCCTCCCCTGCCCAGCATTCTCGTCGTCAAGTTGTAGCCACCAAGACCTCGCCGGATCGGGCTGGCACCTCGCCGCACTGTCTGTCCCCTGCTGGACCTCAGCTCAGTTGTCGTCGAGGAAGGGCGCCACGGCATGCTTCTACTCCTGGTCCGGCGAAAGCTGCCTGAGAGGACCACCGTCGTCGGCGTGCGCCAAGCGCAGATCGAGATCCAGCCATTTCAAAGACAATGAGAGGTGAGTTTGATTTTTTTTTACGATTTAGCGTCTGAATAATCGGCCTGACTTTGCTAGCTTCTGTGTCGCATCTAACTAGGGTCGACCCTAATTAATCTGCGAGTTAGCACTTGTATTGGAATAGGAAATTAGCCAGGTACACAAGGCGGCGACCGAGAGGGCAAGCGCTGGCCGCCGGGAGGGGTCCGTTGCCGCTCCGTCTGCTTCATTCCCACATAGCCAATGGCCCCTGCAACTTGAAGTTTTTTTTCAAAGATAGTCCCCGCCCCCCCTGCTTGAAGCTGCAGACGCACATGCCGGCCGGCCGTGACATCCGTTGATGCGACGTGTAGAGCATCGATCCGCATGGCATTTAGTGCCCACCAGCAAACGTACAGCAGCAGGACAGGAGAAATAATGCCATCCCATATCAATTTTTTTCCAAGACAAGATGTCCCATACATATCATATTCTTTTTTTCCAGCGCGCGTGACCGACCAACCAAGCCAGCATATGCATGGGGACGACTACAATATTGGAGGGGGAGGCGTCGTGATTAGCGAGACGCTAGGGCAAAACCCCAGCCCATGCGGTTCGAGGAAAAAACAACCGTAACGACAGGGTAGAGGGGTGTAAGAAAAAACCCAACGCGTCACTAGATCTACCTATGCACTTTTATCTCTTTCCTTTTCTACGGAGCCGGAGAAATAGAAAACCAAGCTGGAAAACAAAACAAAATCGTGACTCGTGAGGTAAGAAGATATCGGTCGGTGGCAGCTGCAACCGATCCTCTATCCTCCCCTCATAATAATTGTCCTTTCTTCTCACGAGGTCCCTGTGGTGTGAGGAGAGGACTCTTTCTCCTCCACGCAAGGCTCAGATCCCCATCTTCTCCCCCACACAAATTTGCATGGCCAAAATCCGAAGTTCCATGCGCCATGGATCGGAGATGGAATCCAGCCGGAGCCCTTACGAACGGTTCTATGCGCAGGCCGCGCAACGTGCGGCACGCCATCGCGATCTCGATCGCTGGCCGGCGCGCAGACTCGCTCGGGGAAGACGGCCGCCTTCAGCTAGCCATCATCACCGGCCGGACTCATGGGGGTTCAGCCCGTGCAGGTGATGGTCATACTGTCGCCGGCAACCACAAGAGAGCTACCCATGCAGGTGATGATGGTCATCTACATCTTGTTCGGCGTTTGAGATAATTATTATGCCCCGTTATTTTTCCTGTGACACAGCACAGCTCCTGATATTCGTTTCCTTATTATACTTTTTGCCTCGTGCTGCAGATTCATCAAGAGCCAAAATAAAATTCATATCAGACGGGTAGTCGTTGCATATATATGCTGGGGCACTTATATATTACCCAGCAGGTCTGGTTTTGGCTCTCGGCATTGCCCGTAATACCCAAATTGCTGGTTTCATAGAAAATTTCTGTCTTAGAACACATTTCAGGATTAGGATAGGGAGTCAATTCTTCAAGGATGGTACCCAAGATGTTAATGGCCTCTGGAATTGCTGGGTGCACGCGTTGCATTCTGTTGTGCTATAAGTCTGCTGCAATGCCTAGGGTGCTCTGCATATAGAATGAGATCAAATTAATGGTTAAGTATTTTTCATTTTTTCTAGACTGTATGCAGCAATTTCGCATTGGCAAATAACAACTGGACATGTGCCTGCATCGTTGATCTGACGCCCGTAGGCAGATCCTGTATGTATGTTTACAAAGTTATGGTCCAATGTTCCGGTCAAATGCAGTGCTTGATTGTACCCCGTTCCTGGAAACAAAGCATACTTTTTTTTTTCTCAAGTCAAACAATGTATGGAGTTCTTTCCTGGTCCAAAAGTCTGGTTTCTTTCTAGAGCAATGACATACCTTTTGTTAGTTATGGTAATGAGTTGATCTTTGTCCTTTTGTCCTTCATCCTGATCTGAAGGCTGTTACTGTTAACAGATATTGTTATGGGTTGTGTCGTGCCTATCCCATTGGCCTGCATAGTTTTCATTTTTTTTTTTTGCATTGTGTTAGATTTACACAGTCGTTGCTTTTCTGCCGTCTTCAACTTTTGTTATTACCAAAACATTCTCTAGTGTGTCATATAACTAATTTTGTACGTATTCTCTTTTGGATACTTGGTGGAGTAACCTTAGTTTCTTTAATTTCTATCATAACATAAACTCGTTTTCATTGTTTTTGCAGTTGAGAGAGAGGGGTGTCAACATTCTTATAGCTACTCCTGGAGTTTGGTTGATTTACTGGAAACGGCGAGAGTATGCTCCCAGTCAATCAGGTACCTTGCCCTTGACGAGGCAGATAGAATGCTGGACATGGGTTTTGAACCGCAGGTTAGGAGAATTGTTGAGCAAATGGACATGCCCCCACGAGGTTTCAGGCAAACATTGTTGTTTAGCGTTACATTCCTGGGAGAAATCCAGGTTAGATTTTAATCTCCCTTTTCTGTAGTAATCTAAATGCAATACGTTCCTGGAATAAGCATCTTCGCTCCATTTAAACGGCTGGTTCTTGCTATTAAGTTTGAGCCCCTGATTGTGTTCGTTTTTTCTTCTTCTTGTTGCCGCTTGATATGCTTCTCTCCTATTGAGCTATACCCTAAATTTGGTTGATGCTAGCTGTACTATTTATGCACTATGTCAAATATTCCTTGCATGGTGTTAAGCTTGGTTCAATGCTAGACGAGCTTAGGCAAATGCTTTCTGAAAAGACTATTAGGTTAAGCCGATGATCAACAATCTCGGTTCAAAAGCCAAACAGTGAAAGTATTGGTAGACATCAGTCACATTTATGATGCGAGAAGTTTTATGCGTAGGGCTAGGCTTATAAAGTGCCTTTCTATTTTTCGTCTAGTGAAAATATCCTTCTTTGTTGCTCGCACATCTGTTCGGTGATCACTGTTATCTGGCACTGGTGTAACTTTGGCAAGTTGTGTCCTTGTGCCGACTTATCTTTAGCTCTCCAATTGGGTTTCTTGTGTGAATATTATTTTCATGTAGGATATTTTCAAATTATTGTACTCCGTCCAATCTATATTAGTTGCCACTAATATAGATGTATCTAGACACATTTTAGTTCTAGATACATCCATACTAGTGGCAAGTAATATGAATTGGATGGAGTAGTTAAAGTTTCCCAATTTGCATTCTTAACGATATGGAGGCTACTCTAATGAACACAGAGAATGGACTCTGACTATCTGGAGAACTACATATTCCTGGCTGTTGGAAGAGCCGGGGGGGGGGGGGGGGGGTCGAGTACTGATCACCTAGAGAGTTGAGTTTGTACAAGGAGGCAGACAGTGAGAGGTCACCTCATAGATATGCTCCATGCACAAAGAGACAATGCAGACCGTGGAAAGGTAATATATTGACAGACCCTTTTATTAGTGCTCAATCAATTTCCCTTATGTCATGTTGTTGTTTAGTTTCTCTTAAGAACATGTTGCGGAAGTACCTGAGGAGTGTGGAGAGATACACCAAGTAACCATACAGATCTTTAGTCCTGGTACTCATTTTTCAATTGTTTTTGCTGCAGCAAGCTCTCGCCACTTGTTCTCGCCACTTGTCCTTGCGGAAACCAAAAAGGGTGCTGATGGTTGCAGGTCGATCCGGCCAGCTCCACTCTTAGGTGAGTTCGTTATGCAATTTCTGTGTGTTTGCCGACCGTCTGGGTCACAAGGGCGATATGTAGTATGTGACTGTCTGGGGCCGATATGTAGTATACGAATTAGCAGTTCTATTGGACTGAATTAGAAGTTAGGCTTAGTCTAGGCAAGGTGGTTGCCTGGCTGGGGCAGCGTTGGTCACCGGGGGGATCCCGCCGACCGCCACTCTCGTGCCAGTTTCCACATAGTGCCCTTTGCTCTTTTTTTCTCTTGGAACCGGAGGAAGGCCCCGAAGGACCTAGAAGCTGCATTAATTATCCATAATGGAGGTACAAAATACAAAAAGGATCCTAAGAAAGTACATTGCAGTCCTCACAATATGCGACAAGGACCCTAAAACAAAACATGAAACACGATCAAGTCCTTTCTCTCCACTACTTATTGCTTGGACTCCACTGTCGGCCACCCTCTCCATCGCCAACCACTTAGGGGAGAGTGTGATGGCCGACCCTAGGAATCCCTTAAACGGCCTCCGCCTTGGAGGTTGAACTAATGCCATCATCGGCATTCGGAGTGGATGCAGTCAACTCGAAATTATGGCTATACGAGGCTGTCATGTATTTGACTCTAAACTGCAGCAAGGGATTTCACCACGAGTCCACCACCATTTGAACCTTGATGACACCGATTTACCCTTCCCCGCCACCATGGCCGACAAGGGCAGGAGGACCCAAGATCTGAAGGTATCTACGCTTATTGAAGAAGCTCACCTCGAAGAGATTCTCTTTTGCCTTCCATCTAGGAAGCTTGTCGGTGATGCTCGAAGGTGACCGACCGGCAGTGTGCCAAATCGCCAAACTGAGGAGCTCCTGATGTTGGCCTTATAGTTGGAGATCCCTCTAGAAGACATCCCCACCTGCAACGGCTCCTGCCACCAGGATGATCCTTAGCGAACCGCCATCCCCCCAAATGGCCAGTTGGGTGGGAGGGCCAGAAAACAACCCGCAACAGCACCCTGCGAACTTTGTCAGGCACGCCCATGCTGGATCCGCTCCATAGGGAGGCATTTGGGTCGGTCGGCACTTGCGGTCACGCTAGCGTGGTGCCGTAGGCCCCATTGTTAACAACAAGGAGCGAAAGGGTCAACTTTAAGTAATGACCCATGTGGCGACATGGTTGAGTTCTGCTATGGAGTAGTGGAGCACACTGGCCCGCCAGTCTACACACCGCCTTTATAACCCGCCAGGGCACGCCGTTCAGCCTCCACATCTTTTCGTGATACCCTCGAGTTTCCTCATCTTCCACGCGCACTTCCTCACTAGCGGTCGTTTCGTCGATGATGGACCGCAACGATGCTAAGGACGGAGGCATCGGCTACAAGCCGCAGAGCCTAATGGTGTTGAAGGCGGAGGTCTTCGCCGACAACGACATTTTGGTACCGGTGGACTGGCACCTGACCATCGACTGGAATATCAACCACGACGGGCTCACCATTACGCCACCCCCCCACAACGAAGAACTTCGTGTGCCCTCATCGAGGAGATGCACATAGCTCTGCTACTGGCTCATGCTCAACAGGCGGACCCAGATTGGGCCACACGTAGTGTGCTTTCAGAGATATGGCCAACTCTGGCGGCGGCCCCTACAACAAGCGCTAAAGGTGGTGGCATCTGTGACATGGATGGGGTACTCGCCAACTATAGGTACGTCGTGCCCTGCCCCCACCCAATGGCTGCCGATAACCACTCCCTCTCAATGTTCCGCGTCGCTCCACGTCTTCACGTTCGTTTGGGTTCAAACTTTGTATGTATCCTAAATGTTTGAATGAAAGCTGCCCGGTTTGTTTGCATTTTCTTTCAAAATTTGGGTTTCAAGTTCTGGCGCAGCCAAAAGGCCTACATCAGTTGTTAGCGCCTCCAAAACTCATGTGACGGTGATAGAGTTGGGGCCACCGGTGGTGATCCTTTTCCGCAACCTACTTTCATGAGGCATATACCAAGAAGTCAAACCCTAAACTACACCTAGACTATCCTGTACATGAGGAGACCGGACTCCTCTCCGGCCGCCAGTAGGACTGTAGGAGGAGAGGAGCCGGCCCAAGTGGAGGGTGAGGAGAGAGAAGTTGAGCAAGCAAGATGCTGAATACGGAGACACACATGCTGCCCTCCGTTGATGTGATGCAGAAGATCGATCTGCATGGCATTTAGTGCCCACCAGTAGGCCTACAACAGGACCGAAAGTAATGCGATCCTTAGAGCAAGTACAATAAAGGCTAGTCAGCTGGCTATAAGAGATAAAATATTACCCTCTGTGTTCCATTCTATAGTGTCTATAGTTTTTTGGCACGGAAATTAGCGCAAGAGTATTTTTTTACACAAGACCCCTAGCTGAACGATTTGAGATCAACGTAAAATTTGGAAAAAACAATATCTTACTAACTTACCATAACAAATTTGGGACCTAAACGATTTGGGAGCTGAACGGGGAGGGTGTAATTGAAAAAAAAGCTAAGCTACAACCTTATATTCTGAAACAAATGTCAAAAATCTATAGGCACTATAGAAAGGAACGGAGGGAGTATATGTTTGCTTAGTTGGAGGTGAGAGATTATGAGAGAGAGAAGGGAAGTGGGCTTTTATGCAATAGCCAGCTCTAGCATGTGCTCTTAGACACTATGTGGTGGGCCATGTATTGTAAAAATACTACATTTTTATAACTTACTACTACTATTGTACATGCTAGCTACATAAATTGACTATAGATGACGTGGCAAACTGTTATAGCCGGCTACCGGCTACTTGCTTGCTATATTGGCGCGTGACCGACCAACCAAGCCGGCATATGCATCGGGCCAATAATAAATAATATTGTACTAATATATATCGTGGACGCTCGTGATGCGACCTCGATCGAGAGCACGATCCGGGGTTAAAGCCAACCAAAGGTATCGAGACGCTACCCGTGGTTGGATGGTTAGGAGGGCAGTGGCACCCCCAGCCCACCAGAGTTCAAATCCCAGATTTGACACTTTGATGTCTCATAAAGGCGGAATATTCTTCAGTGGGAGGCGACGTTCCCGTCAACAGCGAGGCGCCTGTGGTGACTTCGTCAATCTCAAGACCCGCCGGATCAGTTATTCAACGCAGTCTCTTGGAGGTGCTCATAGGGGTAGGGTGTGCGTGTGTGCGTTCATAGGGGTGAGTGTGTACGCGTATGTATGAGCGTCTTTGATTGTACTGTATTTCGCAAAAAAAAAAAAGAACGGCCAAGCCGGACGGCCGATCGGTGTCGGGTGCCAATCCTTTTTCCGTTCCGTCCTGCTCTCCTTGTGCTACGTATGCACTACCCAGGGGTACCTGTTTCCTTTTTCTATACGCGGGAGATATAACAAAATCGTGAGATAATCACGGCGGAACCGATCTCTCCTCACGAGCTCATGGCTTCTTCTCCACGCAGGGCGACTCAGATCTCATGCCGTATCCGGAGAACCACCAAACTCGCCGGAGCCGACGACCTTGCGCACGCTCCCATTCGTGCCGTGCAGGGTGCGCTCTGGAACCGCCCGAGAGAACCACCATGGTCGGCGGTGGCATGTGGCCGGCCCGGACGGCCTCGTGGTCGCATGAAACGCAAGTCTCCCGTGTCGACGGCGTCCTGGTGTGATATGCTGCCCAGTATCGACCAGCGCTTGGATCGGTAACTGCCGTCGGGGAAGACGGCGTCGATTGAGGTTAAGGTTGCCGGCTGGCGTGCGGCACAGCAGGATCTGTATTATCAGTAAGGAAAAATGCTCTCCTGAAGTTCCAGGTTTTAGGTTTACTTTTGTTTGAGTATTACCGGTTAGGGTTTGAGGTGCGCTCACTCAGTCCACAGAGCTTAGGGTGAAGGGTGAATGGGTGATGCGGATGCACCACGGATCGAGATCTCTTGCTCAGCTCACCGGCTTCCCATCAAATAACTTACAACATCTTCAGTCGCGTCCCTCAAAAAACGTTCGGCACGATGGTTGTGACATGTTTGGAGACAGCGCCGGACAAAAAGAGACCAAAAATCTGTAAAAAAGGAGACTTTTCCCATCCATGTCCCTCAAAAATCGTCCGGATGAATGCATTTTTAATAGAAGGGACAACGTCATGTGAGAAAAGTAGGTGAGAAAAGTAGGAAAAAGAGAATGCCATGCGGGAACTAGGGCCTGCATGCATGCATGTGGACGCTGTTTTTATGTACGGCGTCCTCGGTAGAGATACACAGAGTCTCTACCGGAGACGCCAAACACAAAATACGGCGATGTTTAGCTTTGAAAACGCAACTGGAAATATTTTTTCTCCATTCCTGTCCGCGTTTGGGGGAAGCGACTGGAGATGCTCTTATGTTGGAAAAGAATGAACTATAGTTGACAACTGCAAGTTAGTACTCTCCTTCTTTGATTGTTAGTTGCTGGTGCTATCTTATCCTAACACTGAGGCACCAGGATGGTGGATGCAGCTAAAGAATTCCTTAGCATGATCTGTGAGAAGGAACGAACTAGAATTGCCAAAGAGGCATTGGCAATCAGACCCACGCATGCACCACCGGTCTGAAATAACAGCATTCGTCCAGATTGCTTTGCACCATCTGTGATGCCTGCATATTAGTAGGGCTTAGGTCCTCAAAGCAGGCTATATGCCTTTTCTCTAAGAAAAAGGGCTTAGTTTCTCTTTGGAACCATAGTTTAAAAAAGTTTTGTCCTACTCATTAATTAAGAAGAAAATGTCAAGTTAGTTAGCAAAAAACGAGGCAGAAACCATACTAAGAACGCCAACACCACGGGGCCACTCCCGCACTCGCCATGGGTCCAATCCAACGAAAATGAAAGTCTACATATAGGTGTGCGTCCCAGCCTTATCACGGCCATCAACTCACTCTGTTTTGCTTCGAGATTTATGCAATTATTTTATAACAACCACCCTGGACTGTTTCTATTTCTTGTCAGCAAGTCCCTCTTCGTTCTACATAGAGCTTCCCTGTTCCTTTCATATTAGAAAAATAGTAGTCCCTAATAGTACACTTCAAGGACATATAGGGGTAGTTTTAATCCAAAACGTTTGCATCTTGTAGACGGGATACCACGTTAGGCACAATTTCTACATGGATTGGATTTAAAACCTCTTTCCCTGGATAGTTTTTCCTCTTCCATGTGTTTCATCCATGGATTCTTTCCCTTTTTCCAGTTAGTCAAGAGAATCAACCGTTCCAAATAAGCATATTTTGTAATTTTGATCTGGAAAATGGAGAAGGAACCGACCAGATCCAAACAGAAAATACATTAGCCAAATATGGAAGCTCGTTATGTTCTTGAACCGTGTAAAAGAACTAACAAATGGAATCAAATCATATTGGAACCACTTCCATCTTGGAAGTATCAAACAAAATCAAATTAGATCGTGAAAAACATGAATGTAATCATCAAACGTTGGGGTTGAAAAAAATAGTACAAGCAAATCACGTAAGCAAGGATGTACAAATCAGATCAGAAAAAATCATGGAAGAGGAAAAAATCAGGATTTAGACCCTTGGCCAGGATCCAGCTATCTTGGCTCCACTTGGCAAACGATGGATGGACGCTTCCCGACCTTGCCGCCGGCGCCATGCTCTAACCACTACTTTCGCTCCCAGGGGATCATTATGCCTACGGCCACCTGTTTCGTCGCCGTCACGGTACACGTCCGTCCCAGCCTGGCTCCTCGTCTTCATCATGGGCTTCGGCGGATCGCGGGATGATTCTGGCGCAGTGCTGCGGGAGGAGGAGGTTGATGAACATAGAGGCGGTGGCGGCATAATTGAGGAGGAGGAGGTGGAGGTGGATGAGGAGAGAGAGAGATGCCACCAAATGAGAAAACGAAGTGTACCTGTACAGTTTGGTTTACATAGAGATGATAAGATGAAAAAGTTACAGGACTTAGATGTAAATTTTCAGACAACTCTTGAAGCTGTCATGACCTTACGATAAGACAGGGCACCCACGTGTGGATAGAAAAACTGCGTTGCCATTCTAAGACTGAACAACGAAGCTCAAACTTGAAAAGACTACTCTGGTAGGACCAGATGACCATTCACCGCCGCTAGAGAGAAGACGTTGTGAGTGCTACGGAAGGAGTAGGCACAGGGTGCTCCAACTTTATATCTTTGGATTTTTTTTTCCAACCATGTAGGAGAACTGCATGTAATAAATTAGCGAGAAGGTCTAACGAAGGCCAAAAGTACAACAACAATTCAATAAAATAGGCAGAAAAAACGACCACTTGACCATTGCCTGAAACCCCTACCGAGTGAGAGCAGGCAAAGAGAAAAAGATCCCTAGCCTTCACTTAAACGGAAAACGACCGCCAAGTGCAAAGATCCATTGATTAGAGCATCTTCAGCCGTGTCCCCCAAAGCGTCCCTAAACGGTGCCGGATCGAGCCTTTGGGGGACGTGTTTTATTAGTGCCGCGTTTGGGGACGTCGCTTCCCAGCCGTGTCCCCCAAATGCCGCCCCCAAATTTTTTTTACAATTAAAATATTTTTTTTTTGTTTTTTTATTTCAATAGAGAGAAGAAACATTCCACAAACTAATACATAATTGGGAACATGGTTTACACAAATTAAGACATAGTTTGGAACATGGTTTCCACAAATTAATACATAGTTGGAACCATGGTTGACACAAATTAAAACACTAGAAAATGAGGAAACCTAACTAGTGTTGGCATCGCAGATTTCGTGTGTTCGCTGCCAAGAAAGAACACTCCGAGGCACTCCTAGTTACTTAAACTGGAAAATCCAGCTGGTGATGATAGCACTGTTGGTCCAAACCTCTGTGCCTATTTTCGCTACGAAGAAACAACAATCGACGTGTTCAATCGTCCTCCTTATCGCTGTCATCGTGGTAGTGTGCCGGTGGCAGCGAGTGTCGTCGAACACCTTGACGCTCATATACGCATCGCCAATGTAGGAGAATATGAGCACGCAGCCGGCTTCGAGGTCGTGGTAGCGCGCGAACTTCTCCCCAGCCGGTGTGGAGGTACATCTTGCCGCGCCCGTAGAAGAGCACGTCGACCGGCCACCGGCAGCAGTCACAAGTAGCCTCCCGCAGATGCAGCGCGACCGGCTCGTTGCCGGCGATGAAGCCAGTGAACTTGTCCGGCAGCCTCTGGATGCCGAGTGGGTCGCCCTTGAGGACGACTACGAACTCAAACAACACTTGCTCCTCCTCGTGCCGCGGCCACGACCACGGCTGCGACCTTGGCCTCTGCCTTGCCTCTACCAGCCATGGCGTCGACTCTTGAGATGGTGGCGGCTAGGGTTGGGGAGAGAGGCACTAGGATTTGTGTGTGAGGGACAATAAGAGAGCGCCCCTTTTTATAGGCCGGAGGGAGGCGGGGGAGCGGTGGCGTTCATGAACGCCGGCACGCAGAGCTAGGCGCGACGAGACGCTTCGCTGCGCCTCTGCGGGAACAGCACCGTCGCTGCGCGCCAATAACTTCCATCGTGAGGTAGGCGACGGTTAGGTTAAACTTGAATGTGCCGCTGACGCGTCGGTCCAGCCACTCCCGGTCTCGCTTTTCGTTGTGTCCGACGTGCCCATGCGTCTCCTGTGTAGCGGGAACTGGCTCGGGGCGCCGGACACCGTATTAAACCGCGTCGGACGGAAGGAGACTTTGGGGCGTGCGGCTAGGAACGAAATTTTGTCCGGCGCGTCCCAAATCCCTTTAGGAAACGATTTGAGGGACGCGGCTAGAGATGCTCTTAGCTTCGGCTTTGAGCTTGACCATTTACCTTCTTCCAGATCGACCATGTAGTCAGCATGATCAGAGTGCTAAGCTTCTTCTTGTTTGGTTTCTGAGTGTTATATCCGTTGCAAGTTGCCACCATGAACGGAGAGTTTGATCCATGTTTGGCGCAATCTGTAAGAGTTCCCGGTAGGCATTTAGCTGTTTAGACCAAAGAGAGCCTGACTAGCTGAGCTGATGGTTGGGTTTTAACGCCGTTTTCCTTTTCTTCTTTCTTGTTTGAACACTAGTTTTTAGTTCTAGTAGAGTTTTTGTTTGCTGTAACCCCTCTATTATAAATGAAAAGCAGCTCTGAATTACCTTTTCAGTTAAGAAAAAAAGTATATTTTTCTTCCAAACTTTGGAGGTTTGTCTCTAACCACATGAAAAAATTCTTTCGCAGTTACAATGCAGAACCCCTGCACTAGGCCTGCCTCGTGGTCAACTGACAGCAAGGCTCCCGTGTCGATGTCGCCGGTGGAATCGCCCTAGTCGGAAGGTATCATCAGCTAGCATCGTGCTGTCGTTTATGGTCTCCACCAACGTGCTCCCATGGGAGTTCAGCCTTCATATCCACGTCAGGCGTGCATGATCTGGCTATGGTAAGAAAAACTGCACTCTCAAAGTTCCAAGATCTAGGTTTAGTTCTATTTCAGTATTACCCTAAATTGTTGAACCTATCTTTAACAATCGGCTATGGCTTGGGTTACGTTCACCTATTCCCCCAAACTTAGGGATAAGGAACATCTCCACTGATAACCCTAAATAGTAGTCGGGAACACACATGCCGGCTACGCATTGGGGTCACCGGCCACACACGCTGGCTATGTTTTTTATGAATTGCCCGCACCATTTGTGCCCCAAATCAATTCCCATAATGAGGCGAGAGCGCGGTAGGTGGGAGATGTGAGTGTGACGGGTGGGACAAGCCAAGAGAGAGAGTGGAAACCAGCTGTGGAGTTGTTGCCGGCGCGCTCTATATCACCCCTTCCCACAGGGTTTCTTTGTGGTTTGCCGGCCCTTGTATTGGGCTCGGGATGACGTGAATTTTTAATGGGAGCCGTGGTGTGAGTAGTTTCTCTCTCTAGAATTCCCAAATCGTTGCCGGCTGCGATTTAGGGCTCCCAGGTGAAGATGCTCTAAGGTGCATGATATGGTGGCACCATGGACCAATCTCGGTAAATTTCACCGGGTAGCGTATGCTTGCTTGAGATCTAGTTGGCTAAATTTGTTCTTGATATTGAGAAGGAATGGGCTAGAATTGCCAAAGAAGCAATGGCCACCATCCAAATGTACGACCAAAATTTGATTATGACTTTTAAAACTTACATTCTAAGCCATTTTATATTCAAAGAGCAAAATTAGTTTAGAGCAACTCTAGCTACTAGAAAAGAGATCACCCATGGGGCGCCGAAGAAGGGCCTGGCAGATATTCAAAACGAAAGTTTGTTAGCACACTGAAAAAACCATCTGCGGTACTAAATTCATAGTTCGAGAGGTAAGGTTTATATTATATTTGAAACCACGAAATGCTTGGTATGAGGGAAATTTCATGCTCCCTAGCCGCCCTACCGGTGCTAGCCTCGCCTTGACTTCAGCCAAATTCTACCACGACGACCCGTATCTTGCTAATTTTTGGCAAGCCGACCGGATTCCACCTTTTTTTACCGAATTGTGGCCAAATATCGATACATTTGGAGGAGATAGTCAAATGGGATGGCGGTATGGGCCGTAGAGCTCGGCGGCAGCAGAACTCGGCTGTGGTCTTATAGATTTATAGTAGGATATGTTGACGGGGGATCTAAGCAGCGAGCTTGTGCGTTGGCTTGCCCCGTGGCCCGCCAACACACAACTAGATGCACTTATAGGTGTAGTACGCATGCTTTTAGGGTACCCTTCAATTCTTCGACACATCTGAGTTCGGATGGTGTAGAAGGCAACCCGCACCATCAAATGCCCTTAACCATGTTTGGGAACATCATTGTTGGGCTATATGGCAAAAGTTCCCTTTCCATTGTTATACGTGCATCCCTCTCTCAAACCGAATACGAACCCAATGAGCAAAATTGTAATCCCCGTGGTTGAGGGCGATATCGTCGCTCGTCGACTATTGATAGTGCGCAAAACATAGAGCTAGTAGCTTGAGCGCACAACATGAGGTGGTGGTCCTAGTCTCGAGCTGAAATCTCCTATCGATCGCCCTTGTTTTCACAATCGTATCTCACAGAAGGAAAGCATGGCAGGACGAGCACCAATTCTATGGGGAGAACGTGGAGGGACGAGGAGGAGCAACAGTGGAGAGAAAGCAATGACACATGTAGCGGTCGGAAATAGCCTGTAGATGCGGTGAGGGCGAGGTAGACAACGAGGTGGTTGGGGCTGCTTCGTCGGGGGTGGCGAGGGCGAGCTAGATGGCAAGGAAAAGAGGGGACCTAGACATGGCGTGGGGCGGAGACAGAGAGGGAGCATGGGTGGCGGCCGGGCGTTGGGCTTGGGCTTGCAGGTGGAGAGCAAGGAAATAAATAGCGCGCTAAATGAAGTAGTCTGGTCCTTCTCTAAATGCTATTCAAGTTATAATGTGCTAATAGGACGCTATTTTTCAAAATAGCGTTTCGCAAAAAATAGAAAATTGACAAGTATATCATGTATATCAAGGATTTCATCAATTAAAAGATTCTCCAGAGTAATATATACATAACTAATTAATCAGTTTTGACTAGATTATGTCCACACGTTTTCGTAACTGAACTAAACTAAACTAAGAAGTATATAGCTGAGCTCAACTAAGAACTATAGAGCTAAATCGTGGTGTCTATAGACTAAGGCTAGCACTACTAACTACATTCCGGTACTAGCCAAGTTGGAAAAGAACCTGCAAGGATGAAACTACATGTGACTGTTGTATGCTGTGCAAGAGATGGTGGCCTGGCGGCAAAGACCGGCATTAGATCGAGCTTGCCCACATCCTCGTGGTGGATTCTACTTAGGATGTGCCGCGCGGAGGCAGCCGAGCAGAGCTGGAGGAAAGTGGCGCTGCTGTAGCCGCCACCGTCGCAACGCGTGGGGAGTCAAAATCGACGACTTGTTAGTTGCCGATCTGGGGTTGAGTTGAGCTAGGTTTGAATTGACGGATCGTAGGCTGTTGCTAGTTCCATAATAATTTTAGCGCGCTGTAACGTTATAACGTCATAACAAATATCGAGCTTAGCGCTGCTAATAGTGAAATTAGCGTCGTAGCGAGCAAATTATGCATAGTGCAGCGTTCACCTTCTAAATACGATAGTTTAGCGATTAAATAGTGCGTTATTTTTTTCTATGGTGGGGAGAGGGAAACAGGGGAGACCCTAATGCAGACACAAGAGAAGCCCAAACCGCCCCCAAATTTAGAGCCGACCCACCATATAGATTTAGGGGCCGCCACTAGGCCGCCTCTGTTTTGAGCCTAGGCTAGGGTTTATCCCGGTTCGCACTTGTTGAAAGTACCACATTTGCCCCTAGCCGGCAGCATCTACTTCCCCAAAGGACACCGCCGCTGTATCTTCCCCTTCTGGTTTTTCGTTTAGAGCAATTGCCTTCGGCAAGGTAGGACGGAGCACGGCAGGGTGACCTTGCCTAGAGGTAAACCTGGCTAATCCCCCTCACCCCCACCCCCTATTTCTGCCCTAAATCTTCTCGGGAAAGATCTGTACCTTATGCTTACTCTAGGTCCGAATTACAGCTGGAGAAATACGCCTGGTGGCCGTTGTGCCCATTTTATTTGGGTGAATTTAGTTTTGCGCTGATGTGCTGTTAAATAACATCTTTTTTCGCAATTAATTTGCCAATCTTCATCCTTCTAGAGGGGATTTCTCTTCCAGTGGCCTCCTGTAGTTTTTGCATGACAGTGGTTAGGCTGTAGCTAGTCCTTTGGCACTATCGTCCGTTTTGCGTTCTAGGTTAGAGGTGATGGTACATGCTCGACTGTGGGAAAAAGGGATCCTGGGGACCAAAGTAATGAATTTTGTTCTGAGAATTGGAACTTCATGCTTAATTTCCTGATATGGCCCTTTCCCCATTCTTAACATGGCTCTTGTAAAACATTTTCCTGACAGATTAACATGGCATCTAATAGCCATGTCTTGGCATGATATATAGGAAGCCTCCTTATTTCCCGAATTGATTAATCTATCTGATGAAATCATGAACATTATTGTTATGTTTCCTTTTCTTGCAACTGTTGTTGACCTAAGCTCCCTAACTCAGCTAACTAGTGAGTCGTATGCGGTTATGTTTCTTCCTTGGTTATATCTTATTTTCTGCAAACTTTCTGTCAATAGAATCCTCTCCTATATGAGGAGGTTTAGTTCCTATCCACGTTCCATCCTCATCGTATACTAATTCTCGCTTTGTACTATTTCCTATCCCAACTACGTACGTATTGATTTTTTTCTCTACACATAAATTGAAAAAATCACGATGAAAGTCAGCTGAACATGAAAATTGCTGTTTTAATGTTGGGTCTGCTAGCTGGTTTATGTAATAATCTTTAGTGATTACCTTTCTAACCGGTCCTTTATGCTTCATGATTATTTCTTCCTTATCTTCATGTAATGCATGTATGCTGTGTTTGCATAGCGACAGAGACTAAGCCAGTGCCTAGAGTTCTAGACACACGTAATTAATAGAGTTAGTTGGCTTGGGAAAAGTCATTTATATCATTTTTTGTATAGTTTGAACTCGTGCTACGAGAAGCATGTGATTTCTGGATGATTTCTTTATCTAAATTCCAGATGTTTACTAGTGCTGCTTTTATTCTGTATTTCACATAACAGTTCATGGCGCAAGCGGGCGGAGGACAGCCTGAGGGTGGCCAAAGGGCCCAGGCAGTGCCTCAGGAGTTTCAAGAGGACCAGCATGTATGTTGGTTACTTAAAAGTGATAATACCAGAGACCACGACTGGGAGGAAAAGCTGCAGAAGGATATTGAGCGTTACAACATCGACCGTGTGGTACATATGAAATAATACACTGTTTTTTTGGAAAACATGGAGCTTCACTTGTAGAAACAAGCTAGGGTTTTTATCTGACGATTGCAATCATTTATACAGGAAGGAAGTAGGCTCAAGGACCTGCCCAGAGAGTATGAAGGAACTCCATTTGTTACCGGCACAAACAAGGAGTGTATGATGCTTTACGATGGTGTGATTGTCCGTAGGTGTGACGCATTAATCAAGAAGGCAAAGGGAACTCTAAAGAAGAATGATCTGATGCTAATGATGGATTCAGTAAAGGAACTCTTGAGGTACGCTAAGACGAAGAGGCTGGCTGTTAAACGGGCGGGTGGGAAACCTCTTCCTGCGCCAAAGCATTTTGAGGAGCCTATTAAGCTGACCAAGTGAGCAGATTCTCGTGGCCTCTGTAAGCAATGTTTCAAATATGTGGTTCGTTCAGTTTAATGATACCTTGTGACATGGTAATAAATGCTGGCTGAGAGTTTGTCTATCATCGATATACCATGTTCTATGTAGGCACTGTTTCAAATGTGTGGTTCGTTCAGTTTAATGATACCTTGTGACATGGTAATAAAAGCTGATCTGTTTCTGATTTATGGAAGTTTATGTGAAATTACCTGTAGCCCAACAACTGCTGACTTCTTCCTGTTATTAGCCTTTTGGTCTGTGCATGCAATTCAACTTTTACTAAGCTGATGCAGTGGAGTTGCTGATACTACATTATTATATACAGAGGCAAATTAGGTGCAATCTTGTTGATTTGGTTATTTTTCATGGGTGACTTTTTCTCGCGGGGCTTCTCTTTGTAGGTACACATACATCAGTACATACTTGGTAAAAGTTGCCATAGAAATGCACATGTCTTGTAGAAAGATCACCGAGGTAGAAACCTGAATTGTGCCATAGAAATGCACATGCCTTGCAGTCTAACCGCGGGCAAAAGAGTGATGGCATCTGGGGTTGTTCACTCTGAAATAATAATGGATGGTGTGAATAACAAAAACTAACAAACTTGCACCATAACTTTGCGAATGTTGTGGGACTGTAAGTTTACATGTGTTGTGCTTGTTGCCCTGTAGTTTGCCATGGGAAAAAAACAGGTGATCAGTAGCTAATTATTAATTGCAGTGAACTCCAGGCTCGTTCCATGCACATTGCTGGTAGGAGTTGAATGTTATGCTGCAGGACTTTCAAGTTAGCAAGACCATAAAGCTGGATAGTAGGAAAACGGCTTTGGGGCAGGCTGGTTTGGCAAAAAAGGATTTCCAGTCAAATTTAATTGTACAGTTTCAGTAATAGATTTAAACTTGTTGCGCAATAATTTCAGACTAACTAATTGAAGAATGTGGTCCTGTAATTGCGTTGCTGTGTATTTGTGTGGAGAAAAATGTTCTCGTCTTGAATTTCTCTCCAGTAATTTAAAGCTGTGTACTGTCTCCCTCTGTAGGAAAACTATCAACAGTTGAGGAACTGTAATTTGTTGCTTGTTGCTTCATAATTAGTGTTGTTATTTGGTGGAATGGAAAAATCAAGGTTTTCGTAACAAAAACAAATCCAGATCTAGGAACTTAGTGACACCCTGGACTGTACTCTCTTGGTCAGATGCTGTTTGGCATTAAAATAGAGGACGCGGGCCTGTGAAGTTAGTAAGAACATAATGATTCTTAGATGGATAATGTTTTTGCGTCAGTCTGGACCGTCAGACAGGTTTCAACTATGCAGAGTAATGCATCTCTGGATAAAAATGGTATTGTTCAGTTAATGATTAAAGAGTAAAATACACGGTTAGTCCCCGTACTTGTCAACAAGGTTCATTTTGGTCATCGTATTTCGAAAATACCATTTTACGGTCACGAAAGACTTTTGAAAGTTTATCTACGGTCACTAGCCCCCTCGTATGGCTTTGTATTTGATGAGGTGGCATTATGTATTTATGTTGATTAGTCTAAGCAGCTCATTCTTTCTAAAATAACCCTAAAGTAAAAATAAAAAAAACAGCAGCCCACGCTGTAAAGAGGCCTCGCCTGGACGCATCTTCTTCCTCACGCGATGTGCACGCACCAGAAGCCGGCCCTACTCTGCTGCCAGGCCAGCCTCGCCTCCGACCTGGAAGAGGCCAGGAGCCATTCCTTACTCAGGGGATGCAGTCCAGGGCACCAGGGGAGAGGCTGGGGCGCGTCGCTTCAACCTCGGTCGTACATCCATGGCAGGCGCGCGTCCATCGCTTTCAGCGCATAGCAGCCAACCGAGGACAGAGGAAGCAACGGGAAGCTGCGCCGCGTCCGGGGCTAGGATCTAGGATGCCAGGGAGCAATGCCATTCTTTGTCCCGGCCCGGCATCATGTTCCGCTCCGGCCGGCCGGCGTCAACGATGTCGTCTGACCATGCTAATCCTCCTGCGCGTCGGCGGTAAGACCCTACTGATGCGAGTGTCATCACCGCCGCAAGATCTCGACATCCACACGCGGAATTCGACCGAGGCTCGCTCAGGGTGAGATAGACCACTATCTAGGTCGTCACACCACCATGCGGTCTGTTCCGGGAGCTACTCAGCCCCTGCCCCAACGCCGAGCAAGGCGCTCACCGCTCAGGCTGGCGCGAGCCATCTGATAGCGAAGCTTGGGGAGGATTGGGGGAATGGGGTAGCTCAAGGGGCAAGGGAGGTTGGAGATCCGGGTGGCATTGTCGCGGCCCAAACCGGCGGCGGGGAGGCGCGCCGGAGGCTGGGAACCTCACCGTGCAGTTATTCGGGTGACGAGCTGGAGGTTGGGGATGAAGTGTTGGAGAAGAGAGGATGCGTGAGTCTGACCAGTGTGTTCCACCGAATAGTTCTCAGCCTCAGGTAGAAAAGTGAGTGCTTTTTTGCAAAAATTACATTGCTTAGACTAGTCAACAAAGTGCCACATCATCAAATACAGGACCATACCTGCAAGTAGTGACCAGATAAACCTGGAAACGTCTATCATGATCGTAAATTGGTATTTCCAAAGTACGATGATCAAAGTGAACATGATGAACAAAAATTCCAGATAAAATTAACAGGAAGCATGTGGTCATGTATTTACTTTATGTTTGGCCGATTGGAAAAAGGGATTTTTTTTTTGATTGTAGGAAAAAAAGGATCATAACACCCAGTTCGCTGTAGTGGTTAAGATACGAAAAAATAAAGCCTCCCTTTGAAGGGAAAATAAGCACAATCTCTACTACTTAAAAAGAAGGAACGTGTTTCCCCTTCTCCCCCTACTTTGGTCGTCCTTTTGGTCGTTTCCCCCGTCGCCCACCTGGGCTTCGCCCAGGCCCAACTGCTCCTTCCTCTAGCCTGAGATATGGTGTCGCTCTCTCGTTTCCAGGGTTACTGCAATTTGAACGCCGCCGCCACCACAGGCTACTTCGCCGCCTCCCCGGCACCCCACGTCGTTGATAGGCTCCGTAGCGGATCTATGTTCCAACCTCTCTGCCCTCCGTCCTCCCCACATGGATGCCGCTCGACGTGTCTTCTGCAACGAAGGTCGTACGCGAGTTGGAGGTTGGTAGCACGAGGGATACTCGAGCAAGCCGCTGCCGAGGATGCCCGTCATGGTCGCGCCCACACGGAACGCTCGAGCTCCTGGGCGGCGCCGCGCCGATTGCCTCGACCGCCCGGCTTCTTCCCACCGGGCGACCAGCCTGGAGGCTAGATCGACGGGTGATTCTTACTCCCGCCGCCACATCCTTCGCTCATTCGTTCCTGCCCCATTCCACCTGGGGTGGAGGCGCGCAGGAGGAGCGGGCGCGAGTCACGACGAGTGAAGGCGCGTTACGGAGGTGCTTGCGGACCCGGGGTCAAAGGCCGTCATCGGAGTTTCCGAAGGCCGTGGAGTTCCTCCTCCCGCACCTCCTTCCTCTCCTCCTCCACCGACACCTCCATGACGGAAGAGCGCCGAGCCTGATCGTGCCCTCCCCTCCCCAGCCAGATCTGAGCAGGGAGGCACCGGATCCGGCGCCGCACCCCACCTCCGGTCCATCACTTGTAGCAGCATCACCGAACCTCAACGCCGGCTAGATATCCCATGGCCTCCCTCCAAACACGACCACACCCCGGATGGGTCTCACAAGACACACTACTCGCCATCTGCATCATACTCCCTACGGTTGGTTCTCGAACTCCATCTTCCCCGCCGCTCGTACCACACATGCGCGTGGAATCTGCCATCCTGGGGTTCCAGGTACGCCCTTTACAGTGATTTAGCCCTTACATGATGTGGTTTGTGCAGTACCTGTCGGTTTATGTTTGGCATCACCACAACAATAACGCATACGTGGGAAATCTACACCACAGCTCAGTCAACATGTTTCTCAAAAAAAAAAATGCCCAGTCAACATGAAAATGCAATACAGTATAGATATTACAGCCATGGTTTGTTGCCTTTATATATGTTGAAGCGTGCGAGGCTGCTGGTTATGTTGACATTGCATCCTTTCAGGCAAGACCAAATTTTGTGGTAAAGAAATGCATGGGCAGAAATAGTAGAAGCTGTTTATATATTCAGGTGGAGATTGATGAGACTGCAGTATCTCCTAATTGGATTTATGCATTAGCATACACAAACACATGGAGATGTTGTTCTTTGATCTCAGCTTGGCCTGGTTGAATGTGCTTGTTTGTTTAGTCGCTTGATTGACTTTGCGTGTTTTGCAGGGCGAGTGACAGTTGCGGGAGGTAAACACGAGAGAATGGGAGACCATGATTGGGGATCACCTGCTCTGGGCGATTGTGATTCGCGGACTACATTGAATCCTTCAAGGTCTACAACGGATGTTTGGGTAAACGGATCGGAATGAAGTGACTTTGAGATGATCGAGGAGGATTAATTTTCTAACTTGCTCCTTTTGTCACTCGGAATTCATAAATTAAAATATTTGATTCTCCTTGGGGACACAAAATGCTTGCAGCGCCCCTTAGTGTAGCTTAAATCTGTTATATTATCTTACAAAGGGCATGTCCTTGGAATAATCACGATAGTAGACCAGAATTGTTTGAGAACCCCTATTTGGACATTAACCAGTTGGTAATTTGTGAAGCTGGTTCTCTCCCCTTTCGTTACCTGGGGATCCTGGTCCATTATAGAAAACTTCTCAATAGAGAATGGAATCCAGTAGAGAACCGCTTTGAACGAAAGTTGGGTTGTCGGCAAGGCAAGCTACTCTCATACGGAGATAGACTTGTACTTATTAATTCCGTCCTAACCAGCCTACCGATGTTTATGTTATCTTTTCTTGAAATACCTAAAGGGGTAAAGAAAAGATTAGACTTCTACAGATCAAGGTTTTTTTGGCAAAATGATGAGCATAGGCGTAAATATCGGCTGACTAGGTGGAACATTATTTGTCGACCTAAAGATCAAGGGGGTCTCGGGGTGGAGGTGTTAGATCTCAAAAACAAATGCCTACTCAGTAAGTGGTTGTTTAAACTCTTAAATGAGGATGGAGTATGGCAGGAGTTGCTGCATAATAAATATCTACGAACTAAAACGCTGTCACAAGTGACAACAAAACCCACCGATTCTCCTTTTTGGAAGGGGCTCATTGGAGTTAAGGATGATTTTTTCTCTCGCGGCTCTTTCAAAGTTGGCAATGGTCAAAATACGCGCTTTTGGGAGGACATATGGTTAGGTGACCAACCGCTAGCTAAGCAATACCCTTCGTTGTATAACATTGTCCGCCGGAGAAACGTTCTGGTTTCAGATGTTCTAACGAGTAATCCTCTGAATATCGAATTCAGGAGAACTTTATCTACTGATAAATGGGAGGTTTGGTTACTACTACTTCAGCGTCTAATCAGGGTTAACCTGACGGAAGACCCGGATGTTTTTGTCTGGAAATTAACTACCAATGGTGTTTTTTCGGTCAAATCCATGTACACAGACATGATGAATGGTCATACGGTTTTCTTGCGCAAATATCTTTGGAAAATAAAGGTACCGCTGAAGATTAAGATTTTCATGTGGTTCCTTTATAAAAAAGTAATTCTCACAAAAGATAATCTCGCAAAAAGAAATTGGAATGGGTGTAAGAATTGTGTTTTCACGTGACTCTAATGAAACCATAAACCACTTATTTTTCGATTGTCCCTTCGCAAAGCTAATTTGGAGAACCATCCAGTATACTTTTAATATCCCTCCACCGGCCAATGTTACAAATATGTTTGGAAATTGGCTAAATGGTGTTGATAAAATATCTAAAGGACATATTCGAACGGGTATTTGTGCTTTGATGTGGGCTATATGGAATGGTCGCAATGATATTGTCTTTAACAGAAGCTCAAATGCTAAATTTTTACAGAGTTATCCGTATGGTTACGCACCGGATCCACGAATGGTCATACCTACTACCGGAGGCTCAGCGTGCGCATATGGATTCCGGATGCAGCCGTCCGGAGACGGTTGCTCGGGATATCTACAACCGGGGTGGCTGGCAGCCTATTAAGAGATTGCAACTTGCATAATTATCTTTTATTTTAAATTTCCGCTGGTTAAGTTTTACCTCTTGAGTTGTATAACTTCTGAATATTAAACTATGCAATAAAACAGCTGTGTGCATCAATTGATGCAGAGGCTGGGGCGATGCTCCCATTTCTAAAAAAAAAAAAAATTCTGAAATACACGAGCTAATTTCCCCTGTAGACCACAATAATTATTTAATGACAGTTGACCACTCAGTTTGTTTATGAAAAAGTAACCATGAAGCAAGTCTTAGTTTCTATCTATGAATGTTGCTAGAACGGTTGTTTTTTATTGACATAAATCTATCTGAAATCCTCAATTTGTAAGGAAGTTCAGAACGTATCAACGGATACAATTGAATGCATCAGAGCAGTTGGGTCCTATAGGAAGAGCATCTCTGCATTAGAGGTTCGTAAACAAAAATGTATCCTACGTAAAAGTTACAAGCCATACATAATATAGTTTAAAAAATAAAGAGCAAATATACATAGCTGCATTAGAGGTTCGTTGAATATGTATGCATCGCTGGTCTGGATTGATTCCTTTCTCTGAACTTGCTGACAGCCATTTGCCACCTTATGACTGAACTCACTGCATATTTAGGTGATGATTAAACCATGTCTTACAGGAAAATATTATCCCTTTGTGATGGAAACGAAAAGGCCACGTGGTATTCACTCTTCAGCTCTCACACGGTGAACATTGTCCGCGTTGCATTCAGCTTATGCAGTAGCACTTTTGAATCCTCTTTTTAGGTGGTTCTACATGATACATGACATACCAAAGGCTGCATTTTAGGTCATCATTGCTTTCTAAAAGTTAACTTGGTCAGATATAATATAACAAAGGCTGTTATTTACATCGTCATCAATCATATCGGTCACTCGAAAGTCAAGCTTTACTACCTTGAATGCAATGGTACCCTGACAAAGGGCAGCTTAGTGATCACTATATTAATATGCCAGGATACATTCCGGACTATAAGTGCATAACTGAATGTTTGAATCCTTTTCATGAAAAAATGGAGTTGCGGCAAATATGCTAAATATGGAGTGCTATGCGATTTGTGGTGTGTGGTGATTTAATGATAGTGAGTGAAAGTGTGTTTGTGTAAGGCGTGCTCATTGTCATGAGTATGTGGAGTGGTTAAGTGGGAGTGTGGTTAAGTGGGAGTGTGGTTATATGTCCAGAAAGTTGTAGCTGATCTTCTTATCGCTGATGAATGAACTAAACGTTCATCCCCTGATCAGGTTTACTACGACTCGCATGACGCAGTGTGGTGCCGGCGAGGAGGACCAAGCAAGAAGTGGACTCTCATCAGCCTTCGAGTTTCCTATCATCCTTGACATCAAGATGATGCCACCCTAAGCTATCTCTGCACTACAGGTATACCAATGATCTTATGGTGGCTAGGTATATACATGTGTACCATTTTCAGTGACGCTTATCTATGGTTCAACACAATGTTTTGGGAAATATGCAGTTGTTCAGACTAACAACTCAATCAGCGATTCTAACTTTCTAAGTAGTGAGGTTTTGGTGATTCTGCAAACACCTGCCATCCTCAGTTTCTAGGTGGCTGCCGAGTGATTGAAGTTAGTGCATCCAAAGGTCAATGCAAGAATATGTTTGCATTACGTAGTTGCATAGATAGACAAATTACATGAATTCAGCTCATCGTGCGTGTGCATGGCATTTCCTCTTTTTGAAACCAAGGCAGGAGCACTGTTACTCCGTGGTAGAAGTGATAATGAAAAGTGTATTCACAAACATAAGACCTGCTTGTAGAGTGAAGATTCTCAAGTATAGTATCATATTCCTGTTATGCTGCATATCTGCTTGAATCCATGCTTAAAACCCCTGAGGAGATCAAGTTCTTATGACTGTTCGTATGACTAAATTAATCTTCCAAAAACAAATATGTGATGCCAGTTGTTGCTGTTCTGAATATGCGAAAAATGCTTTGTCAGATTCAGTGTTACCTCTGAATTCATTTACCTTTCAAAAGCTTTAATTACATTGCCTTTTCTTATGCATGAAGATAGGTCATAATTTTTCCTTCACACTACCTTTGAGGAAAAGATATAATTGATGGTGTTAACCTGCCACATGCTAACTGCTTACAACAAAGAATATATATGAGTCGCACTTCTTTGGTCTGAATCAGCTTTGATTTTTCCATGCTTGCGTTGATTCCTTCAGGGAAAGATATATTTGATGTTCATTTCGTACCGGATGTTTAAACAAAGGGAATTATACAAGTCATACTTTTTTGGTTCGATTCAGATCTGATGTTTTCCTATTTGCGTTTACCAAAATGAAGTAATGAACCCAAAAGCAAATGATCCAGTAATCTCCTTTTATTTTATTGGAGTTGTCATACATTAATGTTACCGTAACTTCTCAATAATATTCATGTATGTTCTTGTGTGGCCATCAGTTTCGTAGCTGCAATTGGGACATCAATTCCAAAGTTTAATCTTATTATGGAAACCAAAGTAGTGGCATATAGTATTGTCTTCCAGAACAAATACATGCTGATCAGGTATATCCTGGTGTATCTCTTGACTGAAATGGATATGGAGGCTCGAAGTAGCAAGAGAAATTATGTGTAAATACAAGTGTGCTGTGAAACTCTCCAATTAAGTATATCTCTTATGTGTCCCTTCTGACTGACGAATCCATCCTGTTAATACTATATACTGCACCATCTTGCTTTTGGGTAAAGCAGAAAATTATTAGGATCATTGCTTTCTGAAATTTAACTTGGTAGCACTTGCCTAATTACTATAAGTGCATACCTGAATGTTTGAAACATTTGCATGACAAAATGGATTGGTGGCAAAAGATGCTAAATAGGAAGTGCTAGATGATTTGTGGTGTGTGGTATTTTAGTACTCTCTTTTATAGTGCATCTATTTCTTTCCCCTAATTATCATATCTACAATATATCTATCCAGATGAACCAAACAAAAAGATAATTTCTGATTTTGTAACAAAAAATCTCGGTTCTTTTCATGAACACACAACGTTAGTATGGTTCAAGCAGAGTTTTTTGATGGTGATTATATGGACTAACGTGAATCGGAGACAAGACGAGGTGCCAGTGTACCACAAACTAACTTTTCCCTCTCTTGATCCTCATGCCGCAGGTGCTGATCAGAACGTACGGAGGGATTTCTGGGAGTTTATTTCAACATGCAATAGTTGAAGAGATTTCGTCGGCAATTACATGAGGTGCCGAACATCGTGAATATTATTTCAGATTTTCAGTCATCTAAGCACGACCGGAAGACTAGATCGATTTAGTTTGTAGAAAAGGAGCCTCATTCACTGCAATAAGGTCAAGAGCTAGCCATGTGATTCCATCTATCGTGCAAGCAAAGCAACTGGATCCATAATCAAGTATGGGACAAGACACCTGATGGCTAGCTAAAGATCACCTGATGGAATAAAGAGTTCCAACATTAAATAAACTACGACTTACATATATATAAGTGGAGTGCTTTTGCATTTTATATGTCCATGCAGTTATTTGCATAATATTGTTTTCTGTAGCACTCTTTTTTGTATACCTCCCTAACCATGCATATATTAATTACCCACTCTAACCCCATGTTATAATATAGAAGGAGAAGTTCTGAACCTTCTATTTGGTGAAGATTAGTTTAGCGCTGAGATATAACACGTATTTACCAAAGATAGTTTCTCGGATCATACCCCCTCCAACTCCTTGAGTGAGAAGGGTTTTTTTCATGGCGAGAACAGTTTGATTTGTTTGTTAATTAGACCATCTGACTTATATTCCCTGATTTTGTCCCAGATATGCAGAATGTAATTGCGGCACTCTGGTTTCAGGTTTATCTCAAGTTTCTAGATAAAATGGCGTTATTTGTCATGTTACCAAGAATATCAAGCAATGCGGTAACACTTCATACCATATTAGAGGATATATGGATTCATGAAACAGCTGAAAATTTTCTACAGTATCTTATTTTAGTTATAGGATGTTAGTCATGCCAAATGCATATCTGATTAAACCCATGCTCAAAACATATATGTTTTTTTTTATAGGGAAGATCATGAGAACCCCACGTTATTGTTGTCCTCTCCATAACCCACGAAAAGATCAGATTCTTATGATTGTTTTGTGACTAAGTTTTATCTTCCAAAAACAAAATTTTGATGCCAGGTCTTACTTTTTTGAAGATGTAAAAATTGCCTGGCAGTTTGATGAAATCTCTGAAATTATTTACCTTTTGATATCCTTAAATTAGACACGTCATTTTTCTTTCACTATTTAGGGGGGTTGCTTGCCTCCGGAAAAAGATATATTTGATGGTGTTTTCGTGCCATATTTTTACAGTTTAAAACAGAGAGTATATATGAGCCATACTTCTTTGATTTGAATCAGCTCTGATATTTTCCTTGATTTCATGTATTCCTTCCTAAATTTTTAAGGATATGCCTCCAATCAAGGGACTTGATTACCTTATTAGTTAAAGAGAAAATGGTGGTAAGAATAGACCATTTCAGTTATAATAAGGAGATTCATATTTAAAAAAATAGTGAATTATGCAAATGCCTACCTATATCGTTGTCTCTTTGATAATAAAAAAGTATTAACCCGTAGCAACGCACGGGCATTTGTGCTAGTTAAAAATAAATGTAACTACATGTTAAACTGCATGTTAACCACGTCGCTTCCCTCTTGTGGGCGTCGTCTTGAAGACTTTGTTCCCCAGCGTGCTTTCCTGAGGCTGGACTCGTACGGCATCGCGGCGGGTGGCCGACGATGTGTGAGGTCCGTGTGGTGGCTTGTGTGGCAACGATGGCGGTGTTGAGCGATGGTTTGGTAGCGTCAAGACCTTGGCTTCGGCGAGCGTCCGAGCTTCCTCGTCTTGTGCTTCGCTTGCGGTGGAGTCGGAGCTGCTATGGTTTGTTGAGAGTCTTCATTTGTGCAGCGTACGATGACCTGCAGGGTGGCCCTCTGGCGATGATCTTCCTCGGCGCAGGTCTTGCGCTTATCCTCTTCAGAGCTCGTCATCAGAGTCGGAGCTGCCTGTTGCTTCACGAGGAGTCGCTTGTTTGGCATTGGTCGGCTTGAGCTTCACGGTGCCGCTTCGGCGAGGTCTTAGTGGTTGGTTCTTCGGTGAAATCGGAGTCGCTGAAGAGTGATGACGTTGAAGGTCAAGCGCGACGACTTCTCGCTTCGGCGGCCTGTGTATCTTGTGTGGGTTGCCAGGGTGGCTCTGTGTCCCTGCGACGGTCGTGCTCCATGACAGTCGACGGGGCACTTGTTTCGGTTTTTGGCCGGTTTTCCGCTAATAAACTGGCCAAATTCTGTACTTCTTCTTTATTAATGAAAATGACAAGTCTTTTGCCTTGTTTCAAAAAAAAAAAACTGCATGTTAAACGATGCAGGGTACGGGTAGGTCAAGCACCACCAGACCGCACACCATGTCCTTCAAAACCGAGTGCCCTTAAGATTGAGAAGTCGATACGTGGCTATGCAGACAAGTTAGGCGGCAGAGGGTTTGCGTACAGGGTAGAGGAGATCAAGAACGACATGTTTTACAAGGCGAAGCATGCAACGGCTGCGAGGCGTGAAAAGTGCTGCAGGGTCCAATTTAAGAATAAAATAACAGGAGACAGGGAAGAATTTGATTGCGAGTGCAGCCTATTTGCATACATGGGGATTATGTGTGGGCATGCTCTTAAAGTGCAGTTCGACTCGTTCTTTTAAACATGTTGATTCATTTGATGCCATTTTGAACATGCAGATCATTTCAGTTTGCTTGTTTTGTAGGTGATGGATTATGTTGGAGTCACACATATACCGGAGAGGCACATTTTGAAGCGATGGACAGGGGAGTTCAGGAATGTGCTGCCTGAACACTTGAGGCACTACCAGCAAGATCAATCGAAGGGGAAAGAGGTAACGTATAGGCATTGTGAGCATCTCCAGTCGCGTCCCCCAAACCGTCCCCCAAAGGGATTTGGGGCGCGCCGGACAACAAAAGCGTTCCAGCCGCGTCCCCCAAAGCCCTTTTTTGTCCGGCGCGCCCCGATACGGTGTCCGGCGCCCCGACTCCGTCCCCGTCCCACAGGTGACGCACCGGGGACGCCGGACACAACGAGCGAGGCCAACCGACGCGGGTCCGACCCGTCGGCGGCACGGGGAAAATTCGTCTCACACTCCCGCCAAATCCCGCCGCTCCCGCCAAATCGCGCCTATACCGCCGCGCACAGGCCTCCCAAAACATATCCTGCCGCCGATTCATTTCTCCTATCCCGCCGATTTCTTTCTCCCTCCCGCCGTGCACCCGCCGCCGCCGCTACCCTCTCCCCATTCCATGGCGCCGCCGACAGCCCCCAAAAAGATGGCGAAGAAAGCGGCCAAGAAGCCGCCGGGCAATGCGACGATAGGGGCGAAAGCGCCGTTCGCGAAGCCGCGGAAGGCGCCGGCTGCGAGAAGAAGCCTGAAGGCATGACCGAAGATGAATGGCAGCAAGATTGCCTGCGCCGGAAGCTATCGACGGCGGAGCGGAAAGGACGGAGGGCGGCGGAGCTGGAGAAGAAGGCTGCGGCGGCGCGCCGCCGCCGGCGCATAATCGCCGGGTGTATCGCCGCCACCAACGCGAGCCCATATAGTACGAACGTGCCGGTGTACGTTCCGGGAGTCTTCTCTCGTCGCAAGCCGCCTTCTACAACGACGGCCCCTCCGCCACTCCCGGGTGCGTGACGCCTAACTTGTCGCCGCACTACCGGGATGCGCTGCCGCACGGCGGCTTCAACCCCAACAACCTCTACTCCCCGGCGTACGAGCAACGCGGGCCGGGACCCGGTCCGGACGGCGGCCCTTTCACCGGCCGCGAGGGGTCCGCTCGAATACGACGGCGCCGGTGCCGAGGAGGACGACGGGGTTGAGGAGGAGGATGACGAGGAAGAGGACGGGGTGGAGGACGACGAGGAGGACGACGTTGAGGACGAAGAGGGCGGCGAGGAAGAGGGCGGCGAGGAAGAGGACGACGAGGGTGCCGGTGACGATGATCTCGTGGAGGTAGACGCGGACGGCGTGAGGACGAAGAAGAAGAAGAAGAAGAAGAAGGCGTCGGACACACGAGGCCCGAAGTGGACGGTTCTGGAAGATCTTTGTCTGTGCGAGTCGTGGGCGACGGTGAGCTATGACTCCATCATCGGCGCCAACCAAAAAGGCGGGAAGTATTGGGCGAGGATCAAGGCCGAGTTCGATGAGCGCAAGGCTGATCAACGGCGACTACCGGAAAGTGCCAATGAAGAGGAGCCGAGAAGGCAATGTCGACGCGATGGGCCATCATCCAGGGCGTCGGTGAACTCCTTCCATGGGTACCATCACGACTTAGAGACCGGAGGCGGCAGCGGCGCCGACGTCGGCCAACCGGTACGACTTGTTTCTTCCATAATCCGTAGCGCCCACATTGTGTTCGATGAAATGACTACGCTTTCTTTGGTTAGTTTGATCGGGCTATGGAATTGTACGCCAAGTACTCGGATGGTCACAAGCCGTTCACGCCGACGCATTGCTATGGCAAGCTCAAAGTGAATGAGAAATGGAAGTTGACGCGCCTGTCGTTGTCCAAGGGGAAGGACGCCATTGATGCGGACGCGCCGGCGGCAACGTCGGCAGGGCGTCCTACGGCAACAAGGCTGCCAAGGCCGCCTTGGCCGACGCTGCGTCGTCCGAGAAGACGCAGGCGTCGATCACGAAATGCCTCGCCGACGTCTCCTCGACCTTTATCTCCCGCGACAAGAAGGCCGACCAAAGGTGGGCCGAGCTGCTCAAGAGGCAAGAGGAGAAGCCGGAGCTCAAGAAACGCAGGGACGACATGTCCCTGCCGAGAACGTCGACGGAGGGAATGTCTCCCCGGACGCGAGCGGCGCACAACTTCTTCAAAGGCCGGATCCTCGACGACATCGAAGCCAAAATGGCGGCGGCGGACGCGGCGGCCCCGGCAGCGGCATCGGCATCGGCGGCGGCGGCAGCGCAGCAAGAGCGAGGCCGACGCGTCTTCTCTCGCTACACCTGCGTCGGCCTCCGCGTCGGCGACGGAGCGGACGCACCATGCACAGGAACAGGCAGATCGCGACGAGGTCGTCGTGCTCGACGGGCCTGCGTCGACTCAGGACACGACGCCGTCGACCAACCCCTTCTTCTAATTTGCATGCACCACCGGTCTGTAATATGATCGCGCGCCCGAGTACTTTGATCGATCGCCGCTACTCGATCGCGACGAACCGGCGGGAACGATCTCTTTTGAATGCATCTATTTGAATTTCTGATTGGGGGCGGCGTTTGGGGGACGCGGCTGGGGAGCGACGTCCCCCAAACGCGGCACGAACAAAACACGTCCCCCAAACGCTCGATCCGGCGCGGTTTGGGGGACGGTTTGGGGGACGCGACTGGAGATGCTCTAACCTATACATATTGACAGTGGAACTTGTGAGGATTTGGAAATCTAGCGCGGAAGCATACGAAGGAGCAGTGCAATATTTAAGAAAAACTTGGTAGTATTGGGCCATTCCAAAAAATGCTAGAGATGGACTTGGTCTTGAGGATAGAATTGCTGGAGCCGTTAGAAAGAGAGCAGAAATTTCTTCTTAGTGTTCTGCAGATGGCAGTGGCTCAAATGGCAATCCGTTGATTGGCCTGGGTGCTCCTTAAATAGCGGTCAATTATAAACAGGGAAAGAGCACCAATACTACCAAGTTTTCCTCATGAGGAGATGGGAGGCCAAGTATAAACAGGGAAAGAGCACCTTATGAGGAGATGAGAAAGAGATCAAGATTCTGCAGCATTTGCAAGAAGGCAGGACACAACAAAACAACATGCGCCGACAGAGGACCAACCCAAGCAGCAAAGGAAAGAAGGGAGATGCAATCGATGTGGTATAACAGGACATCGGTAGAGCACCTGTAGGAAACCTCTAGGAATACCAGACATTGCATGATTTGTGTTCATGGCATGCATGAAACAAATATTCAACACTTTGTAACGGAGTAGCATCTATGACATGAGTGATATTTCTGCAGAAAATCTGTAAGAGCATCTCCACCGGGGCAGCCCATAGGTGGCCACGATAGCATTTGCGTCCCAAAAGGCGCCGGCTAGTTTTCGAGCTCAATACAAGCGCCGACAACCTGTGCCGGTCCCTTTGCGAAGGGCGTAAATCGGGCGCAGCGGCGCCTCGTGGTACGTCCGTTTTGGCGGGTGCGGCTGCCTTAGTAGCGACTCGAAGCGACGGGTCGCATTGAAAACGACGCGGGAACGTTGGTCGTCGGCGTTAACGATCTCTCGCTCGGAAACCAAAGCGGTGACGAGGGACGCGGTCGGCCTTACGGCGTCCGCCCACCTCCCCCACGCGCCTTCAATGCGCATCCCGCCCTTAAAACCACCTCCCCGCACTTCAATTCTTCCCTGTCTTCCAACCCTAGCCGCCGCCACCGCCATTCTCGCAAATGCCGCGCGAAACACCCACCAACGAAACAAGTTGGCGATGGCGCACAATGCCGAGGCCGGCGGTGGCCTCCGTTCGCTGCAGCTCACGTACAGTGTGGCGGACGTGTTGTACTGGCAGCGTATCCCCGTGCCGCTGCAGTTCAAAGTGCGGCACGGGTGGCACGTGTCGAACGGCGGGCGTCACCCCGCGCATCCCTCTGTACTTCCCCCATGCGGCTTGCATGGCACCGGTGGCTCCGCCTCTACAGAGGCCGCCGGCAAGGACCACGTCGGCCCACTCAAGCTCTGGTTCGTCAAGCGTTGGTGGACGATGGACGCACGCGCTCGGTTGCGCCTCCTTCTGACACCGTCGTCGTCCACGACAACCAACGGTGCACCGCTTCTGCCCCGACTCGAAGGACACCATGGGCATCTGTCCAACGCCGGCGCGTTAAGGAGGAGGACGCCGGTCCCTCAGCGTCGCCTCCTCCGGTGAAGAGGCGATGGTGGGAGATGGAAGTGGAGGCGCAGGCGGCCCTCCGTGGCGGCGACGACGACAAGGAATGCCCCGAGCAGAACTTCATCGTCGGCTGCTCTGTCGACAAGGAATACCGGCAGATGACGCTCGACCCGAGGCAGGCGGCGGTGTCTGAGCCGCTGGCATCAAATGAGGAGGACGATTGGTCCTTCGGCACCTCCGACGATGACGATAGCTACGACGACACAGACAACCTTGACTTCAGCTCCTTCGACGCATGCCGCGGCTAGTTTTTTTTAGTTTTTAGTTTAAATTCGAGTCATTTTTTTATAAAACTTGTCTCAATTCGTATAAATTTCACTTTTTAAAATGTTTTTTACATTTGAATTATATCGGGGCTGCCGTATGAGAAGCTGTCCGGTGTGGGAATAGTATCCTCAAATGGAGCATGCAGTGCTAACACCTCATACTGCAGTGCCGTTACCCGTGCTGACCCCTGTTTAAGGTAACCGGTGGAGATGCTCTAACGAGACAGTTTTCGATGCTGGTGACATAACATGTCCAGCTGTGCTGTTTCGGTGCGCATGAGCCTACGTGTCCAAAACGAGTCGAGTTAGTCCGGCCAAGAGGTCAGCCCACCATCTGTACCGGTACTGGTGAATCAACTGTTGTGGGCCACTTGCGCTGTTCAATACTCTCAATACTTAGGCTAGCCATAGTGGGTAATATTATATAGTAGTATCATGCGTATGATACTTTTGTATGATACAAGATTCATAATACATAGTATCATAGACTAGTATCATAATTTTACTATATTAATTGATTTGTAGAATCCAATACAAAATTGTGTACAAAATTTGTTTTATACTAATTTTTCTCGTGATGTGCGCTATGATACAGTATCTACCTATGATACTCTAATCTTCTCTCTCATCCATAATTACCTACCACATCAGCATTTTTGGTGGGGCTAGGATGCATGATACTAGCTATGATACTAGCACTATGGCTAGCCTTAGGCCAATTCACGACTGTGTATGCACATGGGCTTCCATCTGGTGCGACCCTGTTGGTCCAAGACACAGGTGTAGATGCTCCCGGGAGCCAAGACGCATTTCCGCAACATATGTCTCTTTTATCTAAGGCGAACGCTACGCGTCGGTTGACTGATAACTGGGCGAAAATCGGTCGTTCCTGCGCCGTCCGATCGTAATCCGGCGTGCAGAATTAGCAGCATTGCGATTTTTGCATTTTGCCCCTGGTAAATCAACCCGCGGTCATAAGCCTATCAGTTTAAACCGAACATGTGTTTCCCCTTGTCCCCAAACTTTCAGATATTTACAACAAAAAGACACTCTAGGGAAGATATGGGTCATTACTTAGTATAGCAACAAAAACCGCCGCTTGTGTACAAAAAATAAATAGTATTACAACAAAATTTTCACAGTAAAATTTTCACATATATGTACAACAAATTATCAATATATTTACAATAATAATTAACAAGAAAAACAATATTTTTTATTTGGGTGTTTACAATAATAGTCAGTTTCGATGCAAAAATATCTTTACAACAAATCAGAAACATACTTAGTCTATAGCTATGTACCGTGTTATACGTACCGTGCCGATACAAGTTTGTCAATTTGGTATCAAAATAACGAATTAACATTGACATGGCTACCGTGACCGTATGATTTTGTCATTTCACTACCAAAACAACAAGCTACCTTCGGTACGGTATTGGCAACCGTGTCCGTGTGATTTTGTCATTTCACTACCAAAACTACAAGCTACCTTCGGCATGGCATTTCACTTAATGTTGTTTTATACATATGAACCCTCATTAGTCTCAAAACTAGATGAACCCATTTATTAAATTGTTGTTTCCTTCCCGTATTAATTTCGCTGTTGCTAAAAAAAACACTAAGTGAGCTGGAAAAATCGCTGTTGCTAAAACAAAGAAAATATTTAGTCAGCTGAGAATATGGAAAAAGTTATATGCAGAATCTGGTGTATATGGATTTAATTCCCACTGCACACCCGAAGATGAACTAGGGTTACAGGACGGCGCGACTGGACCCAACAAACCCCACCAGATTCTGCCCACGATCTCGGGCTACCGAGCTTGCGATAGCGAACGAGGGCGTTGAGTATATAAATCACTTCCCGCGCGTGTCTTTTGCCGAGGTGGGACTAAACGACTCAAGTCCGTTGCTCTCCGCGCGCCGAGCGAGCTGGCCCAGAGCAACACAGCCTCGTGCGCGCACCCAATTTTCTCGTTCCTCTCCTCTCCCCGCACTCCGTACTCCATGGCGGTCGCCGCGTCGTCCTCCCCGGCGTTCAGCTCCACATCAGATCTCCTCCGTGCCCACATCCTTCCACGGCTGGACTCGTGTCGGGGTTCATCTCGGAGGTATTCGGCGTCGACCCCGCCGACCTCTTGCTCCGGCGGCTTCGAGCGCGGGCCCTCGCCGCACGGAGGCCTCGTCCTCCGCCCTTCCTCGGATCACAGAGCTGATCAAAGATCATCTTCGTTCTGCCTCGCCTTGCTTCCGGTCAGAGGCCGCTGGATTCCTTCATCCATGACGCGGACGTGTACGACGACGTCCCAGCCGAGCTCACCACCAAGTTTGCACCATATTGCTCGAGCGGGAGGGAAAGATTGGTACTTTTTCTCACCACTGCACTGCACCGCAAGGATTCTGGCAAGAGGAGGAAGAGGACCTTGTCAATGTCAGATGGATGGTGGCACTCTGATCACCCTCCCAAGCAGGTCACCATGCGGGGACGGGGCCACATAGAGGTAGTGATCAGGTACGAGCAGACACTGGCGTTTTGCACCAGGAACACTGATGGCAAAGTGGAACGCTTCGGGTGGCTACTCAAGGAGCTGACTGCTGATCCGGACGGTGTGGCCAATGTGACGATTTGCAAGTTACATAAACAGGCTGCAAGGAGGAGCCCAGCAGAGGTGGAACTTCCCATAGAGGGAGGAAACAAATGAGAAGCGACGAGCCAAGAGTGGTGGGGGATGTCTGCAGGCCTGCAAGAGAGGTGGAGGGTACGGAGGTGAACCCCAATGCCAAGCGCTTGATGCTGGCTTCTTCCCTAAATTTTGATTTCCATGAACAACCCACGGATGCAGAGCTGATCACAGACTACCTAGGACCTCGAGCATCATCGGGCTCACCTTTGCATAATGTCCATTTCATCCATGAAGTTCCAGACATCTACCGCACCCATCCACAGATCATGTGCTCGAGTTTTGCATCGGCGTTTTCAGCGGAGGCGGATTTTCTAACCGCACCGGTTCCTACCTGTTGTATTGTGATCCAAATTCATATACTAAAGGGAGGCTAACTTCTGACGAGCGGAGCGATGCCCGTCACCGGTAGGCTTGGGCCGAAGCGTAGCGGAGTCTGAAGTTAGCCCATACGTCGTGCTCTGCAGGGACGCTTGCGAAGGGGGTGTGGGGGGCAGCAGCCCCCCGTGGTACGGTACGGATCGTTGGCACCACCTATATATACATTTTGTAAGCCGCCGGCTAGGGTTTATCAAATCATAAGATAACCCACGGCGTTTGTAAACACTCCCTGATATAGTGAAATTTTGCTGGCTAGCGCCCGTGGTTTTTTCCCCTTCTGTGTTGGAAGGGGTTTTCCACGTTAAATCTTGTGTCTCCGCTGCGTTTACCTTTATCGTTCTTCTTTATTTGCTTATCGCTTCTATAACACTACCGGCCTCCATCTGACCGGTAGTAGCCTCGCGATTCGTGCAAAAAAAATTCAGTTTGGTGTCTATTTTGCTTTGATATGGTATATATATGATACTCCCTCCGTTCCTTTCTATAGTGCCTATAGATTTTTGGCATTTGTTTCAGAATGTAAGGTTGTAGCTTAGATTTTTTTTCAATTACCCCCTCCCCGTTCAGCTCCCAAATCGTTCAACTCTTTGTTATGGAAAGTTAGGAAGATATGTATTTTCCAAATTTTACGTTGATCTCAAATCGTTCGGCTAGGGGTCTTGTGTAAAAAATATTCTTGCGCTAATTTCCGTGCCAAAAAACTATAGACACTATAGAATGGAACAAATGGAGTATTTATTAGATATGTGTGAAATTTTAGTCAAATCTTGTTATTTCAGCGAAATTATACATATATTTCAAACGTATTCGAATTCATTTAGTTATATTTCATTTAAATTACTGCAAATCCTAATTTATATAAAAAAATATTACGAGATTTTGTTAAAAAAAATTTGGATACCAAATATATGTCATATGAAGATGATACACACTAAATATGGAGAAGGGCACTAACACGAATCGCGAGAAAATGGAGGGTGGACAGCTGTCCGGTAGGAACAGGTGCCGTTAGAAATGACTTTCCCCGTTTTCAGCCGATGAAAATGATATTTGGTATTTCTTCAATACTTTGAAGAAGATGGGAAAAGGAGGGGAGTATATCTTCTCGTCGACAACACTGTAAATTCGATACTGGATTAAGTAAGATATGCAAAGATACGGTTACCATCGGGCATCGCCAGCTCTTCACCTTCATGGAAAGTAGAGGCAAAGAGAGAACCAGTTGGCGAATGGTCGAGTTCACCTTACATCAGGGGCAAGGAGGGGGCATGGAGCCCTCAGCCGATGAGATTGTTCTTTCTAAAGTTTATTGCAGAAGCACAAAAAGAGCTGATGGGAGAGAAAGGACAAGGGCATTTGCTCACGGTGCGGCCTTGGCGTGATGATGGCTGAGGCAGAGGCAGATGAAGACGAGAGTATTACTATTGTGAGGGTGCATGCTGCATTCGGGGAACAAACTGAGGAGTTACAGCATCGACAGGCCTACCGGCTATTTAGACAGGTGAACGTGCATGCTGATGAACTTCTGTGGTCGGCGATAGAAAGACAACCTAATTGGAATTCTAGATAGTCATGCGTGCTCATTTAAGCTTGATGAAGACGCTGACCTTGAGCCATACGGTTATAGAGACAATGACGACCTTTACGAGGGTGGTCGTGCTTCTTTCTTCCGGCAGGAGTGTGGTACCTTTTCTCAGAATGACGTTTGTTAACTCATCGGCTGAAACTGATGTTTTATTCTATGTTGGGTTTATGTGAATTGTGGACCCGAAAGCTAGCTATATGTATTGTTGTACTATTATGAAATATTTGTACTTGTTGCGATGATAGTTGGCATCAACTGTAATTTCTGTTCTCACATACTGTTATTACTACTATTAATCAAACCGTAATTAAACAAAAAGCATCAGGCTAAAACCTAGCACCGACAAAGGTAATAGGGGCACTAATTTTGTGTCGTGCACGCAGTTACATAGGCATACACAGCTAATAGTGCCGGTCCACATACACAAGGCACGACACCTATGGTGTGCCGTCCGACATTTTGTACTTCTACGGCTTTAACTCTGTCTGTCGTGCATGCGCTATCTCTGTATCACGAAATGCGGAGCGAGAAAAAGTATCGGCTCTCTAGTTTTTTCAATGCAATTATCCGTGACAGCTTTGCTTTGCCAAGCTAGCACGAGTGCGGCAATTACGGGCGTGCCTCAACGTTAAAGTCGTCGTGGCCCGTATGTCATGCTGTGGTGTTTCTATATTTATTTACTCATGTAACTTGATTTTCTTTAATGAAATATGCGGTTTCTCTCAAAAAAAAAGGCTCTTGTTGACGGGGCAAGGACTCTTATCTACTAAGTAGACAAGTCTGAATAAATTTTCAACGTCTGACAGAACTTAGCAATCCAGTAAACCAAAGTAGTTAAACAAAATGACACCTTCAGAAATTAAAATAATTTGCTTCAAATAAATAAATTCAAATAGTTGCATCGCTGCTTGGAAAATATGCCACATGTATAGATGTTCACCGAGAAAAAATCAGAGAAAAAAGGCATAAAAGAACAGGGAAGTTGAATGATTTATTTCAACACTAATAAAAGACAGAAAAACGATACAGAGCAAACTTCAGAGGAAGAAAAGTTATGCAAATTTACTGCCGAACCAACATATAATCTAATCAAGTAAACCATGAAGCTATTTTGTCTAACTTTTTGTATATTTGTTGCTGATTTTCCAAGCAGCAATGAAGCCATTTTAATTTCTCAACTGTTCATTTTTTTCAACTATCTTGCTTCATTGGATTTTCGATGTCCAGTCAGACTTTGAGAATGCATTCAGGTTTGTCTTTACATTTGCACTGCGTTTAGATGCACAAAATTTGGCCGTAGAATTTGAATTTGGAGAGAATATGCACAATTCGACTATTTGCGTGGCCTTAGAATTAAAACTTGGAAACGATGGGCAAATTCTGAGTCATTCCCGCGAGCTTACCGTTTCACTTGGATAGTTTCCGATCTCAGGACCTCGGAAAGGCATGGAATCGCATACCCCTTCGTCAACGCGCGACGGAGCACATGCCACTCGGGAGCTCGACCTTCGCTGCCCGCCAACGACGCGTACGTTCCTGACGGCGGCATCTCTGGCTCCGATAAGCCACACTGCCCTCACTCATTTTGCGCCCTCATCTCCCCATATCACCCCTGCTCCAAGCATATCTCTAACGGTGGTAGAGAGGGAAACGATGGAGGCTGGGGAAACGGTGGGCGTGGCCTCTCCCTGGCCGGTAGATAGCATCAAGAAGCAAATATTAAACAAATATAAGTCTAATCCACTTCATGTGCATAGGAATCTTGTAAACAAATAGATTCACAAAGAACAAAGTGACAAGCATACGAAGATAAAACAAGAGCAACTTCAAAAATTTCAACATATAAAGAGGTGTTTTAGTACCATGAAAAATTATACAACCCTTTTCCTCTCTCATAATAACTTTAAGTAGCATCATGAATAAACTCAACAATATAACTATCACATAAAACATTCTTATCATGAGCCACATGCATAAAATAGTTATTACTCCCCACATAAGCATAGTCATTCTTATTAATTATAGTGGGAGAAAATTCAATAAAATAACTAACATTATTATTCTCATCACCATAATCATCAAATATAGGAGGCATATTGTACTCAAAATTAATTTTCTCCTCAATAGTAGGTGGACTGAAAATAACATAAGCATCATTATAATCATCATATATTGGAGGCATAGTATCATATCATCATAGTAAATTTCCTCCTCAAAAGCTGGGGAACTAAAAAGATCATTTTCATAAAAACTAGCTTCCCCAAGCTTAGACTTTTACATAGTATTAGCAATAATGGTGTTCAAAGAATTCATACAAATAACATTGCTACTAGCACGCAAGTAAAGTTCCATAGGTTTTTTAATTTTTTCTTCAAACACCTCATGTCCTAGCTCAAGATAAATATTATAAAGCTCTCTAACTTTTGTTGTTGTTTTCCATTAAGCCTAACTAGTGAAAATAAAAATAAGAAACAAAAAGATGTCATTGCAGAATCTAAAGGAAATAACTTCGAGCACTCACCAGCAACTAAAAGACTTAGTAGCCATAGGATGTGAGTAACTTTTACCTTACCTCCCCGGCAACGGCGCCAGAAAAGAGCTTGATGTCTACACACGCTTCTATTCCTGTAGACAGTGTTGGGCATCCAAGTGTAGAGGTTTGTAGAACAGCAGCAAGTTTCCCTTAAGTGGATCACCCAAGGTTTATCAAACTTAGGGAGGTAGAGGTCAAAGATATCCCTCTCAAGCAACCCTGCAATTACGATATAAGAAGTCTCTTGTGTCCTCAACACACCCAATACACTTGGCAGGTGTATAGGTGCACTAGTTCGGCGAAAAGATAGTGAAATACAAGTAATATGGATGATTGTAAGAAGTAATCGCAATCTGAAATAAAAAGGGCAGCGGGCAAACATGTAGCAGAACTGGTGTAAACGATGTTTCAATGCTTGGAAATAAGGCCTAGGAATCATACTTTCACTAGTGGACACTCTTAATAATGAAACCATAACTGAATACATAGATATTATCACTTCACTATGCTACTCTGAACCATTTTCCGGTTTGATAATAAACAAAAAGTCGCTGTGTAGTGCTGCATAAGCATTCTTTAAAGTTCGCATTCCCAATCTATGGACGCCCCATGCTCTCACTTTGAGCATACAAAGATGGTACTAAATAATCACCACAATTCATAAGTATTTCTGTAAATTAAGCTTAAGAAATAAACACGGTGTGCACACTGTCACCTTCACACCGTTGGATAAGGTGTCCCCGGAGATCACATAATAAAACCACTTGAGTAGCACAATAGTTGAAGAATAACATCTACTTATTCAACTAGATTACAAAGCTCATGATCACATAAAGATCATACATGGAAAGATAGATTACCCACATAGCTACCGGTAAAGCCCTCATCATCAGGGGAGAACTACTCACTCCTCATCATGGGAGTCAGCAACGGCGATGGAGATGGTGGTGGAGTCGATGGAGATGGCTCCGGAGGCAATTCCCCGTCCCGACAGGGTGCCAGAACAGAGACTTATGTCCCCCCGGATCTTGTCTGCGACGGCGGCGGAGCTACAGAACTTTTCGTGCATGGAGGCTTATTGATTTAGGGTTCACACGCCAGGAGGCTTCTTATAGGCGGAAGGGCGGGGTTGGTGGATGCCAGGGGGCCCCAGACCACCCCTAGGCGCGGCCTAGGCCTGGTCTGACCGCCCTGTGGCGCCTCTTCGTCCCCCCACTGGACTTCCTCTTCGTTACGGAAAAATAAGATCTTTGGCTTTTGTTTCGTCCAATTCCGAGAATATTTCCTGTACAACTTTTCTGAAATAAAAAACAGCAGAAAACATGGAACTGACACTGTGGCATCTTGTCAATAGGTTAGTGCCGAAAAATGTATAAAAGTGCAATAAAGTGTAAACAAATCATATATAAATTGGTGTAAAACAAGCATGGAGCATCAAAAATTATAGATACGTTTGCAACGTATCGTAGGCTGCTGGAAGATGCAGGCTTGATCATCTCTCCTCTCAGTTCTCCAATAGCATAGAGGACTTCCTTGAAGTACCTAGATACTATCTCAGTCGACCTCCTCCAGGTGCTATGGATGACTCTGAATCTTTGGTTGTGCCCAACAACATGAAGGAACATAGCCACTTGCTACGCGATACATGTGTGCATGTTATCTCTGAGCAACTGCCTAGACCTCAATGTGTTCACGACTTGGTTAAAAGCAGCTTTTTTCATCCAGAGCATGCATGTTAACAGATTCAACATCGCCATTGATGTAGATGTAGTTCAGGTTGTTCATCCTCTCTCTATCGTGGACAAAAATTGGTGCATATGTGATGTGGGGCCTAGTGTGGTGACGAATGGCTCTCGCGTGCATACAGAAGACCCATGCATGAATCACAGCTACGAGAGCACCTGCTTGAACAAACATCTTGTGCAGGGCGGCCTAAGCATTTCGATGTGGCATAATCATGAGCTAAATCAGCATTAATCTAGGCTAAAATCAGAATGAATCTAGGCTAAAGTAGTAACAGTAGGGGTGGGAGTGTGTTGCTCGAGCTTACAGTTTTCTTGGAAGGCGTCCTCATTCCGCCGGAGCCAGAGACGAAGGGGATCAGAGGTGGATGGATCCCGGGACGGGTCCCCGCTCTAGGAGATCGGGCACTCTCACACCAGCTGGACAGTGAGACGGAGAGGTTAACGGAAAAGGTCCCGAAGATCTTGACCGTAGATCTAGATCACCGCCACTGTCACAGATCTAGATCGTCGCCGCCATCGCCTTCTTGTCTTAGTGGATTTTGTTTTCGCTAGGTGGTGACCGACTATGGCGGGCGGTGAGGATACTTTACGCGCCTAAACGCGTAGCAAGTTTGCAGCTTCCACCTTTTCCACCGCGTTTCCCTCGCGCATGGGGGCGACTGATTTGCACTCGCCAACGCCGGTCCCCAGGAAAACGACCGATTCGAGCGCTTCTCGCGGGTTAACTTTTGGGCCGCTTTAAACATCATGCGATGCAGCTTTCCATACGACCTTGCCAAGCAATCGACCAATTTTTGGCCCACTGGAAGAGAGAAACGGCCTTCCGGGCAACCAAACACTCCCAACCTATAATCATATTTACATACAGCTGATTCATTGTCATTACATGCTCTAAGTTAGAGGAGCTCTCTCCCTCGTGGAACTGGCTCCTCTAATATCAAGGAGACAAGTCAGATACTAACTTTGCTTCACCAAACCAGCTCGTCCCGTCTAAAACAAAAAGGAAAAGAAAAAGAAACTAGCTCCACGCAGGCCACCAACTTTTGGAGGGAAAAGGTCCTCGCCTGGGCACAGATGCACGCCACAATAGACAAGGACCACATTTCTTCCTTCCACTTCTCTTTTGATCAACTAAGCACCTCCTCTATTCTTTCCTTTCTTGTGTGCACATAACAATATTTCCTGACAAAAGAATCAAGGATTAGTTCTGGAGATCGATGGCGAACCAAGATCCAAACAAGTAAGTAAAATTTTAATTCTTTTCTCGATCAAATTTGCATAATTGCAGATATCTGTTCAAGTAAAGTTTTTTTGCATTCTTAGAACCAAAATCTTAACAGCCATCCATTTGTAATTTTCCCTTACTTGCTTATTTGACAAGGGTAGGGAATACCTAGATGGAAACCTCAACTTTGGATGAAGTTCAACACTGTGGCTGAGGCATGGGAATTTTGGAAATACTATGGAGGAAGAATGGGTTTCAGTGTAATAAAGAGATATACAAACACAAACACAATTGATGGGGTTGTGAGTGTATGCAAATTCATTTGTTTCAAAGAGGGCAAAAAAGTGGTTGATAAAAGGAATAGTCTAACTAAGAAAGGGCGGGCTGAAATTAGAACATATTGTAAGGTTCATATGTCAATTGCAGTGGACCGATGGAAGTTATCAAATATTTGATCTGGATGTTGAACACAATCACATGCCTCAGCTGCCCAAAGCACGCCGCATGTTGCCATCACAAAGGAAAATCTCTGAAATTCAAGCTTTTGAAATAGAGATTTCTGATGACTATGATATTGCACCAAAAAAAATGCTCATGAGTTGGCTAGTCGACGGGTTGGTGGACTAGGTAGTCTAAGCTACACACGCCAATATCCTAAGAACCATTTACGAACAAAGCGTCAAAGAGCTGCAGTACAGTGATGTAGTCTACTGAAATATTTCCAAGACAATGCCATTGAGAATCCTTCATTCCAACATGTTTTACAGTTGGATTGTGATGCGCAAATAACTAATATATTCTAGGTTTATGCCAACATGATCATAGATTATGCTCATTTTTAGATGCTATAATCTTCGACACTACTTTCGGAACAAACAAGGAGTACGTGCCATTTGGAGTGTTTGTTTGATTTAACCATTTTAGAGAAACAGTAAATTTTGGTGCATCTCTTCTTTATAACGAGACATTTGAATCATTCAAATGGATTTTTCGAGCCTTCTTATCAGTACATAACCAGAAGCAACCTCGCACCATATTTATTGATCAAGATAGTGCGATGTGAAAGGCAATTGAGCGTGTTTTTCAGAACCAAAGCGTGGACTATGCACTTTCCATATTATGCAGAATGCGATCAAGCATCTACTAACAAAAAGAAGGATGGAGAAATGGAGGGCACACTGAAAGAAGTGGATGACGAGGAAAGTGGATCATCTCTTCTCAAAGATTCCGGTGCTTGTATGTATGAGTATGATGACCCAGAAACATTTGAAGAAGCTTTTAAGGTCATGAGAAGTACAGTGAAAAAGCAAACATGGATGGATAGTATTTATAAAATAAAATAAAATTTGGCGCAATGTTTTTATGAGAGAAGCTTTCACTTTGGGAATGAGAAGCACACAATTAAATTCTACGCAATGACCTAAATCACCATCTGAAATCAGAATGAATCTAGGCTAAAGCAGTAACAGTAGGGACGGGAGTGGGTTGCTCGAGCTTACAATATTCTTGGATGGCGTCCTCATTCTATAGGAGCCGAAGACGGAGGGGGCCAAAGGTTGATGGAGCCCGGGACGGGTTGCCGCTCCAAGAGATCGGGCACTCTCACACTAGTTGGACAGCGCGACGGAGAGGTTGACAGAGATGGCCTCAGAGATCTCGGCTACGGATCTAGACTGCCGTCGTCGTCGCAGATCTAGATCGTCGCCACCAACACCTTATTATCTTAGCGGATTTCGCTTTCTCTAGGTGGTGGCTGTCTATTGCGAGCGGTGAGGCTACTTTGCGCGCCTAAACGCATAGCAAGTTTGCAGCTCCCGCCTTTTCCACCGTGTTTCCCTAGGAAAACGGCCGATTCGAGTGTTCCCCACGGGCTAACTTTTAGACCGCTTTAAACATCATGTGATGCAGTTTTTCATGCGACCTTGCCAACGAGTTGACCTAGTTTCAGCCCACTGAAAGCGAGAAACGGCCTTCTGAGCAAACAAACACGCTCAACATATAACCATATTTACATACATTATCATTACATGCACTAAGTTAGAGGAGCTCGCTCCCTCATGGAACACAACCTCCCTGGCACCGAAACATCGTCATACTAGTTCCTCCGCTACGAGCATCTCCAACAGCCTTCCTATACTTTGATATAATTGCTAAAAACCGAAAATATAGCAATTTGCTCCAAAAGTGTTGCTCCAACGGCCTTTGTCTAATTGGTTTCCCAACACAAAATTATAGCAAGCTTGCTATACTTGCACCTCCACTTTGTATATATGCAAAGTCTAGAGCCATTTTGTATAACTTGCAAAAGCAACGCGGGAGAGCCAACCGTGCCCGATATGGAGTTTTCAGCGTGCGAGTTGTACATCTGGCTGCCGTCCCGTCGCCGTTCGGCCCTAGTGTCGCCTCCTCTACGTGCCTTGAGGTTCCCTACCGCAGCGCCCCTCCTTTCACCTCTAGCTCGAGCCACCCTGCCACTGAATCGAGCTCCGCGGCCCTGCGGACCTGTCTGCCGATTCAGCCCGGTGGAGGCCATCGCCGGTGCGAAAGAAGCTCCCCCCCCCCCCAGGTGCTCCCGACCATCCTTCGTTGACCGCGCCAATGCCCCCTCTTGGATTGGGGCTATTTGTAAAATTTGTGTTCCTTCTCAAATTTGGCAATCCAATTATATACTAAGGCTGCCAAAGCATAATTTGTCTTAGATTGCAAACCTTCTCTCTCCTTTTTTTTTTTTTTTGAAACCACCTTCTCTCTCCTCTTGGCATAACCAGTTTTTAGCAATTCATTACAAAGGCTGTTGGAGATGGGCTGTAACCACTAGCAGCCGATTTGGAAGCTTCCAAGTCAATTTCCACCCGCACGGACCTACCCACCTACCCCACCGTGCTACCTGCGCCACCGGGGCCCACGCCTCATAGACCAGCTCGTACGCACGCGTCTCGTTGCAAAAGTTTGCGGGCCCACGTATACCTCGCTTCGGCTCTTTGCTTCGCACCTAGTCTAGTCTAGTCTATTCCCCCAACAACTCGACTCCAACCTCCTTCCTCCTCCTCCTCGCCCCGTCGAATCCATCGAGGTGAGGAAAACCAGGAGAGGCTGTTAGGGTTCCGGATGGACGGGCCCAGAACCTTCTAGAACCGCAGGTGTGCTCGTGGCGTTTGCGGTGCGGCGCGGCGGGCGATGGAGGACGAGAAGGCGAGGGGGCTGTCCTCGGCGGCGTCGCCGCTCATCCCGCCGCCGTCCTCCGAGATCGACCTCGAGGCCGGCGCCGGGGACCAGCTCCAGTGCCGGATCTGCCTCGAGACCGACGGTACGTGCGCCCGGATCCGCCACGCCGCGACCTGTTGCTGCCGCCGCACGCCGTTATCCTTGGGTTCTATTTTGGCAGGGGTTGACTGCTTCTCTCGGTGTCCGTGTGCAGGGAGGGACTTCATCGCGCCCTGCAAGTGCAAGGGCACCTCCAAGTACGTGCACCGCGACTGCCTCGACCACTGGAGAGCCGTCAAGGTACGCAGCTTTCACTACTCTCTTGATGCATGCTCCGCTCAAATGTTGATTGTCTCATGGATCCATTGACTTGACGGTTACAGGCAGCTATTGTTTTCTTAGCTTCTTACAATCCCTGAATGACTGTACCTCCTGCCTGATTCTTATGCTTAGATGTAGTAATTGTAGCCATTTTAGGCATGATTCACTTCCATTCTAGTGGTCAATCAACTCATGGATCATCTAAAGTTGAATAGAAATGGGAGACCCAGTAAGTTCCCTTTTCCTCCATGGATATCTTCTTATGTTTATGCGCCACGTCTAACCAACTAATTTGCCCAAGTTGAATATGGCGGTTATAGTAAGTCACCATTTCAAATTCAGGCCTATTTCGCGGGCTTGGAGAGTGCGTTTGGATGACAACCAACGCTGAACCTCCCAATAAATTGCCTAGCCTTTGGTACTAGCTGTTTGGAATCGCGCCAAAGAATTTGGCTCGCCAATGATCCTGGCCGTCCACCCGTTTAAATCTGGCCAATCTGAGGGCGAGTTGTGGGCGCGCGAAAACCGCGCCAAATAAATTTGGCGTCGTGACACCCCCTCTCTCTAGGTGGGTCCCATGTGTTTTTCTTTTTCCAATTGTTTCTTAGTGCGTGCAGGCAGTTGTTTTAATTCTTGGCTAGTAATTAATTGGTGGGCCCTACACGATTAGCGAGTGAGTGCGCCAGACTATTGCGCACGCGTGTATCCTGTCGCAAGTTCCAGCGCCTTTCATTCTTTTATGAGTTTTTCTCTCTCTCTTTGGCTGCATGTTAGTATTGTTCTACTTATCCTCTCAAATTTAGATCATACATGTGTCAAATATTTTCAATACTATACTACTTCAGTTGTTACGAACCAAACACGGGGTTATTTTGCCAAAATTTTGGTCAGTACAATGGCTACAATCCAAACAACAACACCTTACCAAAAGTTTGGTCATGCCCTTGCATTGGCCATGCTATAAGTTTGGTGGGGCTAGTTGGAGCTCAACATCCGCGAATTAGCTGCTGAGATGCTAGTGGAGTCGATATGAATATGTTCCTGTTTTTGGTCCATGTCTAAAAAATTGCAGCTGTAATTTCATTCCCATTGGAATTATCATGCGTGTAATTTATCCAAGGTGCATTGCATATTGGCATGGTTTTACTGCTACCTAACCTCTGAAAGGCAAAAGTTAATTTTGTGTTGCTGTGAGCCCAATTGACAGAATGCTAGCAATTGTATTTGATTCATTGGGGTGCTATTTCGACGGAATTTCTTGTAACATTGTTTGGATTTCTGATACATGTCACCAATTGGTTCTGTGATGTGTGGTTGTATCAGCATGTAGTATTAAGACTATGAGTATGATCAGCAGCCTCAATTTTCAAAAACAATATCAGCCCACCTTCTCTTTCTTTTCTGTTTTGTTAAAGATCTTCTCTATTTATTAGTGCTTTCTGTGACCACCTGGTTTTTTTGTGCATGCCAACCCTGTTATGTGTGTTTTGCTATGCCGATTCACAATCGTTATGTAGAGACGAAAGGGCATTCATATGTGACTACAGTCTACACATACAAGTTAACACTAGAGCATTCATGTGTGACTAAGTCCACACATAGCAAATTCATCAAAAATTACAGGTCAACTTTGTTGGGAGACTTCACAGTAATATTTAAAAAACTTGCACAAACTCTGGTTGGAGTTCTCTTTCAAACCCTCCAAAGCCTTTTGAATTGCAGCCTCGGACTACTGAAATAGCCCACTTTCAAACCCTAAATTCCAAAGCTATTTTAACTGAAAGGATGAGGCTCAACTGGTTGCAGAAATGTGTTTTAACTGAAAGTGGGCAATTTCATAAAGAGTAAGAATTGGATGGCATGCAGCGATGTGGCATTGAGATGAGATCTTTGTGGCATCCACATCAGTTAAAACCTCTTCTGCAACTGCTTGAGCTTGAAAAGTGGACATGTTGAAAGGTGCACTGTTTGAGTGTTTCAGTAGTGAACTTTGGCCATAGTTTAGGGTTGAAAAGTGGACTGTGTTGTTTAAAATATTTCTCTATGGACCTTCTGTACACTTTCAGGTAAAAAACAAAGGTTCTGTATTCCTAGACTGCTCCCCCTCCCCTTTCCTTGAATTCAAATTTAGTTGTAGTGGTAGGTGAGATCACTTTCCTTGGCTAACAATGTACTCTTCCTTTGACTTTACTTAGAATATGGGTGTTCCAGTTTGTTAGGCAGATGTTCCCATGTCCAGTTGTGGTAGTTAGTATTGGAAAATCTGCTTTCTGTTAGGATGTTGGGATGTCTGCATCAAAATGAAGTTTTGCTGTTTGGTAAGGGTATCTGGAAGCTGAGTTGGTGTTGGAGGTTCAGATTACGACATAAAGTGTATTGCTTCTGAGGATGGATCCAATAGATTAGAGTAGAAATGATGTATGGTACATATTATATTCTCTTTTCACTCTCAGAAATATGAATTCTCTTCTCTTTCTTCAGCAAAAAGTTAAAAAAAAATTCCTGTTGCAGTGGTCTGACTCTTTGCATTTTGTTGCCTACTTTTCTTAGCTATTAGAAGCTTGCCTTTGTAATGAAATTGTATCTTTCTTACTTAAAACTAACAGCGTTTGATGCTTTGTCATATACAGGAGGGATTTGCATTTTCTCATTGCACCACCTGCAAGGCTCCTTATTATTTGAGGGTTCATGTCCACACTGACAGGAAATGGCGAACAATGAAGTTCCGTTTCTTTGTTACTAGAGATATACTATTCATCTTTGCTCTAGTCCAGTTTGTAAGTCTTCAAGAATCTGTGTCATTTTTCTTTAGTATATATGTTGCGTTGAGTGATAAGAGTATATATCTTACTCCTTTATTCAGGTCATCTCTGCATTGGCTTATTTGGTACATTTTATTGATGGGTACCAGCAATATTGGTTGAGGACGTCCTGGGGTTTTGATAATGAAGTTAGTTTTTATTATATATGTGGTAAACTACTTAATCATTTGCATCGTCTGTTATCACCTGTATGTTGTACCTATTTTTGCATGATTTCGATATTTGAATTTATACCTTATGCCCTTGTCTGGATGTGTGGGGTGGAGTCTAATCCCTGCCTACGCAAGTGTGTTCATCCTCAACACTAGCTGTATATGGGATCTGTACCTTCTACAAAGTGAAATAGGCAATTAGTGTGTATTCTGTCTGGTCAGCCTCTCCTATACAAGAGTTTAGTAGTGTAGAAAAGAAAATATGAGAGGAAATGTATTTTGGTTTCGACATCAGAGCTAAGATGTACGTTGAATAGAAAACAGTTAGTTTTATTCCCCAATTACATACTTGTAATGGCAATGATTAAAGTTGTTCTTTCCTTCCTACGGGACATTCATCTTGTGTTTATGCTGTGAGGGACTAATACTAGGTATTGTGTGATGATCTACACTATGTTGTATGCACTATATAGTCTCTAAATATGTATGAACTCTGTTGATGAGATATACGATCATCCTTATGCTGAACATATGGTTTAAATTCTGAACTGAGTCGAACATCTTTATTCTATTTACAGGAGCTTTGTTGTTCTTTGCTTTACTCGGGTTATCGGGATGCTTCATAACGTGTTATGACCGAAGAGTACGGAGTGACTTGGCTCAGCCTTGTCGAGAACTTTGTCTCTGTTGCTGCCAACCAGGGTAGGCGTTCAGTGACTTTATTGGTTAAGTTGTTAATGCTACATTCTTGGTTCATCTGTATGCTGTACACTCACTGTTCCGTCTTGTTTCAGGATGTGTGCGGATTGTCATCTTCCTGGCACCCTTTGCATGTGGACCGACTGCACCACATGCTTTGAAGGCTGTGCAACGACAGCTGGCGAGTGTGGTGGTTGCTTGGGAGGCGCAGGGGAAGCAGGGTTACCATTGCTCCTCATAATGGGAGTGATCGTGCTGGGGTTGTTCACGGTCGTCGGCATCTTCTACAGCGTACTGGTGGCAACTATGGTAGGACAGAGGATCTGGCAAAGGCACTACCACATCCTCGCCAAACGAATGCTAACAAAGGTGAGGATTTCTCTTCACTCATCTCTTTAGAACTTATCGGTCATGGTGCTTTCTCCTGTTTATAACCCCAATTTGGTGTTCTCCAGGAATATGTTGTGGAAGATGTTGACGGTGAACGCGCAGATTGGTCTCCGCCACCGCTCCCTGCTGAGCATGTCCAGCAGCTCAAGTCCCTGGGACTCCTATAGCCCATGCCATCGAGTTGATGGCTGTTGACGATGACCTAAGTTCAGGACCCAGCGCGGTGCGACACTGCCCCAGCTGTACAGGAAGCAAATACTAAGCTGATGGCAGGCGTTTCTTGTATCCGCACTTCCGCAGCCCAACGTGGCGTGTGATACCGTCGGTCTTTTTTGTACATTGTAACAGGGAAAATGACAACACCTTGATTTTATACAAATGAGTGGTTTACTCAACTGAGTTCAGATCATGCATGTCTTGCATAAAAGCTACTGCGTTTAGTGATTCATCGTGCTGCAGCTCTCAATCATTTTATCTGTTTATCCTTTTGATCTATCCCATATTCAAGTACATAAAACTTGCAATTTAGCAGGCAATACTCTCTCTGGATGTTTTCCCAAGTATTAAAGTTGTAACCTCCATTCCAAAATGTAAGCCTTTTTAAAAAGCTAAGGTAATACTATAATTTTTATACTTCGGTTAACTTTGTGTTTTCGTTGCACAAGATTTTTTTTTGTCTAACTAACAATCTCGTGAGTTATTGCGTACAACATCACCCCTTTTCACAGCCTTAACCACTCCGAACTAACCACTAACAACAAAATTCTGCCTACTGTGCACATTGTGTTTAAATCAGAGGCGAATACATAACTTGGTGAACTCATTCATATGTGCAAATTAAGCTGCTGCCCAAATCGATTATGCTAGCATTGCTGAAGTTGGCATCACCAGACACCAGTCACCAATTATGATGCATGATGTTGTGCCAACTGATGAACTGAAGCATTATCATGCGAAATGCATGTCATTATCTTTATTCATGTGTGTTAATTATTTGAATCTTTAATTACTCATCGTGTAGCCAATGCGAAAGGGCCCCCTTTGGCTCGTTACACAAAAGTACAAAAATCTGCGAAATTTAGTACAGTACTCCAGTAGTAGGCCTGATGGGCCGTATTCTGCAGAGGAAAGTATAAATCTGTTGCTATCTGTGGCTGCACTGCTACACAAGTACACAACACAATCGCGCTCCCTCAAAAAAGAAAGAAAAAAACACTCCAATCGCCACCTGCACCGAAGCGGAACAAATCTCCGGCGAGCTCGAGCCGAAGCGGCGGAGGAGGAAGGCGCCGGCGCGAGTTCGAGGGAGGAGGTGAGATGGATCCGGACGAGGTGAAGTCGAAACTCCAAGGCCTGGCCTTCGGCAACGTCCTTGCCGCCGCCGCCCGCGACTACAAGAAGGTGACTCTCTCCGCCGCTACGCCCCCTCCTTCCCCTCCTCTAGGATTCCACGTCTTGCGCGTCGCCGTTACCGCGCCTCCGTTCTGATCTGATCGGAATCGGCCGAGGAGCTAGCGACGCCGGCGTCGTGGTCCTCCTGGATCTCGGGGCAAGTTCCTTCTCGCGGTTGCAGTTCTCCGCCTTACAGCGGGTGTTAATTCGGCGAGTAGGCTATCTTATCTCTGTTCTGGGATCCAGCAAAGTAGTTACTACTGCATCTATAATGCTTGAGGGGAGTTGGGAGATGTTTATTTGGAATGCATCTTATTTTTGGTTAACGGAATCCCCATTTCCACGTAACCGAACCGGAGCAAATCTCGGGTTTGAGCGAGTGCTGAAGCGGCGGAGGTGTAAGGTGCCGGCATGACTGGGAGGATGGAGGACAGGTGGATCCGGACGAGGTGAATTTGAAACTCCACGTCCTGGCTGCCACAGCGGTGCTCCATCACACACACACACACACACACACAAAAACTATAACATTCCAGGCCTTACCTGTTGCCATTATATACTGCGCTCTGGTCTGATCTGGCGGTCGGATCGCGGCATCGGCTTGCTGAGGAGCCAGCAGTGCCGGCTTCGTGGCCCTCCTGGATCTTGGGAGAAGTTCCATCTTGTGGTTACATACAGTTATTTACCTTGGGAATGAAACGACAGATGCTAAAAGCCTAAGATTCGGCGTGTAGTTCCCTCATGTGAAACGGGGCAGCTCTGTTCTGAGAATCTAGCAAAATCGTTTACATCTAGCTAGGAGATGTTTATTTGGAATTGATTTTTTTTGGGGCCTAGTTACCACCGTATTCCATTTCTGCATATGAAGCTCACACCAAACCTCTAAAGATGGCTCGAGTTGCGTAAATATGGCAGGCCTGTGATCATAGTAGCGTTGGTCACTGTGTTTATCTAGATTGATTGGATTTGCAACAAACCCCTAAAAAGTGCAATTTTTTGGGTTCAAGCCATCTGTTGCTTATGCTCGTAGAGTCATAGGCCAGTGAACTGATTGTATTCTCACATGTAGTTTCTTTTCATGACTTCCATGCTGTAAGCTGCTGGCATCTGTGTTAAGTTGATTTGAACTTCTGCTTTTATTAAATCTACTGTTGGAGCAAGAATAGCCCTGTTTTTTTCATTATGAGTTCTCTTTTTTGCAATACTGACACAGACACCATGTTAGGAAGTTATAGCTAAAGAGAAGGCTCACGCAGCACCTGCAATCCATGACGAAGTTGATCTTGATGAATTATTGGATGTGAGTTAAACTTTACAGCATCTCTTTATGTTCTCTTACATTTATCTTTAGCATAGAGTACCATGAATTTTCGTATCTGTCCCACAACCATTACACTGCGGAACTGATTTCTAGGACCCAGAGCTTGAGAGATTGCATGCGGAAAGAATTGCTGCTATGAAGGTACTGATCTGAATCTCACACTTGTGAAGCTTGTGTAAGTGTCGTATCATGTACTAAGCATTTCAGTTTTCTCTATGCAACAGAGAGAGGTTGAGAAGCGTGAAGTGCTTAAGAGGCAAGGTCATGGTGAATACAGGGAAATAACTGAAGGAGACTTCCTAGCGGAGGTCACTCGCGGTGACAAGGTCATCTGTCATTTCTACCATCGTGAATTTTACCGCTGCAAGTAAGCCATAACTCCTTTTTACGGAATTGCTTAACTCTTGCCCATGATGATTTAGTGAAGGATGTCTAATTTTTTGGTAGGATCATGGATAAGCATTTGAAGGCACTTGCACCGGTCTATTTGGGGACTAAATTCGTCAAGCTTGATGCTGAGGTCCCTATGCTATCGCTATTAGCTTTAAGTTACTTCTGCTTTTACTGCATGAATGATCCTAATTTGTTGATAATTATTTCAGAATGCTCCCTTCTTTGTGACAAAACTGGCAATTAAAATGTTGCCATGTGTTATATTGTTCAAGTAAGTGTATAAACTGTTCACGGCTTCTACCTATTTCAAATTCCAATGTCATCAGGCATTATACTAATATACTGTGTTCACGGTACTTTTCTACATCAGGAAGGGTATTGCTGTTGATCGGTTAGTTGGATTTGAAGACCTTGGAGGTAAAGATGATTTTTCTACCAGGGCATTGGAAAATATTCTGAAGAGGAAAGGTAGAGACAGCTGTTACTTCTCCATATAGCATATTTGGAATGACAAATATGCTAACACCCAAAAAAATGTAGGTATCATTGAGGAAAAGAAGAAAGACGAGGACGATGAAGATGATGAGACTGACATGTCAAAAAATAGGAGGATTAGATCATCAACTGCTCGGGATTCTGATTCAGACTGACATTGAGTTTTTATGTTTTGTACTAGTCCTCGAAAGCTCTTTATGACTGTGTGCACGTATTGTATCGAAACAAGAGAACTGGATATGCTGTGGCTGGATGTAGAAGTGATTTGTTAATAGCTCCAGTTTTATGTGACCTGGGATATATGTTTGACTAAGAGTTACTGCTGCAATTCTTCTGTGTTGGGCATTTCAGCTGGCCTATTCATCACTGGCTTTCGTTTGATCACATCAGTGCCTTTTCACGATGGTTCCATCTATGATGTTCTCAACCTACAGATTAGTAGCAACATCATGTTTGTCACGTGAATGCAGAGATATTATTCACCAGACACTGTAATTACAGTCTGTCACGTATGAGCTTTATTCACAGCAGTGCTGTCAAAACACAACCTGACAAAAAAAAATTCATGATGTTACCACTTATACATTGTCACTCGTCTAAAATAATTCACGATGTTACCACTTATACATTGTCCCTCGTCTATTATTTACCTTATTATACACTTTATTTGGCCTGCTATTATATTGGATATATGACAGAAGTTTGTTTTCAGAGAACTTTGTGTAGTAACTGTCTGAACTTCGTAGTGGAATGCTATTCCTGTGTTGTTTATTTGTCTAGAAGCCGATACATTGTGTATACTGAGAGTAGGCCTCCGATTGCATGCCGATTGGGGCACGGATGATTTGATCTGGAATATCGAAGGCATCGACGAGTTCTCGGGCCACAAGCCTGACTTGGTAACTGAGGTAGTCTGCCAGTTTATGGATAGCCTGCAAGTATAAAGGGGAGCATCAGGTCTTAGTTCTGGTTTGAAGCTAGGAACTGAAATTGCATACTTGCAGTATTGGAGGAGGGGCAAGGGGGCGGGATAAGCAGAAACTACCTTCGCTTTGTTTGGCGCGACGTAGTCTACGTTCCGATATGTTCCAATGTCATTCCAGATCCTATCGAGCGCGTAAAGGTCGCACACTAGCTTCAGTACTTCACGTGTTTTTTCGTCAGGGCAACTGCATGGATGCATCATTAGTCATTGTTGTCATATTAACATTCTTACCATATGCAACTCAAAAGGGAGGCAAATAACATCTGAATGGTGAGTAGGCTTCTATGCTTTGATCGTCAACATTAATTTTTATTCATGGTTCAGCTAAAGAACAATATGAGGGCAAGGGCTCGAACACAGGAAGGAGTTCTCAGTCGCACAAGTACTATCTGTTAGTCATTTGGTGGCTCAACTACTTAAGCACCAGTAATCGTGATGGAAACTGGTAGGAGTATGCTGTCAGGGCAACAGGAATATTTTTCAATTCTTCCACAAATAGCATTTAGTTGCTGATGCCCCTTTTCAGGGGATCATGCTGGACACTGTACTTGTTTATCCCAAGTCTCAACCAAACAAATAAAATATTAAGAACTACTAAAAAGATCTACCTTCTTAAGAGCCAATCTATTAGTGAGCTTCAATTTATAAGAATTTTTTCACTAGAGAGCTTCATATTCTAAAAGAAAAACTACTAGTGAGAACCAATGGTAAGAACAGTTTAACCGAGGACGAGCACAAAACTATACCTTTTCACAGCTTCTATAAACCTAGCAAGAATGACAGACTCAATGTGTGACTCTGCAAGTGTGAGCAGATGGTTTAAACATCTGTTCCACGCACCAAACCCTCCAAGCGTCTTCATATGCTTCTGGAGTCGAGCAGCAACACTATGCAGTAATCGTGATGTTCGGTACTGATAAGAGGGTTTATCCAATCAGTGCGGGAATGTTAGCCAACTTGTACTGAGATTATTATGTAGATATGACTTACTCTGAATGCATCCAGCTGAAAGTTAGGATCCCTTAGATGATCTTCCCCTTCCCATCGAGCAGTGACGGGATTTGGCTGAGACAAGTAGGTGCTCATGGAGTCTCTCAAGTAGTTCCAGGTGACTGAGAGTGTTCCTCCCTTAAACTTTTGCTGATATTGCTTCAGGAGATCTCCAGCAACCTACAATACCATCATGATAGGAGGTACATTATTTGATGTATGAGTGACTTTATCACATTAAATGACTCGCCCAAACTTCATTTCATCAACAATATGTAATTAACTGTGTGCTCTGGCTTTGTAAAGGATGCTTATCTGTACCTGCTGTAAAAGAACTGTATTGTCTCCTTCAAATGTTTGAAATATATCATGGTCATTCCGCAGACCACCAAAACGATTTACAGCAGCATACCCATGCCCACCACACGATTCTCGGCAGATGCTAATAGCTTTTGCTGTGTATGAGGTTATGTAGGATTTCAACCCAGATGAAAGCACATGGACATCGGCACTAAGATCCTCATCTTCGGTTTTCTTCATTTCCGAGTACTTATCTACCAAATACGCTCTGGCAAAGTGAAATGCATAAGCTGATGCCAACATAGGCATTAGTTTGTGCTGGTGAGATTGGTAATCCAGAACACTGATTTCAGGCTGCTTAGGAGGACCAAATTGTTGACGCAATAGAGCATATCTTACAGCAATGGTTACTGCAACTTTGAGTACCCCCACAGAACTATATGCAAGACCAACTCGTCCACCAACAAGCTCGCCAAGGGTTGCTGCAAATCTTCTGTTAATCGTGGGGAGGCTGCTCGTGTATTTTCCATCTCGCGCCACATCACCAAATCTGTTCAGAAGATTGTCTCGGGGTATTCTAACTGAACAGAACCTCAGGGCACCATTATCTACACCATTTAGGCCAATCTTGTGCCCACAATCATTGATCTCAATTCCAGGAAGAACAGCATGGGTTTCAAGGTCCCGAATCGGGACAATAAATGCATGAATTCCCATGTCAGCAGGTTCCCCTCCTTTGCTCCTGAAGTGGTAAAATTAGCCTGGCAAAAACAGTAGCGAATTTTCCATGAAGAGCTGCGTTGCCAATCCACCACTTAATGGCTCCATCATTTGGGGTATCAATAATGAACTCATCAGTAACTGGATCAAATGTAGCAGTAGTCTGTAGGGCTTGAACGTTGGATCCTGCCAAAAAGCAACAAACGAAAAGAAGATAACCTTTTAAATTATTGTGAACAGCGTTTTAGGTACTGGGTACAAGTCCCAGTGCCCATTCAAAAGATACGGAAAAAGATTGATTGAGACAGTTCAATTGCAGATCAAAGTACCAAACAGGCAATCGGAAATACTGATGAAATAAGTAAATAAACAATCTAACCATGATGCAGTTCTGTCATAGCAAAACAGCCTGGGTATTCCAAATTGTCGATTCTGTCGAAGTATTTTTCTTTGTGCTTCTTGGTTCCTAAATTTATTATCGAACCACCCCAAAGACTGCATTAACAGCAGGCAAGTTAGTTGATCAGTAATAACAGACATATAAGGCAAAGATAGTATATAAAGCAAGTACACAGTTACCAACTGTCAAATGTTGTGTTACTGTCCTGCTAAGATCACCAAATTACATATAAGCCACAAAATAGTTTGGCATAAGCCACTGATGGAGTTTTGCAAGAATTCAAGTACTGCTGTGCTAGAGGTTGCAGGAGCCACCAGCCAAACTCCTGATGCATATATACCCTAAATAATCCCAATTAAGACTCGAAACAGAATTGTAGTCACTAGAAAAACGGGCAAATAAAGTACCTGGCATTTCACAAACAGGTAATCATTCTTTAGGGAAGGTAATCGAACAGTACAGCTCGCAAAAAAACCCATAACCAAAGCTCTTTACCCACCAACCATCGTAATCGAGAATCAATGTGGCTTCTGTTGTTATCAATAATTGTTAAATTAGGCCCACACTATTGCAGCCAAAGGTCATGATGCATTAGCAAGCAGAGCAGAATACAAAACCATGTGCATTCATGCTGAAACTCTGTTTTCACAGTCCCTGTCACTCATAACTCCTAAGTACTTGTCCCAAAAGAGTGCAATTGCAACCTAGCCGTACACGGAGTAGGATGCAATTGAGCTATCAAGAGACCCAAGCCCCACCCCCGCCATGCTAGAATCCTCGCGAATGCAATAATCAGTATGGTCAGTAACTCAGGATCTCAAAGAGCAAGGGTGCTCACTACTCCTGATTTATGTTACTCACATTCAGAAGAGCAAAATAAAAATGATTTTGAGGTTAGCATGCAGACAAGTATTATCACACTGATCCTGGAAGCGTGTGACTAATCCATTAAAACCATTTGCACTATCTACCCTGCTTAGTTACTGATACGGAAAATAATGTGAAATTACTAATTGACCCATAGATGAAGTAGTTCGCAGTTCCCATCGTATCAATTGATCGTGCAATTATGTAAGCCCTCTCGTTAACTACCAACTAACAATCCCCATTTGAAACATATGGAAGCGTCAGGTTCTAGTACTCAATTGCAAGTTAATTTATTAAACTAATTCACGCAGTAAACGAAAAAAGGCGCACCAACCTGTACTGTACGCCGACCTTGATGGCGAGGGATATGTCGAGTCCGCCGACGGCCTCCATGACGGCGAAGTACTCGGCGGGGTCGGACGCCATGAGGGTGAGCGGCCGCACCCCGGCCTCCCGCACGAGCGCGGACATCTGGCGGAAGCAGAGCTCGCGGTGCGCGGCCGTGGGCAGCTCCACGGGCGTCTGGAGCTCCGGGCGCGCGACGTAGAACTCGTACACACGAGCCTGCATCGCCCGGTGCCGCCCCCGCAGGTACGCCGTGAGCGCAGCGGCGTCCGCGTCCAAACCCCCCGCGCGCCGCTTCCCCGCGCACGCCGCGGCGACCAGAGAATTGGGCCCCTCGGGAACGGGCCGATCGGAGGGCTGCAGGAGGTGGAGGGAGAGGCGTCGGAGGCGGCGCATGGCCGGCGTCGAGTCCTCGTCGTCGGGGGCGGAGCCGGAGCGGGACGTGGTGGCCATGGCGACGGCGGTGAAGGTGTTGGACGAGACGTGTTCGGGCGGGGCGGGAGTGGGAAAGCGTAGGCGAGGTTAGTTGGTGCCGTTACGTTAGGACGTTGCTTTAATGGACGCTGCACGGGAGGCGCATCTTCCATTCGGACCCCATTTACTTATGCATATTACTTATACCTCCCGAACCCATGTACTCCGTACTAGAAAAGAAATAATTGGTGTTAATTAGACACCCAAAATGTGTGCTAGCTCCATCCCACTCACAATACATGTTGAAATTCATTCTTGTTATGAATCTTATTAACAAAGAAAAGCTCAATGCAATATGCAATGTCATGGGCATATTTGGAAGAGTGGTAGTACTAATTCTTCTTTTGGCCTACTCCATAATATCAACTTTTAGTAAAAATGGTATCAGTTGCATGACTAGTGTTTTTTTTCGGAAGTATGCCAAGGCTTACCATGGTCACACGCTATTAAAATTTCCATTTCCCTTACTGCCTAAATTTTTTTAGTAGTCATTTATTCATGAACATTTTCTTAAAGTGTGAATTTCAACTTATACCCCTACATTCAAATCTTTGACATAGATTGCCGTGTTCATGAGCTTTTCACCTAGAGTAGCTCAGTTAGCGGGGGTTTTGCTAGTTTTACCCTTTTTAATGTATTGCTAGCAATATGTCGGGTGAGTCCTAAATATCAGGTTCGTGTGGTGTGCCAGGTTGTGGTTTTTGTCCTGGTTTTTTTATAGACCTGACTTTTTTTTTCTTGTGTCTGAATGTAGGGGTTTATTGACGCGCATGCTCTAACACATAGCGGCCCCAAATGAGCCTTGCACCACTTCATTCGGATTGGTTTCGGCAAGGGAAGCGAGCTTGTTCATGCGCGAACGATGGAAATTAGGAAGTGGCATGCCATGTGTATCTAAGTACCAAATGTTGTAAGGTGTAAAAACTCACATAACCTTGAGTTGACGAGCTAGGCCGGATAATAAGTTACTAATGGAGCAAGAGTTGATATTTAGTGCACATGGGCACTAGTGATCTCATTTTTTAAAAAAAATCAGAAATTATATTTTTGAGTTTCAAAAAATCTTGATAAAAACCCCACATATAGTCACTGATGTATCCCACAAACGTGCAAAATATTAATTTCACATAGTTTATATTCTTAGCTACATGTCTAGCACAAAATAAAAAGAATTTCGGGTTGAGATTTTTCATGATTGTGAGATGTATCACGGACAATCTCTAGAATTATTTTAGATTTTTTAATAACTTGTAAAATTCTTTTTATTTTTTTAAACTGTCGAGAGCACTAGAACTCGAGAGCCAAAATCATTTTCCGACGGAGCAATTCATATTATATAAATGTGGAAGTTGTGGGTAAAACTGAAATTCGCTTTTTTATTTTTTTTTAAAAAAGGTCAGGTGTTTTCTCTACTAGTAAACAAAAGTTCAAAAGGAAGTGGGTATGTATCCACCATACAGAACATCTGGTGAAGTGAAAACCATTAATTGTTGTGGATGGTATACGCTTGACGCATTTTTTAGGAAGAAACGACGGTGCCATTGTTTTGCTGCAGGGCATAATTTGATACTGCAAGGAGTCAAAGGCCACATGGGCATGCAAATCTTGAAAATCGAATAAAGAAACCTCGACGTGTGCTCAACGTTTGGTTGCGATCGTCGACTCGTCGTTGTGATCAACTCGTCAAGCGAACTGTAGTTGTCCGTAATGAAATGTAGGGGTATTATATTCTGATTCGTGGCAATCTCCAAATCTTTCAACCTGCAGTGTCGTACTGTGCCGGTGAGTGATCGTGATGTCCTCGCACGTAGACGTAGCTTTGCTGTGGAGCTTTCGTATTTAGCGGTTACGCAGGGGGCGAGACGTGATGTTTGCTCTAGTCAGACCAGACGAGCTGGGACGGCGAGGCCGCGAAGGCAAGGAACCGGAGAAGGAGATATAGCGGTGACGTGTAAGCGACGGGACGGTGATGTGGCGATAAGGTTGGTCTTGGTTGCCCTCACGTGCAAGCTTCCCCGTGCTGGCCTAGTGCCACTGACAGGTGAGGTCGGGTACTGGGCCGTGCTCCTCGGCCCCACGTGTCAGTGAGTGTAGGAGTGATGTGGCGCTAGGCAGCCTTGCTCCGTTTCTGTTATACGTATTATTATGGTGGCGACTTTTCGTACTAGCACCTTCTCCGACGGGAGGAGATGAGGATGGTGACGCGGGAACTCCCACACCGTCCCCGTTCCGTTCCGTTCTGTTCCATGCTGAGGTATAATTATTGTTGTTTCAAGTGAGATTTTGTCGCGCTCCACGTGATTCTACTTCGGATGTACTCGCTCTGTTCCTGATTCCATCGCATACGCTTCTCAACTTTATTAACCACTTAACCTCGTATGTTATAGTACATGCTAT